>NC_085867.1:28157219-28262219 GCF_034702125.1 Engraulis encrasicolus | reverse complement strand
CATGCATCATTGAAACTGATGGTACCAAAAACTGAATAGCACCAACTAGTTTGATGTGGTTCAGTGCTAAAAAGTAATATCACCAGAATCAAAGAAAGGCTAGAGGAAACAGACAGGGGTAAAACTCAATTATTCAACTAGAAGGGAGGGGAGGGGAGGTGTAAAACGAGCATGCTTCTTAAAATGGTGGACATTTTGAAATGGACGAGATGGCCAGCTTGGTCAGACTACTGAAGCCAGGCTCAAACTACACGAATCTCGATTGTGTGTCCGATTTTGACATCGGGGTGCATCGCACACTAGAAGAGAATCGCAACTGTCAATCTTATCGCTGCTCGCAACCACCGAGACAATGCTCAACGTTCTATTTCCAGTCGCAAATATCAGTGTTCGATTTCTATGATTTGCGATCGGCGACTCTTTGAGCTGCCAAGGTTCTATCTTAGAACATCGGCCACGACGAGGAAATCAGTCAGTGCAACAAGTGGCACAGCATATTCAGCCCCCAACACGAGAGCAACTGTGCATCTGTGAGGAGGCTTTGCATTTAAACCCACTCAAAAATGCATGTATGGGCAAACAGCCAGACATCCAATTGTGTTGAGAAATGGACAGCTGAGCTGAGATGAGATGCGACACACACCTCCCCTTCGTGCTGCTGTGCACACCAATACACCAATAAACACATACACACACACAGACACGTACACACACACACACACACACACACACACACACACACACACACACACACACACACACACACACACACACACACACACACACACACACACAGACACACACACACACACACGCAAACGCACACACACACACACCTCCCCTTAGTGCAGTAGACACCAACACACCAAAGCCATGAGCAGCCTGACAGCAATAAAAGACTATGAGCCCTCAGCCCTCTGCCTATTCTCTCTCAGGAGTCCAGGTGTTTACACAGGGGTGGTGTGTGTGTGTACGTGTGTGTGTGCGTGTGCGTGTGTGTGTGTGTGTGTGTGTGTGTACCAAGTGTTTGCTGTGTGTAGGGTCACAAAAGGGGGAGGGGCTGGAGGAGGTTACGTTGCAGAGGGTCGCTGCGTTTCCACGCCGTTTATCTCCGTGACGCACAGCTGTCGACTCTGACTCTCAAGGGGGCAAGGAACCGGCAATGTGGCACTAAGATAAGGTCTGTGTGCGTGTGCGTGTGCGTGTGTGTGTGTCTGTGTACTAGGCTATTTAAGGCCTAATGTATGAACTCGCACAGGTGGCCTGGCCATTTCTCCAAACTCAATTTGCCCTCCAGACCAAACCACACACACCACCGGCACCCCTCTGCTGATTAGAAACACAAGCCATCCCCCACCGCCAGGGCCGGATTGATGCACAGGCTAGGCTAGATATGGCTGCAGCCTAGGGGCCCCCGCCTGCCAGGGGGCCCCCGATTGGACAAAGGATGAAAAAAACATTAATTGTAGAATTGCAACAAGACACAGAATTAAGCCTACCTTTATTTAGCAGACATGTTACCATTAATTTCTGGCTCAGAATTATGATGCAGTCGACAATTTTGTCATAGAATTCTTCTTCAGTGAAGGCCTACAGCAACCTGTAGTCTAGGGGCCCCAGTCCCTGTTAATTCAGCCCTGCCCACCCCCATCAACATGTTGAGCATGTTGAAGAAAAACAGGCTTTCTCTGCGACGCCACAGCGTAAGGCAAGGCAACAGCACAGAGCAAGGCTTAGCCAATGAGGAGACGGTTTATTGCAAAGTGCAGTTGGGCCTACAAACCGGCCCGGCATTTTGGCATAGAACAGCCCCCCACTCCTATCCCAATACTACCCTTATGATGGTTTCTGTACACTGTATATTAAGGATGCACCGATGGACCATCCCATCGATAACATGTGGGCCGGTCTTGGAAAATTTGAAACGGACAAAAAAACTAAGCCTCAGCCCTTGAGGACTGTAGGCCCACCGGGAAAATGCCCTGTATGCCAGATGAGCAGTCCAGCCCTGCAAAAGACTGACTGAGACCAAAATGTTTGCGCTCTCTTCGGCTGGTCCTAAAAATGCGAACTCACACGAGTTAAGTCAGACAGAGCAGAGGATGTGCTCCTCCCGAAAGAACAACAGAGATTATCGCTAAGGCAACAACAGAACTCGTCAGCAAACTTCACTTGAAAAGCAAACCCATGAAGCTCTTTTACAAGCTTCTCTCCTCTTACTGTCAGCTACCATCATCCAGGACAGACATTAAGCACTACACACCTGAAATCGGGACCGGATTAATGCACAGGCTAGATATGTCTACAGTCTAGGGGTCCCAACCTTCCAGGGGGGCCCTCCAATTGGCCAAAGGAAAACATATTCCAGAATTGATAAAATAATACAATATTTTGTGAATTAGTTTATCATGTAGCAAATATTCAAACAAGAGCTTTGAAGGCCGAAGTGGAGAAGGGTTCCATGTGAACAGCAGTTGAACATGGGTCAGTCGGTCCTAAGGGATACACCAGCGCCGTTCTGAAGCGCGGGGTGACGGCCTCCGTCTCCCCCGTCCGATTTAAAGGGAATCGGGTTCAGATCCCCAAACCCAGAGTAGCGGATATGGGAGTCATGAGGTGTTCAGTGCGTTAATGCAAACAAACCCAGAGAAGCCGGTGGGATCACTGTTATCTACTACTTTGTAGGAAAAAAAATCACATTGATAAGTCCGTCTCCACACAAAACAAAATTATTATTGACATTTAGCCACCTCCTGTATTAAACTACACAAGGCCAGGGGTCAATATTTGAGGTCTTAAAATTGTCTAAATGTGTCACATGCACAAAAGCTGTCACTTGACACACTGTATGAGTTGCGGGTGAGCGGTTCTGAATTGCACAGGTTATTAAAATCAGCTATGCAAACAGAGGACGCATGCGAGAGGCAAGCCTAACGACATGTACATGTCCCTCCCTACACGCACTTCGCAACCTTCCACAAACACTCTGGTACAGAAATATGTATATGACAAACTCTCTACTGAAAAAATGGACCAGTAGCTCATTCCACACACAGTTTTTTACTTTAGTAAATAACTATTATTCAATAATCCATTTCTGAAGTCAGGAATCGATGCAGTATATGGTGAAAATAAGCATCACGACACATTGTCATGAATCGATGCAGCATATTGTGAAAATACTGGTTTAGGAATGACTTGAAAGTGAACCCTTTCAAGTAAAAGTAAAATTATGGTGTAATTACAACACTAGCATGTGATATTACATGGCTGTCACACCCTTTAGTCCATTGTACCTAATGAGGTAGCTCGACTGTGTTCTTACAGAAAAACACTAAGGCCCAGCCGTGGCTCTATTGGCTGGGCACTGGTCTGCTACATGGCGACCTGGGTCCTGAGTCCCACTCACTTCCTGTCATTCTGTAACTGTCCTGTCACAAAATAAAGGCTTAAAACATCCCCAAAAAATCTAAAAACTACTCCACTAAAAAACCAAACATGAACCCACTACAAATTTGCTCCAATCAGTGCAGTCAGCTGATCGTAAGACAAGTAAAGACGTCTACTGGTTACATGTGTTGGAAGAAAACTGTTTCTTTTTTTTACATTTACTTTTGCCACCTCTGATGCTTGTGCACAGAAATTGAACAGGCACACTCTACACATTTACCTCTATTATTTTCATTTTCAGTCATTTACTGCCCTATACACCTTCTAGCTAAACACCCTCCACAAACACTGCTCACTGATCAAAAATGCTCACTGATCCCACCTCTCAGAAAAAAGATGAGGAGCCAGGCTAGGAACCAAGCAAGGAACCAGGCTGTGGACTAAGCAAGGAACCAGGCTGGGGCCAAGCAAGGAACCAGGCTGGGGACCAAGCAAGGAAGTAGGCTGTGGACTAAGCAAGGAACCAGGCTGGGGACCAGGCTAGGAAGAGACAAAAGCTAGGAACTAGACAAGGAAATTTGTTCTCCCTTGTTTTACTAGCACCGTGTAGTAGGTGATACCATGTTCTACTTACTGCACCAGATTTTAGCACGGCATGAGAGACTGCACTGCACTGCAAATACTCAGTAGGACTACCAGTGCCAACAGGGACCAATGATGTAGTAGGCCTACGCTTTGCTGATGTACAGGAAGATTATACAAAAATAAATAAACAAATCAAAATATTGTTCACCAAAAGCTCAGAAGATTATTAAGCATTTGTTGAGCTGTTTTGTTAAAGCCTAAGTCAGACAGGATCATGGTCAGACCAAGCTCATAACGCGTTCAAGATGCTTTTTTGTCTCTACAGTAAGCTCAATCGCAAAGAGCATTTCACTGAAATAGCACAACCCCCAAAAAACACTGAAGCTCAATCAGAAACAAAATAATACTCTTCAAACAGCGAAACCCCAAATAACACCATTTCCCCCCCAAAAAATCAATCTCTTACTATTACATGCCCACAATAACCCTTTCTGAGCGAAACACAAAATGAAAAGCAATCACATGCAGCACTCTGTGCAATGTTCAAGGAAGTGTTTGGGGTGTTGGGGGTGGTAGCAAGCCCTGTGCAGTGTTGTGCAACGCTGCAGCAGTGAGTCAGGAGACTGGACAATGACAGAGCTCTGGGCTTAGCCAAGTATGTATCAGGTACTGATCAGGTACGGATACTAGTATATCCATGTTAAATAACACAATTGTAAGACTGAATAGCACATTGCACTTTGCACTGAATAACTGTAGCCTAGAAATCTAGATGCCCCTAGCGACCGCAAATTGAATTTGCTCCCGGGGGCATTTTTTGCTGTACGGGTCTGGCTCGCCAGGCTAGAATAACTGCACGTTACTGTGTTTAAGTTGAGTTTTTTGTCAACCTGTCTTCTTGTCCTAGAGGGAGAGTGGGTGTTGTGTTTGTCTATTGTGTTTTTGTTTATTGTAATGTCTTTGTAATTGTATCAGATGCACTGAAAATGAAAATGGCATAGAACAATTTTATGAAAGGACAATAAACAATCTATCTATCTAGGTAAGTAGGTAGGTAGACAGGACACGTACAGTATCATCAGATGGGTAGACTGGTCGAGAGCCAGGCTACACTTCATAATGCACCACACACCACAGGAACAGGAAGCCGTTCAGGGGGTTTATGGCATAGGTGGAGAGAGTCAAGTCAAGTCAAGTCAAGTTTATTGTCAATTTCTTTACATGCACTGGTCATACAAAGAATTTGAAATTGCGTTTCTTGCTCTCCCATGCAGACATAGACTAATCTAGGTAAGGACATAGACAGTATAGACATAGACAGTACTCATACATGGACATAGACAGTATGGACGTAGACATTGCTCATACAGACATTTAAAGTGCAAGACTGGACAACAGAAGACTTGTAGAGAACATACATTAAGAGGAGGTATTTTGTTGTTCTTTTTCTAAAAGTCCTTTATAGCGTTCTGACATAGTAATAGTAGCATTTGAAGAAATAAATAATTTAAAAAAAAAAAAAAAAAAGAGAGAGAGAGAGAGAGAGAGAGAGAGAGAGAGAGAGAGAGAGAGAGAGAGAGAGGGAGAGAGAGAGAGAGAGAGAGAGAGAGAGAGAGAGAGAGAGAGAGAGAGTGAGTGAGTGAGTGAGTGAGTGAGTGAGTGAGTGAGTGAGTGAGTGAGTGAGTGAGTGAGTGAGTGAGTGAGAGAGAGAGAGAGAGAGAGAGAGAAAGTGATTTGAAGAGCTGTTGGTGCTGGAGGGAGCAATGGGCTATCATGAGGACAGCCATGTGTAAACTGTGCTGCGTGGGGAGTGGGGAGTGTTGTGTGTGTGTGTGTGTGTGTGTGTAGGGGGGGGGGTTGGAAGGATGTCTGGGGTGGCATGGGGATAAGGCTTAACACTGATCACTCACACTGATCTCTTGCTTACAACGCCAGTCCTACAGAACTCCCGAGCAAGAGGAAAAGGAGGAGAAGGAGTAGAGGAGGAGTGGGAGAAGGAGGAAGAGGAGAAAGAGGAGGATGAGGAGAAGGAAGAGTAGTGGGAGGAGGAGGAGATAAGAGGGGGTGGAGGAGGAAGAACAGGAAGAGGAGGACGAGAGGAGAGGAGGAGAAAAGAGGAAGAGGAGAAAAGAGGAAGAGGAGGAGAGGGAAGGAGGAGGAGTGGGTGCAATACACTGGTCTTATAGATACAAAAACATCATAGCATAGCATTTAGATCACACACCACAGCATAGCCCAGAAAGATACCCCACACCACAACACAGTCCATATCCGCACACCAGTCAGTGTGCCCTACACAGACCACCACATACTGTGCAGACCACAGCATAGCCCAGATACTGTAGAGGTGGACTGAAAAACCACAGCATAGCCCAGATAACGTACATCAGCTCACCACTTACTCTCTAGAAGGGAACATTATTGGATACACCATCTGAAAACCCTAACACCTTATGGTTTAAATGTTTTCTCTTAAGAGTTACTTGCAAAATGTGTTTATGTTTTCAGATTGCGTTATTTATGATGCTTTGGTGGGACTGTTTTAATTTAACTGAGAGAGAGGAAAAGAGTGGGAGAGAGATGGGTAAAGGATGGGGAAATCACCTCGAGTCGGACTCAAACTTGGGTTCCCAGGTACAGTAATTATGGCACGATGCCTAACTCTGTGCCACGGCATAGTATTGTCTATTGGTCCAAAGTGTGCCAAGGACAGTTGTGAGATTGTCAAGTGAGCATCAAGTTGGAAAAAGGTTGGGAACCCCTGGTATACCCGTTACTGTGTTCAAACACACGCACGCACGTACATTTGCACATACATTCGCACACACGCACGCACACACGCACACACACAAATCTTCCAAAGAATAAATAAACAGCCCCCTTACCCCAATATAATAAATAGCCCCAACAAATAGCCGAAATGTAAGGCAAAAGTATTTCTCTTCAGTCCTGTCAATTCAAAAGTGTAATGGCCAGTAATTTGCCCGGCTCTGTAGGACGAGCACTGTAGGGGTTAGATGCTTTGCCAAAGGTCACTTCAGCCATACAGTAGAGGGCATGAGACTCAAACCCTCAACCTTCCGATTTGGCCCTGCAATCTTTCGAATCCAAGACAGACTCCCGTCAGCATTATCCAGACCAAGAGCGAACTACGCTGCCTGGTAGCGTGGGTAGTAGCAGAAGAAGTTTCGCCTTGAATTTGCTGTATTCGCTCCAGACGCAGCATTGACATGTTTGATTCAGCTAATCACATAACGGCTCTGGCTTGACAGCCTGGGACATTCTGAGATATCAATGTTCCGATTTGGTTTTCGCCGAACAGCGTCAGAGCGAATTCGCCTACGATTAGCTTGAGTTTAATCGTCAAAATTCACTCTGGTCGTTCAAGAAGCTTCGCTCCTGCCGAATTCGCTTTGGTAGCGCTGGTCGCGTGCCCTCCATAGAGAAATAATGACTTCCGTTGCTTCATTCGCTCCGTTCGCTCTTGCTCTGTACACAGCATTAGGTTACAGCTCGTACCCTTGCACCACACACTTCAACCATCACTGCTCATGATCTCCAAGTGCACCTCGGCTGATATCATTTGCTACCCTTGTCTGAAACGGCAGCAGACATGTGAATCAAGGAAGTACTCGGAATCAGGTTAGTCTCCGAAACAATACAGAGCATGTCCCTTGCAAGTCACCAGGATCGGTGAGAGTCCCCTTGCCAGTTCACGGGGCCAGGCTTCACCAGGAAATATGCACATAAAGTATCAGGTTCTCTAGAATCTCATAGTCTCTGATTGACATACTGCATCTCTGTGGTGTGTAGCACCTGCAGTACAGTACATCTCAAGCACCTGCCTGCAGAATGACCATAGGCATGCAGAGACAGGGACGAGGAGATGCTAAAACACCTGACCCTACTAGACCAAGAAAATCCCGTTTGAAAGTTCTTTTTTCAACATTTATGTCACAATGTGCTGTAGTCGCTGTTGACATGATAATCAACTAGGGCTGTAACGATACACTCAACTCACGACTCGGTTCGTATCACAATTTTTGACCTATGGTTCGATACACCCCACAATTTCTGAAATGTATCTCATTTGGAGCTTGGAAGTACTATCACATCATATCATATCATATGATTGGTTTCAGGAATGAAGGATAACAACATTTTGAAAGGATGCATCACAATACTGCCTCCTTACACCACGATACAGTATTGTGACTCTGAGTGTCATGATTTCTCGGTTCGATCCGATATCGTTACAATAATCAACAAATAATCAACAAATGCTTCACTCGTGAAAGTATGTGACAATAATGCCCCGATATAATAGCCTCTATGGACTAGTAACTAGGCTGCCAGAAGTTCCACTTGCCCATCACCTTCCCACCCCGCCATTCCCCCTTCAGCACCTGCCCCCCAAAATATCGCAAAACATGTGCACACCACAACTGAGAATGACACACAGCTATGACAAGGCCGGCTGTGAGATGTGAGCCTTAAATTACTGTGTGCGACCAAGTGTACATAGAGTACTTGCGTCAGCACGATCAGAGCACAATACGCGATACTACAGGCATCATGTAAGGGGCAAATGGACAACGGTTCTCTCATTAATATTTAACATTATTGTTAAACTCTACAGCGACCTCAACATGGAAGTTTGGTACAGTACATATTACACCCGAACACACACGTCTGCGTACATTGTGTCTGGTGGTGCTCTACCGAGCGCAAAATTGACATTAAATTCACATGGCAACGCATTCATGCAGGAAATGTACATGCGCACGTGTATCCAGCAGCAAGCATGTCCCCGAACTCAGATATCGATCTGTGCCCGCCGGCACTTTCTTTTTGTTCCAGCTCTGTGAATGTGCATGTCTGTGTTGCTGTCTGCGTAGATGTGTGTGTAAACTACATACCCATGAAAGTCTCGTTGATGCAACAAGTGGGGAGGAGACCCATGGGTCCATAAATCACAATATACAGTATGTTTGTAATGTGTATATACGATATATCAGACAGGGATGCATTAGCTGCTGGGCATAAGAAATTAGGCATCCAGCATGCAGGGCTCGCGTCTGTTAACTAAGGCAGAGGTTTAGCAGAGTTAAAACAAGACTGAGGCAGCAGCTTACCTGGAGGTCCGTGGAGGACGGCTTTCTTTACTGAAACACAAAAAGAGAGGAGAGAGAAAACAGTCAGTGACGAGCATTTAAGATGTCAAAATGCTGCAATAAGAAGCACACAGTTGGCGCTGGCGTGGGCATTGGCTCCATGGTCCCTCCAGCACAGAGGATGAGGGAGGAGGTCCCTGTCATTCTTTCCCCACACACTCGAGTAACTGTATTGTATGTACTGTAACGAACCCACAAACCTGAGTCCTTAAAATGTAAGTATTCATTATGACTGGGAATAATGCATTTTTCATACATGAAAAGGGGGATCTTCCAAGGGGGTCTGCAAATTGGAATTACCAGAGATAGACTAGAATTTTTAGCAGTATAACTTATTGTACTTTGGTCTAGTAAATATCAGTTTATTCACGAAAAGATCAAATAGGTGGCACAAATGAACATCATAGTTGCAATACCTGCTCTGGCCACCATCCTACACAGTGCACCTTTAACCATTAGCCCATGACTTCCCCATGCCATGTGCCTCATCCAAAGTGCTGCTAAACTCATTCGTGCAGACTCATCCATCCACCCACCCACCCATCCATGGTCCCCCTGCCCCTGGTCACCTGATCCCTGGTCATAATCCCTGATTGTAAAATCTCTTAATACACAATCCACTACAGCGCCACAGCTGTACTCCACACATCACAAATTCAACAATCCACTCCAGTCCACACCACTGTATTCCACACAGAAGAATACCGCAATATTCTACACACCACTGTATTCCACACAGCAGAATTCTACAATCCACTCCACACCACTGTATTCCATACAGAAGAATACCACAATATTCTCCACACCACTGTATTCCACACAGCAGAATACCACTGGCGCCGGTCATCATGTTTACTGCCAAAATGGCGTCTGACAACCAAAAGTCACATGACGCAGGAGCTCTACATTCTCCACAGCACTGTATTTCACACAACAGAATTCCGCAATGCACTACAACACCACACCACTGTATTCCACAAAGCAAAAATCTACAATGCAGTCCATTACATGATTACATTACATTACACTGACATGGGCGATTTTATCCAAAAGTACAGGGTATTGGTTACAGTCCCTGGAGCAGTGTGGGGTTAGGTGCCTTGCTCAAGGACACCTCAGCCATGGAGTGAGATGAGGAGTGGAAAGGGGGGATTCAAACCTGCAACGCTCTGATCTAAAGGCCCCTGGCTGCATCAACCGGTATGCAGTCTACGGTGCTTTCTCACAGCTTAATTCCACCAAGTAGTATTCCACTGCACGCCAGCCCCAGTTAATGATTGTACTCATTTCCGACTCTAATTCCGATGTGTACTACTACTGAAGTCAACAACCACCGCCACCAAAATCAGATGACACATTCAGAAGGTGTTTGTGTGTGTGTGTGTGTGTGTGTGTGTGTGTGTGTGTGTGTGTGTGTGTGTGTGTGTGTGTGTGTGTGTGTGTGTGTGTGTGTGTGTGTGTGTGTGTGTGTGTGTGTGTGTGTGTGTGTGTGTGTGTGTAGCACGCGGTCGGTGGCATGGCATGGGGTCAGTGTTCTGAGAAGCGAAACTTTCACAGGTAGTACATTTATGTGCCCTGGGCCTGCTAGAAATGACATGTGTGGCACGCCTGCTGAATACAGGCCAAACACCAGTAGCTAGGGGCCAACCACATCCTGAATCAGTGTGCCGCTCATTGTACAGACCAATAACAGCAGTAGTAACAACAAGCAGCACAACAGATCCACAGCAGTAGCAGGGCTTGACATTGACACCTGCCAACTGGCCAAAAAAGGGTGTCACTAGCATAGGGCATTTCTCAAAACCTAGTGCGCGCATTTCCAAGTGTATCAGCCTAGTTAGTAGCGATGCACCGGATCCTGATTTTTAGGATCCTGCTGGATACCGGATCCACTGCTTAAGATCCTGCCGGATCCGGAACCGGATACCGGATCCTACGAAAGGGTTGAAACTCATAGTCTACTCGCACACGTATGACGTATGACCTTTTTATTACGGTGGCTCAAACTATTTTTAAGACTCATTGGCTTACTGACAAATTGCCTGCAACGGCCGCTTCCAAAAGGGCTCTCACTCCATGCAGTGATTTGGGTTGTGAAAGACTGACTGAAAAGCCTAGGCTACGTAAAAACTAGAGATGCACCAGATCCTGATTTTTAGGTAACTGCCGGATACCGGATCCACTGCTTAAGATCCTGCCGGATCCGGATCCTGTGAAAAACCGTATTATCCTGCCTTTTCCAGAACCGGTGCATCTCTACCAATTAGTCACGCCCAGTAATTGGATACCCTTTGGTGAACTCTACGGAGTATCCAATCACTGTGTGTGACGAATAAAGAGTATCCAATCACTGGGCATGACTAATTAGGCTGAATACACTTGGAAGTGCGTGCACTAGGCTTTGGGAAATGCCATGAGTGTGTAAGGACACTTGGCATTGGTCAGCTGCCAAGTCTCTTGATGCTGATTGGCTGTGGAAGCAGTATTAAGTGTGCATATTGGCCCATCCGTGCAGTCTCCAATAATTGGCTGACTGAAAGAGATTAACAGGCTCAGCAGACCTGAGTCGCGTGCAAGTCCTCCAAAAAGCAAACCTGTGTTTGACCGACTGACCAACCAACCCACAGACATACAGTAGTGCAGTCGTTCCCAAACTTTTTCAGCGGGGAAGCCTGCAGCCTAAAGTGGTTTCTAAAGCCTTCCATTCCACCATCCTTTAGACCTTGATTCTAATGTGCAATGCTGTGTTAACAGATATCAATTTCTAAATGCAGAAAAGGGAAAGGGGGTGCTTGCCTAGGGCACCAAATTGACTAGAACCGGCGCTGGCTGCTCCTGTCTTCCACTGTGCTGCAGGCGGATACTGGCCCTGCCCTGCCGGCCACCGCCTGCCCTGCTACTCTCTGACCTGCCCACTGTGTTGATTCTCATCTCAACTCATCAATACCCAGAAGAAGCTATTCCTCTCCTCCTACCCTTGCCTCCCCTCACGTTTGCTGTCCTCTCTCTGTCTCCTCCTCTCCTCCTCTCCTCTGTCTCCTCCTCTCGTCTGTCTCCTCCTCTCGTCTGTCTCCTCCTCTCGTCTGTCTGTCTGTCTGTCTGTCTGTCTGTCTGTCTGTCTGTCTGTCTGTCTGTCTGTCTGTCTGTCTGTCTGTCTGTCTGTGTCTCTGTCTGTGTCTCTCTCTCTCTCTCTCTCTCTCTCTCTCTCTCTCTCTCTCTCTCTCTCTCTCTCTCTCTCTCTCTCTCTCTCTCTCTCTCTCTCTCTCTCTCTCTCTCTCTCTCTCTCTCTCTCTCTCTCTCTCCCTCTCTCTCCCTCTCTCTCTCTCCCCTTTACTTGCCCTCTCCTAGCGTTATCCTTCCACGTATTCCATTTAGCTGTGTGTGGCATGCCCAGGCCCCAGACCCCCTCCATCCACACACACACACACACACACACACACACACACACACACACACACACACACACACACACACACACACACACACACACACACACACACACACACACACACACACACACACACACACACACACACACACACACACACACACACACACACGTTCTGTGGAATACAGCTACTCTCTCTGTGGCATGGCAATTTGGGCTTTCACACTTTGCATGATGTTTGCATGCGTGTTGAAATGCAACACCACACACCAAAACAGGCGCAACAACACAAACACAAACCTGAGTCCGCCATTACAGGAACACGGCAGAAGCATAGGCGGAGCGCGACGGATGAGGCATAAATGCAATTTAGTTGTGTGCAGTGAGGTGAGGTGCACTGTGGAGTGCTGTGTCACAATGACGGCTCACAGGACCGGCTGCAGCTCACTGATCTACAGTGGTGGTCTTACAATGAGTTGCGCCCCCCGTGACACTCCCTCCGACAAACCGCCCCTTTTGTGATGGCCCCACCCCCTGGAAAAAAGAACTGTGAAAAACGCCTACAATAGCTGATAAAAAACACTTATAATATTATTATTGCAACAGTGTGGTTATAGTGTAGAAATAACACCTTTTCAATGGTTTGTAATGTGTTTATAATTGTTTTTTAATGTTTTGAGGCCCTTTTCGCGATGTTGTTTGGGGCATGATTTCGCAATGGGGACGGGTCATTTGCCCGGTCGGCCCGCCCCTGCTGATCTACATTGAAGTTCATGGAAAACCAGAATAGTTGGCACCGGACCGGACCTGTCTGAGTTTGGGTCTACTCTAGACCAAATGGGTGCCAAACTTTTACACTCTTAAACGGTTCACCTATAATGAGATGTAAAAAATAAATGGGAGGGGAAACAGACCGGCAGGTCATTACATGGTCAATGGGGCGAGAGGGGTAGAGGGCACGAGCTTTCCTCACCCTCTCCACAGCCCAGAGTAGTCTAGTCTCCTCCAGACATACAAATACAGCACCACTGACCTGAATCTCAACCATGCATGCGAACACCATTTACTTCTCCATGCATGTTCACACCATTGCCTCCAGTTACCTCCATGCATCCTAACAGCATTTCCCCTTGCTCTCCCTAGTGGTGTGCATTGGTACTGCCCTAACAATTCGATTCAATTACGATTTGATTACGATTCGGGACGTAGCAATTTGATTTGATTTGATTTGATTCGATTCTACGATGCATTGCAATGCATTACATTTGTACTGAGAGCAAAGGATTTTTTTCTTCAGTCATGATGAGGCAATACAAGCTGTCAGATACTGAACAGCATTTTATTGGCTGTTTTCTCTATCAGACTTACAGTTTTCAATGCTTTGAAGTGCTTTTATTTAATTTAATATTTATTTGCTCCGGAAATATCCACGGAAGTAATTGAAACTTGACAAAATATGCCCGCATCGATTATGGCGCTTGCCGCATTGAATTGAATTGCCCTGCGCCGCATTGCGATGCATTGCAGAATCGATTATTGTTGACACCACTAGCTCTTCCCCATGCATACTAACAGCACTGCCTCCAGGCACCTCCATACATGTAAACAGCATCACCTCCCGTTACCTACATACAGGTACATGTAAGGATCAGTGATGTTTCAGCAGTAGCCTACATTAGGGCAGTGCAGCGACAGCCAGTGCCACTATTGTATGGATTTTTTTTGTTTGTTTGTTTTTAGTAGACTATCTAAGAAGCATATTCATTGCAGCATATCAACCACTAATTACCAATTAATTTATCAGCATTAGGTGTCATTGAGCCACCTGACGTCTAAGCTCAAAACATCTGCATCAGCATCGTCTCCAGTCACCACCATGCATGTTTTTTTGTTTTCTTAATATTTTTAAAATTATATTTTAAAAAAAAGCACGATTTTTTTGCCTTTATTTTCTACAGGACAGTGGAGGAGAGACAGGAAATGAGTGGGGAGAGAGAGATGGGGAAGGATCGATAAATGACCCGGGCCGGAATTTACCCCGGGTCGCCAGCGTAGTAACCCAGTGCCCTACCGTTAGGCCACGGCAAGGCCACCGCCATGCATGTTTAGAGTCAGCCAGTCACCCGCTTGCATACTAACAGCCCATTACACCCCATTGACCTGCAGGCATCATGGTGGAGATCAGCATTACATCGCTCATCACTTATCTCTTATCGACGAGCACGGAAGCGTTTCCCATCAGGAAAGACGCTAGTTAGTTCTAAGCTGCTCTGTGGCATTCCACCGGAAAGCGTGTGAGAATTAGGCTAGCATAGTTTACCCATCATAACCCACAGACACAAACACTGTTTTAGGTTAGCTAGTCTAGCCCACCACTAGAGAGATGGCCAAAGTCAAAGTACAGCTAAAAAAACGAAACCTACTGTGGTTTCCTTCTAATGCAAGTAACTGAGTAACTAGTCTACAGTAACTATACAGTGATGGAACTGATTCTACGCTGCTTGGATCAAATTTGGGGGTTTTCTTTTTTTAGTCGTTTTTTCCAGTAACAACATCTAGCTAAGTCAGTAGGTACAATGGAATAACTGGTTTAGGTGAGAATTTGACTAAACTAGTTTACCCACCACGCCATAGACAAAAACACTTAAATGACCCTTTAGACAAACTAGAGTACCCACCAGACATGCTGTTTTCAAAATTAGCACAAATGCATTTTCACAACATAATCATCATTATGTCTGAATATGCCTGGGTTTTTACACCACAGAAATAAGCAGTATATTAAAAATCAATTCCACACAAACACATCCTGATTATGGCTGAATGTTTTTTTTTTTCTTCATCAGACAAATGGGAGAGGCGGAAGAATAATCAATTGGAATCACTGGCAACCTGTAGGCCTATCAATTTGTATAAAAACACGCACAGAGACATGCACAGACGCGCGCGCGCGCGCACACACACACACACACACACACACACACACACACACACACACACACGTACACACACGCACACGCACACGCACACGCACACGCACACGCACACACACGCATGCACACACACGCACGCACGCACACACACACGCATTCAGAGGTCGATTTAATGTGGTAATAAAAAGCCTGAAGCCTGAAGCCTGAAGCCTAAAGTGGTTTCTAAAGCCTTCCATTCCACCATCCTTTAGACCTTGATTCTAATGTGTGAGGTCGGGTAATGTGTGAGGTCAGGTCGGGTTTAGAAGGAATAGATCTGAATTTCTCATCAGTGACTTCCACAGCTGAGCTAAGGCCAGGCCCTGCCATGTCTGCTAAGGTGACTACAGTGACAAGTACTAACATCACACACACACACACACACACACACACACACACACACACACACACACACACACACACACACACACACACACACACACACACACACACACACACACACACACACACACACACACACCTGTGACCTGTATTGACATGACACCCACACACCACACATAAGCTCATAGCAAACACATAACCAGCACCACAGCTCAGAGCTATGTAAACAACCAGCAAACATTTCAAATTAGAAGCAGCAAGCAGGTCCTTTCCATTATCCTAACTCCTGTCTTCCCCTTCTCCTTGTGCCCTCGCGATGATGTCGCAAGACATTATTGACGACAGAAGTTTAATTCAATATCTCACAAAAGTGCAATCGGGATGTTGAATGGGTAAAAGTCCCCCAAAGGCTGTTGTGCCTAGGCTGAGAGAGGCGAAACTTTATCGTTTTCTCCACAGAGGCGGGGGACCAACGAAGCATGTGTCCACAAGCACAGGTCGAGGACGGGAGTTGGTAATGGATAGCACCCCTTGAGTCTCTGGGTCACGCTCAATATCTACGTTAGACTTCGGCTTTTTTCGCACACCTCAGCTGGCAGGTGCGTCGGAGATGGCACCATGGGTCACTCAGCAATAGTTTAAAGAAACTCCCGCACACTGATTGCCTGATGAAGGTCTAGTACCGAAACGTCGTTTATTAAAGAAAGAACAGCGAAATGGTCAGTGTGCGAGAGTTTCTTTAAACTCAAGCTCAATATCTAACATCCTGTCCTCGCCTTTTGCTTGTGGCCTCATGCTTCGCTGACTCACCACCTCCATGGAAAAAACAATAAAGTTTCCTCAATAAAAATGTAACGCTTGGTTGGGGGGACTTTACCCTTAATTTATAACCCCAACGTTTATTTCCCCAAAATAACCTCTGAATTGTGTTTTTTTGTGTGACATTGAATAAAACTTCTAAATAAAAGGAGAGGACGGGAGGTTAGATGTTGAGTTGGACCCTCTGAATCAGCACTGCTTCTGCCCAGTAACATACTATGCTGCTGCTGTCCAGTCCAGTGACTCATTATTGACTGCTAAGGGGCCGATTACACGAGGACGACTATGAGGGAAATCAACAAAATATTTGATCAGAATTCATTTACATGGCGATCGCGCCATCGTGGCTGAAAGACGCAGAAATCTGAAGACTCCTTCCAGAGTGGGGCATCTGTTGACCCGGGGTTGCGTCTCCGTCTAAACAGCAAAGGAGCCCAAACACGTTCACGTCCCATACAGCTTCTCGTCACACTTCTCCAGATATTTGCGTCTGCAGGCACCAACGGCGAGGTTGCCATGTAAATGAAAGACACATAAAGATAAAGTATTTTGTCATTTCCACTCGCAATCGTCCTTGTGTAAAAGGCATCGAAAAACTGAAGCGGTGAGGCCACTTTTGCGTCTTCTGTTTTGATGCAAGTAGTCACCATATAAACGTTGCCTGAGACCACAACAGCGCTGACAACAGCCATGGGGAAAGGCAGGGTGGAAGGTGTAGGGCAGGGGTGTCAAACTCAAAATCTGGAACGAAGTCACGGGCCGAACATTTATTTTAAAACAATGGACTAAAACTGAGCGTACATGAACTTCATACTCATAGTCAAATTTCACACACTCTTTTCCATCATATATGGTTGTTCAAATGCGTCTGTACAAATTTCATGTTGAAGTCTTGTTACGCTATACATTAATGGTGTATGTGGACCAACTGTAATACACATTTTAAATAATCTCACAGGCTGAATGAAATGGCTCCATGGGCCATATTTGGCCCCCAGGGCCTGAGTTTGACATCCCTGGTGCAGGGTGGAAGGTGTGTACAAGACTGTAGGGTGGAGGGGGTGGGTGGAGGATGAGTGTGCTGACGGAAGAGTGTGGTAGAGAGAGGAAATTAAAAGGAGAGTGTGTGGGAGAGAGAGGAAATACAGAGGCAGAGAGAGGAAGGAAGAGCAGGGCAGAGAGGGGGGGGAGGGAGGGGTAGTGCATGATGATGACAGGAGAGAGGAAGAGAGGGAGTAAAGTAGAGCATGGGGATGGTGGGAAAGAGAGGAAGAGAGAGAGTAGAGCATGGAATGATGGAAAGAGAGGGAGAGAGGGAATGGTGCAGAGAGAGAGAGAGAGAGAGTAGAGCATGGGGATGACAGGACAGTCAGAGCAACAGATGGCCAGAGGATTACACTGACAATCTCTGGGCTCTCCCCTCATCACACACACACACACACACACACACACACACACACACACACACACACACACACACACACACACACACACACACACACACACACACACACACACACACACACACACACACACACACACACACACACACGGCTATACTTTCATCTGACTGTTTCTCTCACACACACAATCTCTGAACTCCTCTCATCTCTCGCTCTCCAGCATTCTCTCTCTCTATCTCACTATCTCTCTATCTCACTCTTCCGCTCAGCGCTCACTCCTATTCTATTCTTCCAAATATCCCCCTCTCATCCTCGCTCTTACTCTTGTCCTCTCTCAGTCTTGTACTGTACTGTACAGTCACTCTCACACTCTTTCACTCTAGCTACTAGGGATGCAAATTATCGATTAATTCATTAATCATTAGTTGATAGCCTTATCGATCGACTTACGATTAATTGATAAGCGGCGTTTATCTCGGAAAAAAAACTACTAAATCTACAAATTTTATTTCATTTTTTTTGATAAAATGCCACATTTAAAGTAATTCTATTCAATTCTTTAATACAAAGGTGAAATATTCTCACTATTCACACCCCTCTTCACACACATTCTTCACATGTCCATTTCACCTGGGTCTCTTGTCAGTTGAATTGTCGATTAATTGCGATTAATGTTTTTTAATCGATTAACACATTGATCGATTAAAGCCGATTAATCGTTTGCATCCCTACTAGCTATAGTAACTGCTCTCACTACTGTGCTAGTATACCATGTCTGTCTAGTGACACATAACTCTGTCTCCATCACATAGCAGCAGCACCGGTGCAGGGATGCACCAATACTACTTTTTTGAAAACTGATACAAGTACGAGTACTTTAATGTACTTGCCGATACAGAGTACCGATACCGATACCTTTTACCACCAAAATACAATGAAAATAAATGCACAGCCTTGTTTTTTTCTACCTGTGATATTTTTATTGTCCATTTCCATGTAGATTTAAATGTTAGTAAATGTATGATGTGGCACTTTTTTCCATGGTGCTTTCAAGTCCACAGAACGTGACAAGATTTTGCATTGTTTTGTGTAATAGCAGTATCGTTCCTGGTATCGGCAAGTGCTTGACGAGTACGAGTATGAGTATAATGAGCAGTATCGGGTGCCGATACCGATACTAGTATCGGTATCGGTGCATCCCTAGACATTAATATCTTCATTTTTTTTCTGTTTCTGCCACACGGACAGGGGAGGGGGGGAGAGGGGTGGAGAAGAGAAAAGCCGGGGGTGGAACAGTGGATATAACTGACTTGCATTGACGGGGATGGGGGGGGAATTTTTTCAGCACAGTCTTCTTTACACACATGGCCTGAATTGACTCTTTGTGTATGTTTGTGTGTGTGTGTGTGTGTGTGTGTGTGTGTGTGTGTGTGTGTGTGTGTGTGTGTGTGTGTGTGTGTGTGTGTGTGTATGAGATAGAGCGTGGGTGTGTGTATGTTAACTGGTGTAAGGCATTTTGCCATACTCAAGTTTTTGCTATACGTTTACTGCAACGTGCAATAACATGTATTAGCTACAAAAAGTAGAGGGCTGGAGGGCTGCGGCGTTCAAGTGGTAAAACTGGTGGTGGTTAGAAGGTGCTCTTTGGCCAAGACGTAGAAAATATCAAAAAAAGGCAGGATGCCAAGGCACTCTTCTTAGATAAAACCGCTTTATTATAAAGGCTAGTTCATGTTTGAACTTAAATAATTAAAAATACTGCCACTGACAGTACTGACAGTGGCAGTATTTTTTACTATTTAAGTTCAAACTTAAACTAGCCTTTATGATAAAGCGGTTTTATCTAAGAAGAGTGCCTTGGCATCCTGCCTTTTTTTTAACATGTATTAGATCTTTGATCTTTGTCTTTTCTCTATGTAAGCTGTCAGACACTGTCAGCTGTCAGAAGTGTACTGTAACGTAAAATGATGCACTATCTGACAGTTGGGGACACGGGGGGGGCTGCTGTGGCAGAGCATGCTAGGAGACCTGCTCATACAGTATTGGCCTGCATGCCCATGGGGACCCAGGTTCGAATCTGGCCTGGGTCAGTTCCCAATCCTACCGTCTTGACATAATAAAGGCCCACAAAGCCGAAAAGATAAGAGGGTTGGGGATGCGAGTGACATCAAAGAGTTGGGGACATGAGAGCCACTCTGCCCAGTGGCACCAGGAAAGCAATAGCAAATCATTTGTATAGCACAGCATCCTCTGTCATTCAATGCGCTTTAGAGGAAAGAAAGGAGAGGACAACTATTATAGAAAATAGAAAGTATAGGAAGTGTATTACAGAGAGTAGATAGGTAACCTTAACCAAAGGCAGATGAAAATAAAGCTCTTTGGGACAGTTCCAATATGAACCGGAAGCTTTTTCCAGCATTTGGCAGCAAAATGGCTAAATGCCTTTTTATCCTGTCTGGATTGTACCGTAGGCACAACCAGTAGAGGAGACTATGATGACCTAAGACATCTTTTCAGATTATATTGCTCTAGCACAGGGATGTCAAACTCAGGCCCGGGGGCCAAATCTGGCCCGCGGAGCCATTTTATTCGGCCCGCGGAATTATTTCAAATGTGTATTGCAGTTACCATTAGATTCAAGATTCAAGATTCAAGATTTGTTTATTACGTCTTATTATAGGTTTGCAGCCTAAAAGAGTAAAAATTGTTGTATAGTGTAACAAGAGTTGAACATGAGATTTGGTGTGTCACAGGATATGCAGATACATTTGAACTGCCAAATATGATAAGAAAGGGTGTGTGTGAAATTTAACTATGAGTATGAAGTGCATGTATGCATAAGTCTAGTCAAATCCTTAAATAAATGTTGAGTTCGGCCCACAGCTTTGTTCCATATTTTGATTTTGGCCCTCAGTCAATTTGAGTTTGACACGGTCCCTGCTCTAGCATATCTGCAATACATTTAGGGTATAGGCCACTGAGTGACTTCTAGACAATCAGAACCATATTAACCCATTGATGCCTGATGTTGCATTGCACAACATTGGCCCTGGCGTCTGGAGTTGCATTACGCAACATTCAGGCATATGAGATTTGAGACAACTTTATTTAAAATCTCTGTTTGTTTGAGATGAATGAACAGATTCTAATGAAAGATGAGGGTCTTAGCGTTTAAATGCAACTTAGTGGATATTTTTATGTGCTTCAGAAGCTGAGATGTTTAGGTTTTTATAGGCTGAGGGCAGCTTTTCTTAAAAAGGGCTCAGGCATTCGGCACCCTTTTTTGCAAGTGCCTTAGGTGTCAATAGCCTTGGTCTCATTGCAGGGCCAGCCCCGGGCTGGCCCGGACAAAAGGGGGCTGACGGTGATCTCATCAAAAGGGGGCTAGGTGCTAAAGATGGCCGCCGGGCCAGGTTGTGGGGCTAAGGGCCGATTTCCCTGGCCCGTCGAATTCGATGGGCCAGCAAGCACCGCCGAGGCTCGGAGGCGGGGTCAACCTCTGTGTAAAAATGTGGCTGCATGGGGGACTTATCGCTAAATTCTGGGCAAATTATGGTTAAGCATTAGTTTGGGGTGTTTGGCTTTCTTATGGCATAATTTCATAAGATGCAACCTTGGCACTTCTGTTTGTGTTTTAAAGTTATTTAGTCAACATAACTTTTTTGTTGTTATCGGATCATGGGCACCACTACACTTAAACTTGGGATGTCATAGCTAAGTCATGTCGGCTTTTTTCTGCTTTTAGCCGCCAACTCTTGTGCCATTATCGTGATTTGGCATGCTTTCCACTGGACACCAATAAAAAGTGTCTCACAAATACTCACACATGACATTTATGTCGGCTTATTTAGCTTTTGCGCTATTATCGCCGAAGGTCTGGTAGGCTATATCGCACGTTTCAGACTGATCGCCAAACACAGTTTGAAATTTACACAAGGGCTTTAATGTCAAATGGATGGAAATAACATGAATGAATAGACAGGTGGCACGCAACAACGAGGGGGTGTGTCGCTATGTCCGGAGCTCATAATTTTCTATAGCAACTGATGAAGGTGCTATGTCTCAGGGATTTGGTCTCCTTTCACATGGTAACTTATTCAATTACCTGCACATTCATGTCTCGCTATGTCCGGGGCTCATGCTTCTGTGCGCGATTGGGGGGATTAACTGGGCATGTTCGCACGTCTCCTTCTGTTCACTCTCAGTTGTCGAGCTGCTCGTATTTTCATGCGTCTTTGTCTTCTTAACATGCGCTGCGTCCCATACAGCTTCTGAATCGACAACTTTGCCATGTAATAAAACTGTTCTTGAAAGGCAAGCCATTTTCTTTGCAGTTCTTGTCGTCTTTGTCCGTAGGCTACGAGCCAAACGGCGACCTGCTCCAGCAGAGTTTGCTCCATTTTATTCTCCTTCTTTGTCGTTGTTCTGTTGTTGTCCTTCTGTGATTTGGGGCGAAAGTGGGCTGTGCCCGACTGACGTTTCACAAACAAGGCGTGTACCTGAATGTGCCTGGGGTCGGCTATGAGTCCGATCAGGCAAAAAATGGCCCGGGCCGGCAGCTCCGAGCCGGCCACTCTCCTGAGCCCCGGGCGGCCCCGGGCCACTGAAGCGCGGCTAATGAGATCAAGGCTATTGGGTTAAACCCAATTCTAAACCTCACTGGGGAACCAGTGTAATGACCCCAGTACTGGAGTGATATAATCTCTACTACAGTACAGGGTGTATAGGCTATGTGGAGAGACAATAGAAGACAAGGACAAGTCACTACATAGACAGCATACAGTATATCACGAAAGTGAATACAGCCCTCACAGTTTTTGCAGATTTGTGAGTATATCTTTTCATAGGAAAGCATTACAGAAATTTCACTTAGACACAATGACCTGTGACCTTTTTAAATTTCTTGTTCACTCAGAAAAAAACTAAATACAGCCATTAATGTTTGAACATGTACCCCAGATGAAAGTCCGGTAGAGAAGGGGCTGTGTTTGCTTGAATCGTCTCGAAATGAAACGAAATGAAAAGGGATGAAAAGGGAGGTCATCAGTGTACGTTTCATCCTTTCTTCGCATTGAATTTTAACATTTTGAGTCTGCATCTGGCTTAAATACATTGGTGTGAGATTTGAATGCAATCCTATGGAGAATATCATGATCTGCTTCAGTAGTCACAGTGCATGTTGACATGCATGTTTCTTTTAGGCGTATTTCAGATTACCAATGTTGACAGCATCCATGCATCCCCAAACCTGTCAGTCCCACTACCATGCTTGGATTTTGATAGGATACACTTGTTTTGTAAAACTCACTTGTTTACCACCACAAATGCTTGACACCATCTAAAGTATATTTGTTTATCTTGGTCTCTTCAGATCACACGACATGGTTCCAGTGATCCATATCCTTGGTCTGTTCATCTCTCTTGAGACCAAGATAAACAAATTTGCTTTAGATGGTGTCAAGCATGTGTGGTGGTAAACAAGTGAGTTTTACAAAAAAGTGTATCCTCTCAATAGCCAAGCATGGTAGTGGGACTGACATGGTTTGGGGATGCATGACATGTATGCTGTCAACATTGGCAATCTGAAATACACCTAAAAGAAACATGCATGTCAACATGCACTGTGACTACTGAAGCAGATCATGATATTCTCCATAGGATTGCATTCAAATCTCACACCAATCTATTTAAGACAGATGCAGACTCAAAATGTAAAAGTTCAATGCAAAGAAAGGTTGAAACACACACTGATGACCTCCCTTTTCATCCCTTTTCATTTCCTTTCATTTCGAGACGATTCGAGCCAACACAGTCCCTTGTCTACCGGATTTTAATCTGGGGTGTACTCACTTTTGTGAGTACATGTTCAAACATTAATGGCTGTATTTTGTTTTTTTCTGAGTGAAAAAGAAATTTAAGCGGTTAAATAAGTTGATAGAAGGTCACTAATCATTGTGTCAAAGTGAAATTTCTGTAATGCTTTCCTATGAAAAGATATACTCAAAAATCTGAAAAACTGTGAGGGGTGTATTCACTTTCGTGATATACTGTACTTCCAGTTTTCACCTCACTGGGAGAAAATACAGGATACAAAATATGATCGATCAGAAAGAAGATTGAAGCATGCAGTCTGAAAACTCCAAACCATAACACATAATTAATACACACGTTTTGACCCAGCGGGGCAGGGTCCTCTTTCATTTGGAGATTTCCGTGTGCTGACTTGTATTTCCTTTTTCCTTTATAACAGGCGTACAATATTGTTAATTACTGTGGAACAGGAGTATAGTATAGTTTATTACTGTGGAACAACAAGCAAGCATATTACATTGCCACAATAGTATTTACACTCAGCGGCCACTTTATTACAAGTCCAACTGCTCATTGACATACATTTCTAATGGAACAACCACATTGCGGCAACTTAAAGCAGGCATTGGTCAAGTCTGCTGCAGTTCAAATCCAGCATCAGAATGGGAAAGAATGGTGACTTAGGTGACTTTGAACATGGCATGCCAAATGTTGGTGCCAAACGGGGTGGTTTGACCATTTCAGATACTGCTGATCTACTGGGATATCCATACACAACCATCTTCAGGGTCAACAGAGGATGCCAGAGGTCAGAGGAGAGAGGCCAGACTGCTTTGTGCTAATAGAAAGGCAACAGTAAATAACCACAGAATGCAGAAGAGCATCTCTGAATGCACAGCGCGTCAAACCTTGAGAAAGATGGGCTACAGCAGCAGAAGACCACACCGGGTGCCTCTCCTGTCAGCTAACAACAGGAAGCCGAGTCTACAATTCACACAGGCGCACCAAAATTGGAGAATAGGCTATAGGAAAATGTTAACTTATCTGATGAGTCAGTAACATTCTACTACAACACTCGGATAGGGTCAGAATTTTGCATCTACAATATTAAAACATGGATGCATACCGTCTTGTATCAGTGGTTCAGACTGGTAGTGTAATGATGTGGGGGTGTATTGTCTTGACACAGTACTAATTGTTGCAATGCCCAAATCTACCTGAGTGAGTACTGCTGCAGGGCAGGCAGTTGAGGCAGTTCTGAAGGCAAAAGGGGGTACAACCAGGTACTAGCAAGGTGAACCGAATAAAGAGGCCAGTGAGTGTGTATAGACAGTGTAAGAGCACTGATGTGAAACATTAGTGCATCGAGTTATCATTACTAGGGCCAGGGGTGATAGTGAAAAAAAATCCTGAGCCTGAACTTTTTTCCATGCTCTAACGACGACGACAAGATACTGCATAGTGACGTAACGTAGGCCTAATATGACACATTATTCAAACATTTAATAGCCTGTGTATGACCATTATTCAAGCCTGATAGTAGAAGAAAACCCTGAACCTGTAACACTTTCTGAGATAAGAATAACCTAATGCCTAATTATTATCAATGTTTTTCATTTTGCAAACTCTGTCAAGCCTGAAATCAGGCATGGAGCCTGAATACTATCACCCCTGTAAGGCTGTAACGATATTGTATCGAACCGAGAAATCATGATACACAGAGTCACGATACTGTATACAAGGAGGAAGTGTCGTGATACGCCCATTCAAAGTTTTATTACCCATTAGTCCAGAAAACAACCTTATGATTTGATGTGATAGTGTTTCCAAACTTCAATGGAGATACATTTCAGAAATCGTGGGGTGCATCCAACCATAGGTCAAAAATAGCAATACGAACCGAATCATGAGTTGAGTGTATCGTTACAGCCCTACTCATTACTGTGTGACATACTAGAAGTGTGTAGCCTGCTACCTGTGCTCAGTAGACGCACGCAAGCACACACGCACGCACGCACGCACGCACGCACGCACGGAACCCATCTATCCATCAGCCCACGGTTCAGTGATTAGCATCAAGGAAGTCTACATGCAGTACAAGTCAATACTGTCAGACAGAGAGAGAGAGAGAGAGAGAGAGAGAGAGAGAGAGAGAGAGAGAGAGAGAGAGGCAGTGTACCGGCCAAGCAGGAAGTTCCTTGGTAGAATGCTGTAATCCTGCTTTCCTGGACGACGGCATTGTTCAGTGTTGTGCCGCCACATTCGCTACACTTCAACAACATTCATCCACTCAGACCAAACTTGACCCAGGTATTCAGTTCGCTATTCAGCCTTTCCCATACATAGACCATTATGTAGGGCAGCACCACATACTAAAATCCAAGCACCACAAATTGCTCAACAGATGCGTATATGTAAATAGAAGTAAACACATAAAACTCGCACTGGCCCCAATGCTGTATACACAAATACGCAAATAAGTCATTATAGTTTATTGTAGCTCAGAACAGTTGGACGGCAAACATTGCAGACTGCAGCTCTTTGTGGTGGGGACAATCTACATCCAGCCAATTAAGTCTCAGACCATTCTGAAAACATTAACAAAATAGTTCTATGATATATAGAAATCTTCTATGTAAGAATATTTCCTTTCCGAGTTACAGACCATTTTAAAGGGAGTAAGGTGTCAGTTTTGCTCAGAATCTCTTTAATGGTCGGGACTCGTGGCAAATATCTTTCTCTAAACCTGAAAATGCTAAGCTGTGCCCAGACCAAAACCATCCCTCACCAGTAAAGCAACATTCCGGCAGCTTTACTTTTGCCAAAAACAGCAAAAGGAACAAGGAAAACAGCGAAATTGCGCCAAAACCACCCCTACCCTAAACCCAGGGCAATGTAGAGCATGAGGAAACAAGCAAAATCGTGGCGCGCACACGCGATAGTTCAAAATGGTGTATTCATATGCATTGTCATGTTGTGAGTCTAATGCTGCCAGTACAAGTTCTGCTGAGCCACGTTTGCGGGGTGCATTAGGCACTAGGCCTGTGCAGAGAGAGAGAGTCTGTGTGAGTGGTGTGTGTGTTTGTGTGACAGAGACAGAGAGACAGAGAGAGAGAGAGAGAGAGAGAGAGAGAGAGAGAGAGAGAGAGAGAGAGAGAGAGAGAGAGAGAGAGAGAGAGAATGTAAATAATTGACTTGCATTGAGACCCTGCTGAACATAATTTCCTTCCTGACATTGTTGTTTTCCACAGGTAATAGTTAATGCAATATGTGTGTGTGTGTGTGTGTGTGTGTGTGTGTGTGTGTGTGTGTGTGTGTGTGTGTGTGTGTGTGTGTGTGCGTGTGCTGGGGTAGGGGGGGTCCACAGGTGTTTGTTAATGCATGGGTTGCATAATTCCACCAACGTCACTGCTGAGGGCATCAGACTGGCACACACACACACACACACACACACACACACACACACACACACACACACACACACACACACACACACACACACACACACACACACACACACAAACACACTGCACTGTGTGTATGTGTGTGTTTGTGTGTGTGTGTGTGTGGGGGTGGAGGGGGTCTGGGGCCTGGGCTTGCCACACACAGCTAAATGGAATACGTGGAAGGATAACGCTAGGAGAGGGCAAGTAAAGGAGAGAGAGAGCGAGAGAGGGCGAGAGAGGGAGGGAGAGAGAAAGAGAGAGAGAGAGAGAGAGAGAGAGAGAGAGAGAGAGAGAGAGAGAGACAGACAGACAGACAGACAGACAGACAGACAGACAGACAGACAGACAGACAGACAGACAGACAGACAGACAGACAGACGAGGAGAGGAGGAGACAGAGAGAGGACAGCAAACGTAAGGGGAGGCAAGGGTAGGAGGAGAGGAATAGCTTCTTCTGGGTACAGACGAGATGAGATGAGAATCAACACAGTGGGCAGGTCAGAGAGTGGCAGGGCAGGCGGTGGCAGGGAAGGGCCACCGCCTGCAGCACAGTGGAAGAAGCAGCCAGGGCCGGTTCTAGTCAATTTGGTGCCCTAGGCAAGCACCCTCTTTCCTTTTTATGCATTCAGAAATTGATATCTGTTAACATAGCATTGTACATTTGATGAAGCACATCTAATACTGAAATGCGTATATACCGACTGCCCATGAATAATCATTGTCAATGTACATAAATGTTTGATTTCACCTGACGTTCTAATTCTGTGCGACATTCTGTGCTGTTACTGGTGCCCCCAAGACATTTGGTGCCCTAGGCCTAGGGGGGGCGGTATCCGCCTGCAGCCCTGACCTCCAGTCTCTAGCCTCCTCCACAGGAAAGGGCAGCGCTCAGACCCGGGACCTTTACCGTGACAACAGCGGAACACGGAATGCGGAACGTGGTTTATCAGGAAGGGAAACAAGAGGAGCTAGCCAAGAACATCCAGGCATACATGTGTAGACTATAATATATGGCAGACTCCGAGGCTGGCTGTAATATACTGTTTTTATGATACAAACATTGTGCTCAGTGTCAAAGACGGACAGACAAACAAATAGGCCTAGCATATTTCTGGAATCGTATGGGGCATTATTTATACCATCACTGCTATACTCTAAATATACTGCTATATCGAAATAAATGCCCCATTAATGCTCCTTAAAATCAGGGACCGATTCTCTGTATTTCCTCTGTTTTTATATCTAGGACGCCACAGGGAAATGGAAATGACATTCTAACGCTGTAAAGGACCCTGATTGATGTGTGTGTGTGCGTGTGTGCGTGTGTTCGTGTGTGTGTGTGTGTGCACATGAAAGCCCAACTGGGAAACTCCAATTGGGAAACTCCAACTCCCATGGTCACTTTGACACAGCACTCCACAGCACACAAGTGCACACTGCACACAACGAAATTGCATTTATGCCTCACTCAAGCAAGGGGGCAGCCCCCAATTGTGCCAAAAAGAGAGCAGTGCAGGCAGGTGGGTACCATGCTCAGGGTACCTCAGTCATGGAGAAGGATAGGGAGAGCTCTGGTTAATTACTCCCCTCACCAACCTGGCGGGCCGGGAGTCAAACCAGCAACCTCTGGGATACAAGTCTGACGACCTAACCGCCCATGACTGCCCTCGTGGTGTGTGTGTGTGTGTGTGTGTGTGTGTGTGTGTGTGTGTGTGTGTGTGTGTGTGTGTGTGTGTGTGTGTGTGTGTGTGTGTGTGTGTGTGTGTGGAGAGATAGAGACAGAGACAAACATACTACTTTCACTACATTTCTATGAAATGTGACATCATGTGCATCCTCGACAGACAGCCCAGAAGTCAAAGAAACAGACAAGAATAGAACTATTCTCTTCCATCTGCACAGCCACATACATGTGTGCATCAGTCCACAGGTCAGAATACAGAAACTTGTAACATAGAGGAGGATTAAGGGAATGGTTACTTTGAATGCTTATTCATCCAGCATGACATCTTTCTGACTGCACACAAATATTGCATGAGCTTTGCTGTATGGCAAGGCTTCCATGTTGGACGAGCCAAACACAGAGAAAATAGTTGAAACAGAACCCTGGGAAAAAATTATTGTATAAAAATATTGTTAAGACTGATATAAAAATTAAAAACACATTCTATTGATGGATCTTAAAATATTAGTGGCTTGACTAAATAAATAATGGCTGAGCAAATATTTATTATAGCCCATTTATTTCAACAGTTATTATTATGAGGAGTGGAGTCTATCTACCAGCTGCCAAGCACATCCTGGAAATGTACAGAACATTCAGAAGAGAGAGAGAGAGAGAGAGAGAGAGAGAGAGAGAGAGAGAGAGAGAGAGAGAGAGAGAGAGAGAGAGAGAGAGAGAGAGAGAGAGAGAGAGAGAGAGAGAGAGAGAGCTATCTGTGGAAACAGCTGGTACGATCGGATCGGTTCACACAACAAATTATGTAAGAATCACACACTACTGCTCCAACACATCAGTAGTTGAATGTCTAAGGTCACTCTGCCGACTATCCATCAGCAACAGCGAGGATAGCCCCGACACCTGTCCTCAAACCTGAGGCGGTGCGCTCGGAAAGCAGCCCTGGAAAAGTTCTCCGGGGTATGTCGACTCGACAGGCTGCTGTCAAACCACAAATCTCTTCCTGCATGGAGCTCTCCTTAGCAGTTTATTCACAGCATAGGTTAAAACCAACGAAAATGACGAATGAAAAGTTGTCAAACTCACCTCTAACGCAAAGCAGAGACATGGCTGTGGCTTTAGGGAGAAAAATCCTGGATAATTCTCCCCCTGAGATTTAAAACGACATATTAGTGATGGATCCCGTCCGTTGGCCTCTCGCAGACCAAGTTTAGGCAGCAGCACTCCGAGTAACTATTTTAAACTGTGCGGCTTTGAAAAAGAGGTGCTGTCACTAACTTGAGGATGTTGCTAAAGTGCATTGATTCGATGTCCCTCTCGCCATGATCACTTTTTATTTCTCTATCCTCTGGACAGAGCAGAAGTGGGAGGGATGGGGTTTGTTTTTACTGACATTGGTCACAGCCAGTAAGAAGTGTCTGTGGGTGATGGGGGCGGGCTACTGGCCAATGGTGCTCGACAAGGCGTCCCCTGCTCCGCCCCGCCCAGGGTAAACAGGTCGGAGGAACAGGTGGTGACGCAGAGCGAGCGCCTGCCTGTGCTCCCTGTCAGGTTGATGTCGGGCTTTGTACCTATCTACTAAGCACATACGACTTCATTGCGAGCGTCGACGTTGCGCAACGGACGTCAGCGAGAACTTGTTGTCACGATGTGGGTGTTATTAAATACAGCGCATTTAAAGTCGGCCACAAATATGAACGAGACGATGAGCTCGCACCGGTTTGCTCTACTAACACACCACGTGTGAGGAGTGGGGGGACAGGCAGTGAGGAGGAGCTGAAGTGGGGACCTGCGCAAACTTGTGTAGAGGTGTGAGACAAGACCCATACACGTGAGTGAGTTGTTGACCAACCAGTTCATGGGCGCGTGACCTCGGAGGCAGTCCGCCGACGAGCGCCGACGAGCGTTGAAGGGGATAAGCAACTGCAGAGGTTGCAAGATCTGACTGCAGCCGCATTCATCCCGCGATAGTTTTACACCATGTGACATGTCACCTCGTCAACGCAACGTCGACGAAATTTCGAAGTTTGACAGGAAATCTAACCGTCATGCAGCATTTTCCATCCAGGGTGCATTGCTGTCTAAATGCGCATTCATGCGTTGACACATCTCGATCGCACCTACTGTCACTGTTTGTACACGGTTGACGGCTTGATTAACTTCACCGATATCTTCCCACAGAGAAAAACAGCTGAAAATCACGCATCCTACTCGCACACATGTGCGTTTTGGCGTGGGATAGGTAGCCAAAAATAACAGGAATAGCCTAGGACTAGGTCTATTCTGGAAGTTATTAGGTTGTGCTATATGAATAATAGTCAACGATAATAATTGTTTAATTAGTTAGTATATACTCATTGAACATGAAACACATGGGCCCAATTAAGTTTTTTAAAAAACTTTTTTTTAAGAAGTTGTGGATCAGCGCAGTGATTACAGTGACTAGGCCTATGCAAACAATGCTTGGTCAGGCTTCCTAGTTTGAAAAAAAAATGGATTATAGTTTGATAAATCAACTCAACATTTTTGCATATACATTGGTTAATTATCTAAGTAATTAATAATGTGGATTGTACATGGCTACTGTAAAATCATGAAATAAAACGACACCTAGTGGTTGAGTGATGCATATGAAATAGGCTACATGAGCGGACATGTAGGCAAATAACATTCATTTATAACCCCTTTTATAATCCAAACTAGGCCGACTGTGTTTTTAAATGTTGAACATTTGCGTGTGAGGCGTTAGTTTGGGAAGGTTTACATTACATTACACTAAGTCGGGAACACTGACACTTTGGGCTCTTGTTTCCCATTTACCTAGAGGAGGAATTTCAGGGACGGACGAAATACATGTTGTAACTTTGACTTCCGGACTAGTCGAGGGTCACGCTTCGGAGAAGGTGGCAAGGGGACCATTCATTCTCTGTTCTTTATAATAAAGAAATATTGTCCATTAGTATGATTAGAACAATATTACGAAGTAGCGGTGCGCTCCTGAAGGTAAGAAAGGGACGGTTTGAGTGTGGTCCGTCCCCCGTTGCATGTTTATGCACTGCTAACTATGGCTAACTTCTTGTGAGTAGACGTTAGGACGTTAGCTGCTGAACCTGGTCATTCATTATTCTGCAACAAAAATCTGGACGATTGTCATTCCCTATTTGACAATGCTCGTGGTCTGTCGAACTGTGGTTGAATGACTTATAACCTACATGACAGTCGTACTCAGTTAGTGCGTGGAAGGTAGTTTATGTAAGCAGGCACCACCGCAATGTGCCATGGAAAACCCAGGATGTACCATTACAGTCTTTTGACACTTTACAGGTTCTCCATTAAGTTAACAGGAATGTCTATCTTCATCGCTCTCATTAGATAAATCCTGAGACGAATCGTCACGATGCATAATCATTTGTGTTTTGTTGTGTGTCGGTTGCGTTGCATTTGCGCCCGGGTAGTTTCTCTTTGTGGGTAAATGCAGCTGATTGAGTCAGCCAGTAACGCCAAACTCCTGTAGGCTATTCTGTTGGACACCAATACTGCCTCCGCATTAGTATATTACAGGGTTCCCACGGGTCATGGAATTTCTGGAATATCATGGAATTTCATAAATGTTTTTCCAGTCATGGAAAGTCATGGAATTTTACCATTTTGCATGCACAGTCATGGAATATCATGGAATTTTCTTAACAGTTGTGTAAAAGCAAAAACTTTTTTGTTTGGTGTAAGATTGTTTCTTATGCTACAAGGCTTTGCCATAGACAGTTAAGTTTTGCACTGTAACATGCAACATTTTAGAATGCAATGAGCCCACTGAATTCTGGCGGTGGCTCGGTGTCGGCTCTAGGGGTGAAGATAATCTTCAGTTTTCACACTTAAAAAAACTTTTTAACATTTCTTTTTACCAAAATGGTCATGGAAATTCTGTTTTTTGGGTCTGGAAAGTCATGGAATTTTATATCTGAATTAGAGTGGGAACCCTGATATTAGTATAATGCTGGATAACAACTCGATGACATTGCTTTTGATCATGACCACATTGTGTCCAGACTTTATGACTTTATTTTACTCAGCTTCTTAGCTTCTTTTCAGTTCTAAGTTGAGGTTACTTACACTGGCATGCACAGGTGATGAGACATGAGATGAGATGAGAGAAAGGCAGAAGAACAACATTGACAGAAGAACTGAATTAGCATGGAGCAGCATTTGCATGAATTCAGATCCATGCAAATGCAGTTCTGGGGTTTTACCTTGCCATTAAAAAGTGGCACTGTACGTACAATTAAAATTTGTCTCGGTTGGGCCCCAAAGTGACCCAATAGGACAACAGGGATCTGACACACAATTGCATTTGTGATCAACAGCTGGAAGAAGAATTATTGAAAGTGACTTGTTTGACACTCTCTCTCTCTCTCCCTCTCCCTCTGTCTCTCCCTCTCTCTCTCTGTCTCTCTCTCTCTCCTCTGCAGCACTCTGGTCGTGGTGTGGTGGGTGTGTGGACGCCCGCTCAGCAGCGATGGGCCTCCAGCCTTCCCATGAACACCGTGGTGCTCTTCGTACCGCAGCAGGAGGCCTGGGTGGTGGAGCGCATGGGACGATTCCACCGGATACTGGACCCTGTACGTACACATACACGCGTGTGTGTGTGTGTGTGTGTGTGTGTGTGTGTGTGTGTGTGTGTGTGTGTGTGGTGGAACGCATGGGCCGATCCCATAGGATACATCTTGGTGTTGCTTCAGGTGTAGCTGGGTTATTTCACATGGAATCAGACACTTTGGGACCCGACCGACACAGATTTCAATCACACTTGGTGTGCCTTTTTAGTAGCAATGTAGCACCCCAGAAGTGCATTTGTGTGAATCTGACACAAATATTAAGGGAGAAACAGACTAGCCAAGGTTTACATATGAGGGTAGGACACTATACATATGTAAACCTTTCCTAGTCTGTTTCTCCCTTAATATTGGTGTCAGATTCACACCAATGCAGTTCTGGGGTGCTACGTTGCTACTTAATAGGCACACCAAGTATGAAATCTTGAAGATTTAAATCTGTGTCGGTCAGGTCCCAAAGTGTCTGATTTCACGTGAAATGACCCAGCTTATGTAATGTATGTATGTAAACTATTGTCTCTAGTATTCAGAACATTTTGGGAAATTGACATTTTTGTATTTGCCATTGCATGGCAAAATGCATTATAAACAGAGGCTTAAAAAGTATGTTCTCAAACGTGTGTGTGTGTGTGTGTGTGTGTGTGTGTGTGTGTGTGTGTGTGTGTGTGTGTGTGTGTGTGTGTGTGTGTGTGTGTGTGTGTGTGTGTGTGTGTGTTTGTGTGTGTGCGCGCGCGCGTGCGCGCATCTGCAGGGGTTAAACTTCCTGATTCCAGTGCTGGATCGAATTCGTTATGTCCAGAGTCTGAAGGAAATTGTGATTGATGTGCCTGAACAGTCAGCTGTTTCCCTGGGTGAGTATGAAGTTGCTATTCCTCACACACTCCTCATACACAGATATTCACTGTAGACACTTGAAGACGCTCACTTAACATGTTTACAGATGCTCACTTTACACACATACATTCATTCACTTTACACACTTACTTTCAATTTACACATTTGCAGACGTTCACTTTATGTGCTTAAAAGGCATTTACTTCATACACTTGCAGAGACCGTGTTACAATGAAAGCCTGTTCAACCCACTGATGTTAGCATATTCTCTTCTACAGATAATGTGACCCTACAGATTGATGGCGTTCTTTACCTGAGGATACTTGACCCCTTTAAGGTGAGTATGTTGGGACCAATTAATGATGGGACCAATTAATTACGCTATTCTGAAAGGGAATAGGCCATTACCGAAGAATAGGAGGTGTTTGTGGTTACAAGCAGTTAAACGTACCGACTGGACTGAGGACTCTGACTGTTCATGTCACTGTGTACAAACAGTAAATGGGTCTATGGAGTAATGCCTTATCTGTCTCTTGTGTGTTGTCTTTAGGCCAGCTACGGTGTGGAGGACCCAGAGTACGCTGTGACCCAGCTGGCCCAGACCACCATGAGGTCCGAGCTGGGAAAACTCACACTGGACAAGGTGTTCCGGGTACGATGACACGCTTCCTTTTTACAATACATTATATTACACTTAGCTGACGCTTTCATCTAAAGCAACAGTTATTTACAGGGTATTGGTTACCGTGCTGGAACAATGTGGGGTTAGGTGCCTTGCTCGATGGCGCTTCAGCCGAGGATAGAAGTGTAGGGAGTGGTAAGGGTGGGATTTGAACCAGGTACCCTCTGATCTTAAAGGGGTATGCCACTATTTTGGGGCTTAATACAGTTAAAATCGTTGGCTGGGGTTTATAAAGGTGGTAAAGTGTCTTGTGTTTCATGTTAAGCGTTGTCTTGATTTAAGACAAGTTAAAAGAGGGAATATGTCGCTAAGCTAGTGAAAGTCAATGTATCCGTGTAGCATGCTACAATGCTACACGGATACATTGACTTTCACTAGCTTAGCGACATATTCCCTCTTTTAACTTGTCTTAAATCAAGACAACGCTTAACATGAAACACAAGACACTTTACCACCTTTATAAACCCCAGCCAACGATTTTAACTGTATTAAGCCCCAAAATAGTGGCATACCCCTTTAAGACCACCATTAGGCCATCGCTACACCACATCTTCCTACTTTAATCCCTTTGAGAGTGACAGATGTTTACTTCTCCTTTTTAACACCAGTTAGTAGAGTAGAAGGCAGTTGTTGTTGTTGTTCCATGTCCCGTCCCTACTTCACTATATTTGCAGCTCTACAATTTACTTGGTTTTATTTGTGAATTTAACTGGTTAACTGAAAAGCACTTAATATACAGTGCCCTCCATTATTATTGGCACCCCTGGTTGAGATGTGTTTTTTAGCTTCCAATTATTATTATTTTTCTCTAAATAATATGGGACCTTAATGGAAAAAAAAGAGAAAAATCCAACCTTCAATACAAGTGCATTTATTCAGTGGGGAAAAAATCCCACATAAAGAAATAATTATTTGACATCAAATAATGTGTGTCACAATTATTAGCACCCCTGTTGTTAATATTTTGTACAACCCCCTTTTGCCAACAAAACAGCACCTAATCTTCTCCTATAATGTTTCACAAGATGGGAAAAGACAGAAAGCGGGATCTTCAGCCATTCCTCTTTGCAGAATCTCTCTAAATCATCCAGAGACCTGGGTCCTCTCCTCTGTACTCTCCTCTTCAGCTCACCCCACAGGTTCTCAATGGGGTTGAGGTCTGGGGACTGAGATGGCCATGGGAGGAGCTTGATTTTGTGTCTGGTTAACCATTTCTGTGTAGATTTGGCCGTATGTTTAGGGTCATTGTCTTGCTGAAAGACCCAGTGACGACCCATCTTCAGCTTTTTGGCAGAGGGCAACAGATTTTGATTTAAAATGTCCTGGTATTTCAAAGCATTCATGATGCCATGCACCCTAACAAGCTTCCCAGGGCCTTTGGAAGCGAAACAGCCCCACAGCATCACTGACCCACCCCCATACTTCACAGTGGGTATGAGGTGCTTTTCAGCATGCGCATCTTTCGTGGCACGCCAGACCCACTTAGAGTGTTTGTTGCCAAAAAGCTCAATCTTGGTCTCATCTGATCAAAGCACACGGTCCCAGTTGAAGCCCCAATACCGCTGGGCGAACTCCAGACGTTTACGTTTATGATTGTGGGTGAGGAAAGGTTTTCTCCGTGCATGCCTCCCAAACAGCTTGTTGGCGTGTAGACAGCGCCTGATGGTTGATTTGGAGACTTTGTGACCCCAGGATGCTACCATTTGTTGTAATTCTGTAACAGTGAGCTTTGGAGATATTTTGATTTCTCTTACCATCCTCCTCACTGTGCGTGGTGGCAAAATAAACTTGGGTCCTCGTCCAGGCTTGTTTACCACTGTTCCAGTTGTTTTGAACTTCTTAATTATTCCTCTCACAGTAGATATGGGCAGCTGCAGTTGAGTGGCAATCTTCTTGTAGCCTCTGCCTGACCTGTGAAGGTCGACGCACAGCTGCCTCACTTGTATGCTGTGTTCCTTTGTCTTTCCCATGTTTAAGAGTGGATAAGAGAAATGGCCTCGGTGTCACGTCATATTTATACCCCAGGGAAACAGGAAGTGATGAATTACTAATTAAATGTTCCTACATACTCTGGTAAACTTTGTAAACTACTGTAGAAATGACAGAAATGCTTCAATTATATTTATTTCCTGGGAATTGTTAAGGGTGCCAATAATTGTGGAACAGGTGATTTAATGAAAAATAATTATTTTTTAGTCAGGGATTTTTTTTATTTTCCTACAATTCATTTGAGTTGAAGGCTACATTTTCCTAACATTTTCAGTGTGACAGTATTCTTCTGCAATAAACACTGAATTTATTTTAAGGCTTTTAACACATCTCAACTAGGGGTGCCAATAATTATGGAGGGCACTGTAACATGTACAATATTATTGCATGTATTTTTTGCTGTTGTCATTCACCATCAGAGTCGATGGATGTAACTGTTTTAATTGTAATTCTCATATCTGTACGTTATGCTCTGTTTTATCGTTGTTGTTGCTTTTCGCTTTGTGACTGTCATTGCTGTGTTGTGTTGTGCAGGAGCGTGAGACTCTGAACACCAACATCGTCCACTCCATCAACCAGGCGTCAGACGACTGGGGCATCCGCTGCCTACGATACGAGATTAAGGACATACACGTGCCGCAGCGCGTCAAGGACTCCATGCAGCTGCAGGTGGGCAGAGCTCTAGCCTGATTATCATCGACTTTCAAATCTCTTTGAGACTTGGTCTGACCAAGAGCATAACGATTAACATTTCCCAAACGGCATGGTTGACCCGCCTCCCTTGGTTTGCTACTAGTTGTTTCCCGATAAAGTGGGAGGAGTTCCCGATTTTTCCGGAGCTCAGAAACGATATTTGTAATACTCCTGGCCTGACTAGAAGCAACGCTAAAGGTGTTGCGTCACTAGGAGGGCGTAGCCTGGCTACATGAACATATGACGAAAATTCAGTTGATCTCTGTTTGAACACTGTCTTATTGTGTGTGTGTGTGTGTGTGTGTGTGTGTGTGTGTGTGTGTGTGTGTGTGTGTGTGTGTGTGTGTGTGAGTCAGGTGGAGGCAGAGCGTAAGAAGAGGGCTACGGTGTTGGAGTCAGAGGGTTCGCGGGAGGCAGCCATCAACGTGGCCGAGGGCCGCAAGCAGGCGCAGATCCTCGCCTCTGAGGCTGAGAAGGCAGAGCAGATCAACCAGGCGGCCGGTACGACGCGCGTGCGCGTGTGTGTGTGTGTGTGTGTGTGTGTGTGTGTGTGTGGTCAATGCTCATTCCTCATTCATGTCTTCTGTGTGTGTGCGCCACAGGTGAAGCCAATGCAGTCCTTGCCAAAGCAGAAGCCAAGGCCAAAGCCATCAGGGTGATCGCAGACGCCCTCGCACAAGGGGTAAATCGATAATCACAATAACAATCAGAATAATGAATTACTAAAATGTACTTGATTTTATGAACTTAAAATTTATTTTTTTTGCTACGTTTACATGACGTTTTCAAAGCGGAATTAACCTTTATTCAGAATTAAAGTGAGCTAATTCTGAATGAAATGTCTCATGTAAACGTAGCCATTGAGTATTACTTGGTGTTAATATACAGTCTAGTCTTTGGTTATTTAATGTACAGCCTACAGGATTTGATGTAGTCTATGTCCTCTGTGGTGACCTTCAGAGCTGAAAGGAGGGCAACGGTCAAGGTTGTTTTCAAATGCATCAACAAAAATCTCTATTCTATCGTGTGCTTGAGAGCACCAATCAATACCCATCATCCTCTCCCACAGCCAGATGCCAATTGCAGTATTACCGGTTGTATTGAGTTTTAACTGGATATTGACCAGGTTCCATATGTTTCTGATTGATCCGTTGCTCTATAGACGAGCGCTTTGTTATTAACCGTCTGTGTCAGGTACTGACTATTGGCTCTGAAAAAATGCAAATAAAGGGTCCACACACTAGAGACGTCAGCTGGGAATGCAAATGGATATTAACTGGATTTAAACTGGGAATTCTGGTCTAATGGGAAGTAAACGGAAGGTGATTCATTCCTTTTTCTTTGTACACCTTTTGGATCTTTTGTTCAAGATCGTCGTAAACTGCTGACTTCCTGTCCTTTTACAGTGAATGGTTTACATCTGATGAACTGACGTTCTGTCCTCTCTTCTCCTCCCCTCTTACCTCTCATCTACTCTACTCTCCTCTCTTGTCCTCTCCTCTTCCTTCTTTCTCCTCTCTCCTGTCATCCTGTCTTCTCTTCAACTCTACTCTAATCTCCTTGCCACTTCTCCTCTCCTCATCATCTCTCCTCTCATTATCTCTCCTCTCCTCTCCTCGCCCCTCCTCTCCTCTCCTCTTAATCACATCCTTTCCCTCTCCTCTCCATCACATCTCCTCTCCTCCTCCTCTCCCCTCCTCTCTTCTCCTCCCCTCTCCTCCTCCTCTCCTCCTCCTCTCCCCTCCTCTTCTCTCCTCTCCTCTCCTCTCCTCTCCTCTCCTCTCCCCTGTGTAGACTGGGGGAGCAGCAGCGTCCTATAACGTGGCTGAGCAGTATGTGGCTGCCTTCTCCAATCTGGCCAAACAGTCCAACACCGTCCTGCTACCCACCAACACTGGAGACATCAGCAGCATGGTCACGCAGGTAACAAACAGACACACACACACACACACACACACACACACACACACACACACACACACACACACACACACACACACACACACACACACACACAAACTTGTTGGCAGTCCAATTATGTAGTTAGTATGCTTTAGTACACACACACACACACACACACACACACACACACACACACACACACACACACACACACACACACACACACACACACACACACACACACACGTGTGTGTTCCCACTCCACCCGCATAAGGCATGCAGTGTTTCCCATACATTGAGGAAACTATGGCGGCCCGCCATAGTTTAAATTTGGCCGCCATAGTTTCGAAAATGTAAAAAAAAAAAAAAAAATTTTTTTTTTTTTTTTTTTTTTTTTTTTTTTTTTTTTTTTTTTTTTTTTTTACGATTTCCGTTTTTGTTAAAAACGATTTGAATTACGATTTCCTTCGCATTTTCCTCCTGGAGTAAATACATCCTATAGAGAAAACCACAAGTGCTTGAAAGACAGAGGGATCAAAAGCCTAGTCAAGTTGTTGTAGTTAACTTGGGTTTGGGAGCAATAATAAAAAAAAACCTTCAGAGAAGGGACAGTTGGGATGAGTTTACTAACACTATAATATATATAAATGACAATGTAAGCTACTAAGATCATGGGTAAAATATTATGTAGCCTTCTTTCTCAAAATATAAATGGCTGAAATGTAGGCGTAGGCCTATAGTTTCTCCATGCGGCAATGTCATACTGTACTCATTGTTTTGCCATTTTGCATATACACTGCGTGAATACATAGGCCTATCCCCCCCCCCCCCCCCAAAAAAAAGGCCCGCGTGAAAAAGACCCCCCCCCCCCCACCCCCCCCCCCCCCCCCCCCCCCCCGGAAATAAAAATTCCCGGCTGCCCCCATAGTTTCCAAAATTTCTGTGGGAAACACTGGCATGAATACACCAGAAGCGTCTAGAGCAACACCAGCGACGGAAGTAATTGACTTTGTATGAGGGAGCTGGCGACAGAGGAGACGAAAGTGTTTTGGGCGACTTTAACAGTTTGTAGTTCAACTTCAGCAGATATTATGTGAATTAGCTCAATTGGAATGTCGCGTCAGCTAATTGGAATGTCGAAATGCTTGCATGCTGCTTTTAACTCTCATACTCTTGTTGCTTCTACCGCTGGTGTCGCTCTTGCTATGAATATGCTTCCAGCGACTCTTTGTAGCTCTGGTCTCTTCTGGCATGTTCACGGGATTAGATCAGATTAGATTAGAATTTTATTTTTACACATGGAACACAAAATTGTCTTTGGGGTGGCTCCAGTCATTCACACAGACATTAGACAAAACAGGACAAGACAAGACAATGAAATACATGTATACTGAGGCTGGATAGCTGGTCATTGTTCATCTTTTGTTGAGTAGGGAGTTAAATCTTTAAATTCTGACCTTGTGCTTTATCTCTTTGCTGTTCCCTTCACACACACACACACACACACACACACACACACACTTCACCACACACACTCTTTTTTCTGTCCATAATCTGTTATGTTCTATTATATCCTCTTGTTCCCCATCAGGCCATGAGCATCTATGGCTCGCTGTCTAAGACTCCAGAGTTACCCGCCGCCAGCCCCAGCCCCAGCTCCACAGTTGCCCCGTCAGTAGAGGACTCTGCCCCTCAGGCCGCACCGCAACCCCCAGCCCAGTAGAGGGTACTACCTCATACCAGGCGCTCAGACAGACTCACACCGGGACTCTTACTCACACACTTGAACTGCAGCAGCAACCCTGTCTGTCTTGCCCAGCCGTAGACATGTATGCGTGAAATTATGCATCTATGGAGACAACAACTGACCGAAGCGGCAACTGTGGAACTGATTCACCTGATCTGATCTGACCACGCTGTTGCCCTCTTGTGGTCGACCTGGGAACGTGCAGGTGGAGCGCTACTGCTGGGCTCTTCTGTCATGATGCTGATGTAGTGACAGTCACTCAAAGGAAAGGGACGGGAGACTCAAACACGTCACACACACACACAAACACATACATGTCACACATACATACGCATGCTTCAAAGAAAGAGAGAGAGAGAGAAACGCTCTGAAAGTGACATTGCAAGGACATTCTCAGCCTTAATCTGGAGGATCAGAGCAATTGTCTATTATTTTGATGTCCGTTTCCCTTTTTTTGTGTTAGTAAATAGCGTTCCCAGGAATATTATTTTTGAAACTGCAGGTTGCTCTTATTATCCAATTCCTGTAGCCAACTCTTTACAGCACATAACATACTGTCCATCTGGGTTAAACATCTCAATAACTTTCGGGGAGTAGGTGTAAGCTAGTAAGTAGCTTAAGCCTAAGCTACGCCTTACCGTGGGAAATAAAATTGAGAAAGCCACCATTGAGAGTTACGGGTGAGACGTTTTTTTGGACTGTCATATGCTGTTTTTGCCATCTTGGTTCCCATGGGCTCTACAAGAGGGGCGTGACACAGGGTACATACCATTATCCTAACTCCCATGCTTGTGGCCTCGTGCTTCGTTTACGTCCCGCCTCCATGGAGAAAACGCCTAGCCACAACAACTTTTGAGGGACCTTTCCCCCCCATTCAACATCCCGATTGCAAATGAGTAAATGACCTTTGAATTGCGCTTTTGCGGGATGTTGAATTGCACTACTGTCATCAATGACATCTTGCAACGTCATCGAGGCCACAAGCAGAAGGGAGGACAGAAGTTTGGATAATGGAAATAACCCACATGTTCTCTATATAGCTGTTATTTATTATTATGAAAGTACAGAGCGAGAATTGCTTATACCCACCTGAAAGAGTCACCTGTGTGTCTATGTTACTTCCCCTGTCAACAGTGTGAATATGTATCTCCCAGTGAAGGCCTAAATGATGTATGTGACGTCTGTGAGTGTGAATAATCCAATAATGGCCTATGTAACTATTTAGATCAACCTTGTGGTCTTCAGCGAAAAGCTATGAGGGAAAGCGAATGGCGGAAGAGTTTGGGGAATGTGAAGTGTTTTTTTATTGTTATTATTTGTGTGTTTTATTGGATGATCGGAGGTGTGTTTAGTTCTCTCTCTCTCTCTCTCTCAAAGAGCCCACCAGGTTAAGACCCAGCATCACACCAAGCACTTGACATTTATGGAGTTGTAATTCGAAAAGGTAAAAGAATAAATAATAAGAAAAGCTGTTCTTTTGTCATTTTGTTTGATTTTTGTTTGCACATAAGGGGACATTCAGGCAGATGATTAAAAAGAATCCACTTGTAAACCGCAAATCCAGCCGCCAGTAACTAAAGAGTAATGTGAACCACCAGCCACTAAGCATTTTTTGGTCTCATGGATGTATAACATTCATTATGTCTAATTGTTAAATTAAGTCTTAAGTTTTTTGTTTTGTTTCAGACATGTAGAAGGTTTACCCTTTTCCTGACATTTCAATGTTGACAGTGTTGAATGTCAATGTTGATTTTAAAACATGTCACACATCAACATCCATGTAACCCTCTGATGAAGATAGAAGTTGCATTGGGGTGGCATGTCAGGTGGACCTTCACATGTCTGAAACAAAAGAAGTACCTATTGGTCGCCAATTGCATGTGCCTCCCCAAATGTTGGTCAACCGGAAAGCCACCCATCTATACATGGTTTCACAGTGTTTGTAAAAACATGATATTGTGAGGAGGGGCAAGACACTCGCAGCCAACCATGTGAGCTAATGTTTTGAACGACTGCGGTTTCCAACAATCAGAGGTTGAGTTGTGCACAGTTAATTTCTCGTAGTCAAGGGAAAACAAAAATGTAGAACTCCTGTATTCCACAGAACCTCGTTCCACATGAACAGGTTGGGCAGGAGGGGTTACTATGAACTATATCACCTTCTACCTGCACAGGTGATGTCGCTAATTGATGCAATTGCATGTGATTGCTGCCTGTCACAATGGGCCTGAATCACAATCACATTATGTTTTTGAATTAAATATTTCTGTCAAGTTTAATTAGATTTTTCCTTTAATTCCGAATTGAGGTGTTTACATGACATTGTCAAAGTGGAATTAAGCTTTTTTTTCTCCAATTAAAGTCATTTAATTCCGAATGAATTGTCTCATGTAAACGTAGCAATTGTTCTACCCAGAGTGGTGTAGAACAGCTTTTGCATTTGGTGTTGTCTTGGATGACCAAAACCGTTATGTTCCACTCCAGCAGCCAATTTGTCCAGAACTGGATGTAGCCCTATGTCAACACATTTCCAAGTAAAGTAATCTATTAAAATCTAATGGAATAAATGGCTCTACCATGGCGCTAACGGTAGGGCACTCGTCTACTAAATGGCTGACCCGGGTTCGATTCCGACCCAGGCCCTTTGCCAACCCTTCCCTGTCTCTCTCTCGCCCAAATCGTTTCCTGTCACCACCTTCAAGGCTTGAAAAGGCCCAAAAAATACTTTAAAAATAAATAAATAAATACAATTTAATGAAAAATAATCTAATCTAATAAAAAATGTAGATACATATTAAGTGATCAAAGACAATACTTGACCTTTATTTTGTATTCACAAAATGAGTTTCAAAAGACATTTCAAAATGACATGAGAGACTCTGTAGTAGGATAATTGGACAGACTGTCACCAGATCATTCTCAGCTGGTAGGCTGGGTGCTCTTAATTACCCCAGGCTAATTACCTCAAGCATTGAGGTCGTTAATGGCAGGAGGGGTGTGTCTGATATAAAAGGCCCTCTCCTCCTCTTCAGGGATGACTGGTGGTGTGTAGTGTAGTGTAGTGTCGTGGTAAGTCATGGCTGGCTGTGGCATGAGGAGCGGGAGCATCAGCTGCAGCGTCCTGGGAGCGATCATCCTGCTGGTCACATGCTTGGCGTCTTCGGCATGGGCAATGCGTGTCTCGCAGACTCCTAAACGCCAGCCTGGATTCCAGAGAACAAGTACAACCAACACTGAGGCTCCACCACCACCACCCCACAAGGGAGCCTACACCATCACCAAGCCCCGGAACCAGCTGCTGATGCTGGAGGAGGATGACGCAGCGTTAACGCAGACTCAGGGGCAATCGCAGGCTCAAACGCAGGCGCAGGCTCAGGCTCAAACGCAGGCTCAGACGCAGGCGCAGGCTCAGGCACAGGTGGGTCATGTTTTGTTGTAGTAGCTGACCGTAGCATGTACATACATGTGGTGTGCACACCTGTGGCAGGAGATGTCAGGGTAGTGCAACCACAACTAATGCCACTATTGAAGGGATAATGTATAAATGTGGTGTTTTTACTGTAATAAGAAGCATATTCATTGTGTATAATTAATGGGCAATTATTAATTAATGGATGTAATTGACCCTGATGCAGGAGGCGCGGGGAGTGACTACAGAGGTTGCCGCTGGTGAGCACTCCTTGAACTGCACTCTGGACCCGTCTGTCAGTATAGCGTGTGGGGCGCCGGACATCACCGCTGCGGAGTGTAACACCATCGGCTGCTGCTTCCTAGAAGGACAGTGCTACTACGGGAAAAAAGGTTAGTAGTACTCTGAGGCGGGATGGATCAAGATTTCATGGAACCCTGGGCCAGACAACAAAGGCCCCCCTCTCCATAGCATGGCGAGGTTCCAAAAGGTTTGAGTGTTTAGGAAAGACCTTTGTTGGGAGGTTTCTCCCCTGGGAGAAACTTTAAAAAGATAGTGAAAAGTGCAATTTTAACACAATATGAGCACACAAATGTAGACCAATATTGAAGTGCTTTTTATGTAGCACGGACACTTGGGCTTCAGGGCCCCCTTTAGTTTTGGGCCCATAGGCCTATGTTTTCTTGAATGCACCATGATTGCTCCAGCTCAAAATGCCTAGGAATGAAAGTTTCATGGCATGGGAAAAATAAGTGGGTCCACCTCTAGACTACCTTGCATCAGGGGTTTCTAAACTTTACTATGACGAGGCCCCCCATATACTGGTACATTCCAGCCAAGGCCCCCCCTTACATAGGTCATGCCATACTATCTCTGTACACCCCCTTTCACAGCCATAGTCTAGGTCTGTGAGGCAGAGCCCTACTAGGATATGTAAAATAATAATAATAATGGTTGTAATATTCTGAGGCGCAATAGATTATTATTGTTCAACTTATTTTGGTTAAGTTATTAATTTTATGAAGTGGATGTTTGCTGTGTGTACAATTGATCTAGTCCCCATCCATAGGCCTGACTAAGGGAATGTGACTACACCAGTAAATTAAATGGCTTATGTGTGACTTCTCTACACATTTGAATATTTTAAGTGGGGGAGTCATACTTTCCGTGGACACTTGAAGGACACTGTTGCTTCCAAGCAAAAGGGTTGATGTGATTTTGTAATGTCCAGTTTTTTTTCTGTCATGCAGCAATGGCAACCTGATGTGTATCCTTGTCTTTCATTGTCTGTGCAGTATTAATTGAAACAAATGATGTACACTATATTGCCCAAAATATACCCTGAACTGCCTTGACTCACACGTTAACTTAGGTGCTATTCCTAACCCATAGGGTTCAATATGATGTCGGTCCACCTTTTGCAGCCATTCCAGCCTCGACTCTTCTTGAGACTCAAGTTCATGTGTGGGTCAAGGCAAAATGGCGACTGCTTCTGGCTTTACAGTGCAGGGGTTTTCAAAGTGGGGGCCGGGGACCCCTGGGGGGCCGCAATGGGATGCCAGGGGGGCCGCGGCAGGTTGGCAGAAAAAATATATAGGGAAATAAAATGAATAATTTAAGTAGCCAAAAATAAGCTAAACAATCCCAGTGGAGTCATTTTAATCTTTACAATGTTTATGTATATTGTGCTTTCTGCAGTACTTGAATGTATTTAGGAATGTACCAGCCTCATCGAGTTGTGAAGCCAGGTGCACAGAAAAAAATAGTGGCACAGCTCATGTCAGGGAGGCCTCGGCTGGAATCTACTGTTATAAGGGGGGCCTTGACCTGGTAAAGTTTGGGAACCACTGATCTAGTGTATGTGTTCCTTGTTGTGCAGTAACCGCAGTGTTGACCGTGCACTGCTCAGTCACTAAGACAAGGATGCATGCTCACAATCAGATGCTCCTAAGGATGTGTGTCCTTGTCTTGCAATGCAATAAGAATGTGTGATGCGTGTCCCTTGTCTTGCAGTGACTGTGCAGTGCACTAGAGACGGGCAGATCGTGCTGGTGGTGGATAAGGGGGTGACTGAGCCGCGCCTCAGCATAGACCAAGTCAGCCTGATGGAGGCAGTCGAAGACGGCTGCCTCCCCATCGACCAGGGCGAGAGCATCATCTACCAGTTCCCTGTCACTGCCTGTGGAACAGTCCTGAATGTGGGTACATGCCTTCACATAATGTTTAGACAAGTATATGCCAGAGGTGGAAGAGGGTACAGAAAAATTATACTCAAGTTAAAGTACCCATCTAAAAATCTATTCAGTTTAAATTGGCTTTCGTCTCGAATGCAATATTTCAGCCATCATCCAATACATTGCTCCAAGATGGGTGGGACAAGTAAAATGGTGGAAATGCTGTGTGCCATCCTGCATAATCTTTAATTTCTGGCAGATTGTTGTATTTTGCATTGGCTTTTTATTTTATTTTTTTAACTCTGGCCAGGTTACAGTGTAATTGAGTGAAGTACTTGGCTCAAAATGCACTGAACTACAAGTGTTAGTACAATACTTGAGTATCTGTAAGTAGTTGCACTCCAGTCCTGGCCTTGACATGTTTGGATGAGTATAAGCACACTAGATGGCGTTATTGTTCCTTAAGAGAGACTTGTTCCCTTTTTGGCGTTCGTAGTGTTTTATTTTGCGTCTGGGGCCGTATAAAACCATGTGGCGGGCCACATTCAGCCCCCAGGGGCCTATACTACAAAGCTGGTTCAGTTAAGTTAAGGTGAAGTGGTGAATCATGTAATAGAGTCTGGAGTCCTCATTTTCTTAAAAGCTTTTCTATTAGATGATTTACCTCTGAACTTAACCTTACCGTATCCTGAACCAGCTTTGTCGTATAGGCCCCAGGCCTTATGTTTGACAACGGTAGCACTAAACAGTCTCCTCTGCCCCTGCAGGAGGAGGAGGGCTCTCTGCATTACTCTAACGTCATGTTTGCCTACTATGAGGTGGGACTTGGGCCGCGCGGCAACGTCACCCGAGACAGTATGTATGAGTAAGTACCCCTGCCGCCTGGTCCTCTTGTCTACTCTCTATCCAACAAACACTGATCTTTCATCTGATGAACTGCTCAAAAAATAAACCCCTACTTAATAGGCCTACAATACAAAGTCAGACTACCCATGAAATCCTATCCATCACTGTGACCATTAAATATTTTCAACTGGAACACATCATTAACTGACATATAGGGCATTTAATGTTCTCTTATTTAAGGCATTGTTCTCTTTCTATTTTTAGGAGAAATATTTTCTATTTCAAGCCATACAGTCCACTCCCTAATCCACTATGACTACTAAATATTGTCATACCCTTGACATGTAGAACGTTTTATTTGTAACAGTAATATTTTATATTTATATCTCTAGTCAACTCTCTAATCCCATGGCTGGCCTGTTGCAGGCTGCTGTTTGAGTGCCGCTTCAGTGAGACTGCTGTAGCATCAGTGCAGTCCGAGATGATGGCCCTGCCTCCCCCAGCCCCCCTGGTGGTAAACGGACCGATGAGGATGGACATGCACCTTGGCAGCGGACAATGCCCTCACCAGGACTGCAATGCAGGTGAGGCCACGCCGGTGGTGCACAGGTAGACCGCAGACTTGGAATATGTAACATGTAGAATGTAGACACAGGTGTGTGTGTGCATGAATCGGAAGATGCAGCTTTTTTTTTTTTGTTCCACTCTTTCCATGATCGTGGCCAGCAAATCTGCAGAATTCCAGCCAATGTCCTCAACATTTCAAAACATGCATACTTTGAAATGGTTGAGAGGCCATTGGCTGAAACGCTCCACTATAATACTGCTGTGTGCATTTCCTCTATCCCCCCCCCCCCAGATGAGGCAGCGTTCACGTCGTTCTACACTGCAGAGGACTACCCGGTGACCAAGATGATCCGGGACCCAGTGCATGTGGAGGTGCGAGTGCTGGACAGGACCGACCCAAACCTGGTGCTGCAGCTGGGGAACTGCTGGGCCACGGCCGGCCCAGACTCCGAAAGCATGCCGCAGTGGGACCTCCTAGTCGATGGGTAAGGACTGAGAATCATGCTTTACAACGGATCAGTGGTTTTCTGAACAGACGTCCCCTTGACCTAATCGTGGGCTCTGGTGTGACTACTCTAAAGTAAAAACTCCCGCACACTGTTCACATTTGCATGGTTTACAGCGACGTCTACTGACCTTCAAGCAATTCAAGTTTGAATTACTTGAAGGTCAGTAGACCGAAACGTTGCAGTTAACCATGCAAATGTGAACAGTGTGCGGGAGTATTCTTTACTTTAACGTGGGTGAAGCAGGGGTTCCACTCCTACGCACCTGACCAAGGAGGTGTGCAAGAATTATTCACTTGACTGTGACTCTCTTCTCTGCCTTCCCCAGGTGTAAATCTCTTGTCTGACTGTTCTCTGTGCCCTCTACAGGTGTCCATATGAGGATGACTGGTACATGACCCAGTTGCTGCCGCTGTTTGACTCCGCTGGCCTGCAGTTCCCCTCCCATCACAAGCGCTTTGTCATGAAGATGTTCACCTTCATCGATGAGGACCGGCTTCCCCTCAAGCAGACGGTAACTTGCATTTATAAAATTCATTAGGGTAGAGTAGCAAAATGGATGATGCCCCTGGTAATTTCAAAGACCTTTAAGCCTTCAGTTCAGTTTGTAAACCAGGTTCAGTTGATCTTAAGGTAGTGTTCAACCATATGAGAGCCTGCCGTGCTCATCTTAACCAAATGGCATCTGTGGACTATCTATTAGGAGGTTTACTACTCCCTGTAGGTCAACTCGGCCAGGTTTATGTTCTTGGAATATCCTCCAGGGCAGTGTTTCCCAACCAGGGGTACGTGTACCACTAGGGGTATGTGAGCACACTGCAGGGGGTACTTGGAAAAATGAGAACGTATGGAGCATAGTCACATGGGGATATAGAGCATGAGTGAGGGGGTACTCATGGTATAACAAAAAGGCTTAGGGGGGTACGCAAGACAAAAAAGGTTGGGAAACACTGCTCCAGGGCATCAAACTGGGTCATGTCAGCTTACAGGAGTACTGTACATCAAGAACTCAAGCCTTGAACTGCTTGCTTCCTGATTGTTTTGACTTTCACTTAATTCACTGACTCGTTTTGAAATCATTGAAATTTTCGGCAGGACAAATTTAGAAGAACTGAAATGCATACCTAGCTTGGGCGAAAGCCACTGTTGACTCCGTCAAACAGTCTGGCAAAAGCCAAGAGGAATCAAGTCTCCGTGGAGGGTGGGAGATGGTCTGATCTTACTCTGCCATTTAAATTCATTGGAGTTCCGAATTCAAACTAAAACCCATATTGTGATTTATTAGCATGACTGCTATGTCATGTGCGGAGCCAAAATGTTTGGGTGGAGAACATCGGATGGCGTCGCCAGGCTAACGCATACCCAGTATAGCTTTAAAAGGTTAAAATGACCATCCTTACCCTTGGCTAGTGTGATGCTAAATGAGCTCATGACTGACTGTTTTGTCCTCCCCCAGATCTACATCCACTGTAGTGCTGCCGTGTGCTACCCGACTGCCTCTGAGCCATGCGAGCAGAGCTGCAAAAGGCAAAGTGAGTTGGCCCTCCTTTTTCCCCCGCTTCACTGATATAAACTTGCCACTTCAGGTTTCATTTGTATGGTTTGAGTTTCCACCCCCTTGTGCATTGTGTAACATTTTCAGCAGTGGCTTTCCAGAATTCATGCTGCCCATTCTCAAATGCAACAAGTATTCATTATGACTGGGGAAAATGGCACTTCATACATGAAAAGGAGGATCTTCTCAATCTGCCATTTTGATTGTCCAGGAAATACATTTTTAGCTGCAAATTTACTCTAAGCCATACTTGTAAATAAATGTATTATATAGGAAATATTCTTGAAAAGATCAAATTTCGCAAAAGGCAGCACACTTTCAATGGGGAGCATAGTTGCAATACCTACTCTGGCCAACATCCTCCTCAGTGCTCTTATAAACAACGTGAGCAGGCTGTAGCTGTTTCCCAATGCACTGGGTTCTCTACTTTAATTATCATTTTTCTTTTTTTTGTCATTGAAGGGAGAGCTGCCCCTTTGTTGCACAAGGAGGTCGATGGACCCACAGTCTCCAGTGGAGAGGTGCGCATCATTAGTGGCAAGGCACTGCACTGAATGTCTGCTTTTAAAATAAATAATGAAACATTCCTAATTGCTCAATGTCTCCTTTTATATTCTGTTTGGGGATGTAGTTTGCAAAACTAATGTTGACTTGACTGTGCTCGTCATCAAAATAACTGGCCTCGCTTTGAAATGTGTGCTAGGTCTTGAACCTGGTTAGTTCCACCTCAAATTAGTTTTAAATTATACATCACAAAAAGCTGGGGATATTTGGCCTTCAGGTGGCATGTCAGGATGAACATAAAATTTATGGCACACATCTCTCAACACAACCTTCAAGCACACAGTAGCTGGTACTACACTCCACTTTCTGAAATCCAAATATCCCTGAACATTTTTTATGAACTGTGTACTTGGAAACCCTCTCCACGGCCAAATGGTCAGGTCGGTTTCATCACTGCCCTACAAATTCAAAGGGCAGTAACTATGCCAACATTGCAAATGAAGTGACTCAATACAATACCAGGCTTTGAAGTTGGATATTATTGTTACTGCAAATTTGACAAGGCACTGTTGGAGGCTAGGGTTTAATCCCCGTGACCCGGGATTCCCGGGAAATCTGATCAAAACAATTTCCCGTTTCCCGGGAAAGCCATGACGGGAAACCGGGAAAAAAAATTAAGTGCGTGTCTATTTGTTGTCCCAGCAACATAAGCAACAGTGCCATCTAGCAGCGGTAACACTTCAGGCTCATTTAAGCAGCAGCAGTACAGGCCCATTTCAGCAATGTCTGAGGTGCGCGGTTGACGTATTATTTCATCCGCAACCGCTTCTCAGAATTTCTAATCCACCCGCCCTAATGTTTTTTCTCCAATTTCCAAAACCGAATCCGCCCGCCATCCGCCTATTAGTTTTTAGTATTTAAGATGCCTGAGGCACATAGTCGATCGTCTTTTTCAAGCAGTGCAGGTAATTTAGGCTACATCTTGCCAGCCCATGTTTAAAAAAAATCTCTAACTTATAGCGATTCCCAACTTGTCTCCACCCATCGCACAACGTGAAAGTTGAAACGTGTGGATGCTTTAATGCAGCCTAAATTTTAACATTTTAAATACATCCAGTCCAAGCAGCACAATCGAAACTATTGGCTATCTAGCTTACAAGTTTGGATGGTATCCAATAAGACGAGTCAAGTGTCTTGCGAAGAGTGCAGAGAATTACGTCGCGCGTGTGTGTGTGTGAGCGAGAGAGGGTGAGAGAGGGAGCGATTCCAAACTTGTCTCCATCCATCGCACAACGTGAAAGTTAACGTGTATGCTTTCATGCAGCCTAAATTGTACCAATTTTGCCTCCTCCCCAAGCAGCACAATCGAAACTATTGGCTATCTAGCTTGCAAGTTTGGCTGGTCTATCCAACAAGATGAGTCAAGTGACATATGTCTTGCAAAGAGTGCAAGCGTCGCTTTGTGTGTGAGCGAGAGAACTAGAGAGAACGAGAGAGAGGCGCTTCCCAAAATCGCTCTGCAGGGCAAGACGATGTCTCCAAATATTAGACAAAATGCAGCTTATTTTAGTTAAGTAGACATCAGGAAAGTATTTTGTTTAGTTGCAAAGCCGAGCTGATTGGTTCATAGTGCTCTGAATAGACACTGAAGTCTATGCCTATATTTTAATGGGTTTACGCGCGCGAGGTCACCTATCTGTAGTGACGCCTGGTGCTATTACGAGAGGAAAACGATAGCACTTGGGCAAACTGTTAAGTCAGTTTTAGCCATGCATACCTGCCTACGATGAACACGTTTTCTTGTTTGAAAAAAAAAAACACTCTTCCTGGCGCTAAAGCAAACTGCCATTTCTGACTGACCCAGATGAAATCCCATGCACGGAACTCCACTATTGAGATGACATCGTATAGGCTATATTTCCCACCGCTTATCACAGTAGCCGACAGTGAAACATTGTTCTTATGAAGCTGGCGGGAGACGTGCATCCACAGGTGAAGGACAATGTGCCATGATTTGCGCACAACCTCAAACACAATTCCTTAATGGAGAATAGCCAACCCACTGTTGCATCAAACTTATAGGTGAAAGTCGTGAGCTCCACCAACAATCCACCGTCATTGATAAACGCTGCATGCTGCGCACAGGCTATCATCTTACACTTCATTATTATTGTGTTGGTGGATAGGAGAGCTTAATCTTAATTCCTTTCTCCCAATAATGATACAAACAGTAACAACTTGATACAAAATGCCAGTTTGGGAGGAACAGTTTAATTATAGCCTCTACATGACTAGATCAAAAAATTAAAAAAAAAAAATAAAAAAAAAAAAAACCGGGATTTCCCGGGATTCCCGGGAAATGGGCCGTCAGATCCCGGGATTTGATTCATGCCATTTTCGGGAAAAATATTAAACCCTATTGGAGGCTTTGTCACGAGAGGGGTGTAATGAAGGCCATTTTCAGTCTACACTCAATTTTGACTAGGTGCACTTTTGCCTTTTGTAGGGCAGATCTGTATTCTGCAACGGTCATTACTTAGAGCTTGCTGGAGGGCTGGGCTCTCATGAAAAGGTTGGATAAAAAAAGAAAACCGAACAGAAGGGCGATTTAAAATTTTCACACTTTATTCCAACAAACGATTGAGTGCAAATGTAACAGTTTTTTACATGTTCCAGCAACCGTGAATGCAGTTTTGCATCACTACCTTGGCATCTTGATTTAGAGATGTTACAGCATAATTGCTACATTATCATTTTGTGTCCAGTTTTCCAATCAAACAGTCTCGGGGAAAACTCTTCCCCCAAACACGAGCAGCATTGTACAGTTAGTTACGTGCTCCTGGGGTGAAATAGCGATGCAAAGCTGCCTGTTGAATGAAACTGCTAATGGGGGCATGGCACAGCTGTACAGTCTTAAAATATGGCTGCTAACTTCTAAAAACTGAAATCGATAAACCACAACTGAAAAACAAACTTTCTATTCAAAACATGCAAAGGAAATTAAAAAGGACAACTTAAGAACGATCAGTGCTATGATCTACAGCCAGTGCTGCCACTGGTGAGGTGGATAAGTCTACTGGCTCCGCTCTGATTAGCTGGTTAAGTGCATGGAATGTTTGAAATTAAACTACAATCTGTGGGAATTCTCATCGATAGCTGCCTGGCACAATGTTGAAATAAAAGTATGGTTTATAGGAAATGTCCCGAACCCCACAACATTTTAACCTGTAAAAGGAATTGGTCTTTATCCATATCAAACTTCTCACATCAAATGCATAAAAGGGATTTTCATTTTGTTCAAGGGTTATCATTTATCGTTTCCATCCCCATAATCCTAAACATACAGCAATAAGTCCTCTAGCTGTATAGATATGAAAACACTGGTGAACAGCTGCTTGATTTAGTCATACTAGCATTCAAGCTACACTATACTGGCATTGCCTTGTTCTGTTGTATACATATTACCATAATTCCTATTTTTATTGCTGTTATCCAGCTTTAATCATTATTAGCTACAGTACTGATATATCTCCAGTGTTGATCCTGTCAGTTACAGTAATTTTATATTATTCCCAAAGCTAAAATACACATTAAAAACTTGGTTATGGTTACAGTTATGAAATGCCACAAAATAAAAAAAAAATCTCAAACAGCACAAATTCATTCCAAAGGGAACGTCTGACAATATTTCTTACAAAACATCAAAAAAAAAAAAATGCAATGCAAAATTTGAAATAGTCTTCCCCCCTCCACATTGTCAGTATAATTTTGCCTTGCCATACATAGGTATTTTCTGGCTTTCGATATGAACATGTTCACATTTTTAAGACTGCATCTTGATATGTATCATTTTTGAGTATTTTGATATGTATTACATCCTAACTTTCCCCTCTCTACAACCAACCATAAGCCAGGCTTGGCATTCATACCCATATTGTATCAAAATACTCCAATTTAACTTTTAAATTGCTCACATTTTAGCTACAGTGTGTTGTTTACGTTGTTGACACGTTTCAAGTGTGACAAGAAGAGATGAATTGTTAAGAATAGAAAAATACCTGGAACAACATGCATAAAAAAACAAACAAGACATGGAAAATAGACATACATACAAATAAACATAAATTCATCTCTCTTAAGAGATACCTCCTTGATATGTGTAAATAAACTTAGATGTCAACAATAACTACACAGCATATCTTGCATGAATCCCATAATAACCCTAATGCACTGGGTTACCATAGAGATGGACAGCAGGGTGTGGCCAGAGATTCTTGAAGTACTATACTCTCTCTGGTGTGGCTGTGCTGGGTTACTATGGTGATGGACAGCAAGCCTTGGCTATGCAGGAGAGCAATATACATGCATCACTTGACTCTGCTTGTCCTCCTGTACCACTGTAGTGTACTTGTTGCCCTAGTCTGTACATTTGTGACATTGGTACTGCTGAATATAAAGTACTTTCTGTGTGGCCGAGTGTGTGTGCGCGTGTGTAGCTATTGTGTTTGGAGGACCTGCAGTGTACCTGTGTGTGTGTGTGTGTGGCCATAGTGTACCAATATGGTGTGTGTGGCCCTAGTATACCAGTGTTTTAGCACTAATATTTGTGTGCGTCAAGTGAACCTGTGTCTAGTGTACCTCTGGGTCTCTGGTATGTGTCTCTGGCGCCCCCCGCAGTCTCACGTGCGGAAGCTCCAGCTGCGTTGGAATGGGTTGGCTGCCGAGGGCAGGGAGAAGGGCTTCTTAAAGGACCGGAACACCAGATGGGGCATCAACTTAGGAGCCCTAACCTTCTCCTTCTCTCTCTCCTTCTCGTTCTCCTTCCTCTCATCCGCTTCCTCTCTTCTCTCCCTCTGCTTCTCCTTCTCCCTCTGTTTGTCCCTCTCCTTGTCCTTCAGCACGGCGGCCTCGCTCTCTGCGGTCGGGAAACGGCGTGCGTAGATGTCCGGGTATGACCGCTGGAACTGAGAAGACAGACACGGACGTCAGTGGGATTGAGTAGTATTAAGTGTTATTATTTATCCCCAAAAGGACATGAATGCAATTGATGCATTACAGGGGGCGCTGGAGTAAGTGGTAATTTAACTCGGAACAACAGATTGGTTAGTAAGAGTAATGGCACAAATACACCAAAAAGTGACTTGAGCGATGAAAGTAATTAACTTTGCATGGCGGAGCTGGCGACAAAAGTGATTTGAGCAACGAAAGGCGATTTGAGAAACTTGAGCCACCGTTTGTAGTTGAACTTCATCAAATATTATGCTCATTGGCTATGATGCGGTTCGGTGTCAGCCACCACAGCCAACTGGAATATAGGAAGGCTTGCATTCTGCTTTTAATGGCCATACTCTGTCGCTTTTATCGTGTTTTATTGTGTCGCTCCTCTTGCTATGAAGACAGTCCTGCGACCAGAGGTGTCAAAAGTAAAAGTAAAAGTACTTTAGTGGTGTAATTACATCACTAGCACATGGCGTTACATAGCTGTTACACCATCTATTCCATTGAACCTAGGTTAGGTTAGGTTTCTTTATTAGTCTCCACGAAGGAGAAATTTGTTTTGGAGACAGGGAGGTTGCAGCATCATAAAAACACATAGAACACATAGGACACATGACACCAACACAGAAAAACAAACAACAATAGAAGAAAAACAGTGTACATGCTCAGAAGCACTGGATGTCCTAACCCACTGCCCCTGACCCATCCAGTCCATACACCACTCCCCCCCCCCACACACACACGCACACAGCTCAGTACCCCCCCCACACACACACCGTCCTACAACCAACCACACCTTCACCCTGCAATAAATAACTAGGTTACATCCATTCCATAATTTACATTAAAAAATAAAATAAAAATAAATAGTAAACACAGGGATACATTCATGTTTACATATCCCCCTCCCAGCTTTTACCCTAGTTTCCATCCCCACCAACAGTACCAACACTAGCTACAGAGGTCCATTTTGTCCCACTCAATCTCTCTTATTCCCTGTTTATTCAGTAGCTTGATTGAATGGGGTATAAAGGAATTTTTGGAACGGTTATATTTGCACCAAGGGAGTCTGAACCTCCTCCCAGAGTTCAGAAAGATGTATTCCCCATTTAGTGCATGATCACCATCCGCTACAATGGCATTCGCCTGACTGATAGTGGCCTGCTCAAAGAGCTCCTGCGGGTTAAGGGGGGGCATTACCCCCATAATCTTACCTGCATTTTTAATAAGTCTTGAGATTTCTGCCCTGTGTTTAACTGTGAGATTGCCAAACCAGCTGGTAATCCCATAACGGAGAACAGACTCTATTGTGGCTCTATAGAAGATTAACATTATGTTTTTACACACTCCAAAGACTCGGAGTCTACGCAAAAAATTGAGACGCTGGTGTATCCTGGAACAGACATTGGTGACCTGGGTGCGCCAGCTAAGGTCGCTATCTACAGTGCCTTCAAAAAGTCTACACACCCCTCCTCAAATGTCAGGTTTTTGTGATGTAAAAAAATGACAGAAAGACAAATAAATTCACAGCTTTTTCCACCTTCAATCTAAACTATTAACCTGTACAATGCAATTGAGAAACAAGCATAAAGCTTTAAATGGAAACAATAGAAAATAAAAAACTTCAATTAACATGGTTGCATAAATATACACACCCTTAAATTAATACTTAGTTGCAGCACCTTTGGCTTGTCTGGGCCATTCCAAAACCTCAATATTATTCTGGTGAAGCCATTCTTTTGTAGATTTAGGCGTGTGCTTAGAGAAATTGTCGTTCTGAAAGATTAGTTCCTCTGCATATTCACCTTTCTACCAGGGGGCCCGAAGATTTTGTGCCACTACCACGGCCCCTGTGGAAATGTTCATAATTCCCTCCTCCCTAATGAAGGCCCCAGTTACAGCTAAAGAAAAACAGCACAAAAGAACAATGCTGCCACCACCATACTTTACGTTAGGTATGGTGTTATTGCGGTGATGTTTTGTGCCAAAAATACCTTTTGGAATTATGTCCAAAATGTTCAACCTCAGTTTCACCTGACCATAACACATCTTCCCACATGCATTTGGGAGATTACAGAAGTTTTTTTTGCAGAATTTACCTCACCAAGATTGATCTTTTTGGTCATAATTCAAAAGGGTATGTTTGGCGCAAAACATCATCGAAATAACACCATACCTAACATGAAGTGTGGTGGTGGCAGCATTGTTCTTTTTTGCTGTTTTTCTTTAGCTGTAACTGGGGCCTTCATTAGGGAGGAGGGAATTATGAACATTTCCACAGGGGCCGTGGTAGTGGCACAAAACCTCCGGCCCCCTGGTAGAAAGGTGAATATGCAGAGGAACTAATCTTTCAGAACAACAATTTTTCCAAGCACACGCCTAAGTCTACAAAAGCATGGCATCACTAGAATAAGATTGAGGTTTTGGAATAGCCCAGATAAGCCCAAAGGTGCTGCAACTAAGTATTAATTTAAGGGTGTGTATATTTATGCAACCATGTTAATTGAAGTTTTTTATTTTCTATTGTTTCCCTTTAAAGCTGTATGCTTTTTTCTCAATTGCATTGTACAGGTTAATAGTTTAGATTGAAGGTGGAAAAAGCTGTGAATTTATTTGTCTTTCTGTCATTTTTTTACATCACAAAACCCTGACATTTGAAGAGGGGTGTGTAGACTTTTTGAAGGCACTGTATATGTACACCCAGGTACTTAAAAGTTTTAACCTGTTCAATGGCCTGGCCATGCACAGCCACTGCATTCTGGCCACAGAGGGATTTGGGGTCTACCACCATGAGATAGATTGTGTTGTTACTGAAAAACACTGAAAACCTAACAAGGACCCACCACAAATCCAACCAGTGCAGAGTTAGCTGATCATAAGACAAGTACATGGGTCTACTGGTTACTCAGATAAGTTACTTGTGTTGGAAGGAAACTGTGTTTCTTTTCTTTTACTTTTACTTTTGACACCTCTGCCTGCGACTCTTTGTAGCTTTGGTCTCTTCTGGTGTGTTTGGGTAAAGGCTTAGCCGTACCTGCTTCATCTTCTTCTTCCTGTCCTTGGGGGTCATGTGCGTATCCGTGACGATGCCCTCCAGCAGGTCCACGATGGCGCTGCGTGACCCCTGAACTCGCTGCTCCTCGAACTCCTCGCGGCTGATCTGGCGACAGAAGGTGGGCGGGCCCCTCGGAGATGATACGCAGGTGTCCGTGTCCGCACCGGCGTACTTGATCTACACAGGAGACAATAGGCAGAGACAGACGTTAGAGACATGATCGCAGCGAGCAGGCCGATACAGTTGTCTGCACCTGTATACTGCATTTCATCTGGAAACGAGAGAGGAGGGACAGGAGAGACATGAGTACATTAGAAGTGGCCAGAGCACATGTAAAAGCAGAAGTAAATGTATGGTTTACTTTAAGTACAACACTAGCACATGCTATTACATAGTCATTATCCCACTTACTCCATTGTACCTAATGAGTTGGTTAGACGTTGTTACTGAAAAAAAAACAACAAAGAAACCCACCAAACTTGGTTTTACATCTACTTTTACTTTGGCCACAAATGGAGTAAACAGAAATAGATCACTGTGCCTGCACCTGTGTAGTTGATCTGTAAACAGGATGAGAGAGAAAGTAGAGACATGAGGGCTGTAAGCGGGACAACACAGGCTGAGGCTCCTCTTCTCCCCTCTGCCTGTACTGTACTGGTGGTCTATATCGCTCCTCCCCTCTCTCTCCTCTCCTCTCCCCTCTGCCTGTACTGCTCCTGGTGGTCTATATCTAGACGCTGTATATCTCTCCTCCCCTCTACTCTTATCTCCTCCCCTCCTCCTCCTCCCCTCTCCTCTCCTCCTCCTCCTCTTACCTGTACCCTCCTCAGGTGTTCCTCCACTGCTGTCTGTAGTCCCGATGGGGGTTGTAGCACCTCCTCACTTCTCCCACTCTCCTTCCCTCTACTCTCATCTTCTCTCCTCTCTCCTCCTCCTCCTCTACTCTCCTCCTCCTCCTCTCCTAGTTTAGTTTAGTTTAGTTTATTTAGTTTAGTTCAACAGGGACCATGCACAATACACATTGATTACAGAAGTAAAAAGATGGCTTGTGCCAGATTATAGCTATATAGCTAATTTCCATCTGCAGTCCCTGGACAGGTAAAACAAATATTAAAATACAATAACATAGACAAGATATAAACAAGTAAGCACATCCATAGGCCATAGGTCAAACACACACACACACACACACACACACACACACACACACACACACACACACACACACACACACACTAAAATGGCATACAGTGTGAGTCATATTTTAAAAACATATTATTAATGTTGACAAGACTGGTTGGTTAATATCCATTTTTTCACACCCCTTGAGAAGGCCTGATAATCAGTAATACTTTTTAGGTTACTGGGTAGACTATTCCATGTTTTGGTTGCCCTGAAGGAGAAGGCTGACTGAGCAAAAGCAGTTCGTCGGATTGGGAGACTACAATCACCCCTAATGGTGGATCTTGACGTTCTGCTCATCAATTCAGAGCAGGGTTGAACAAATGTTCTTAGGGGTGGGGGTGCTGCATTGTGAATAATTTTATGGATTAGCCGCAGATCAGAAAATTGTATGATGTTTTCAAGGCTGAGCATATTATACTTGCTCAGTATAGGACAATGGTGGTACTGAAAAGATCTTCTATCTAGGACCTTCAGGGCCTGCTTGTATAGTGAATCAATGGATTTTAAGACAGTCTTGTTGCCCTGGGACCAGCTTGATAAACAATAATGCAGGTGGGACATGATCATAGCATTGACATAAGTCACAGCAGCATCAATACTCAGAGAGTTACGGATATGTCTAAAATTTGATATGCTATACTTTACAGTATTACCCAGCTTTTTAATGTTTTTTTCTTAAAACTAAGAGTAGAATCTAAGGTCACGCCTAAATATTTAAACTCATCAACATTATTTAGCTTTGTTCCATCAACATATATGTCTGGAACAACATTTAGTTTAAATCTATTGTGAAAATACATTGTGACAGTTTTGTTGGTATTTAGTGTGAGACAGGAGGTTTTTAACCACATTGAGACCTTAGTTAGTGTTTGAGTCAATTTGCTGGCCACCTGTACCGGATCTTTGCCGTGTGTAAATAATACAGTGTCGTCAGCATACATCAGTATCTCCACACCCTCACATACAGATGGAAGATCATTTTTTGTAAGTGCTGAACAACAAAGGTCCCAATATGGAACCTTGTGGCACCCCCATAGAGCATGCTTTTAAGGAAGATATTTTATCATTTATCTTAACACATTGGGCCCTATTTGATAGATAGGACTCTATCCAGTTTAGTACACCTGGAGCCAGCTGAAAGCACGCCAACTTTGAGAGGAGTACTGGATGATTGACTGTGTCAAAAGCCTTGCGAAGGTCTAAGAACACAGCACCCACCACTCCTCCATTATCAAGATTTGCCTTGATGTGTTCTATAAAATAGCAGCATGCAGTGTCGGTTGAGTGGTTGGCTCTAAAACCAAACTGCATGGGGTGCATGAGTTTTTTTGTGTTTAAATGCTCCACAAGCTGTTCAGCAACTGTTTTTTCTATTATTTTTGAAATGGCCGGCAAAATACTAATGGGTCTATAATTAGTGACATCCTGTTTGTCCCCAGCTTTAAAAATAGGAGTCACTATAGCTGTTTTTAGACAGTACATTAGGAAAATAATTTTCCTCCAAGGACTTGTTTACTATATGAGCTATGGGAGTAGTTAAGACATCTTTAAATTTCTTTAGGAGAAAGGTGTCCATGCCCCAGATGTCTTTAGCTTTGGAGTGGATATAGATTGATAAAATTTTATTTATTTTTACTTCATCTATAATATTAAAAATCCAAGACAGAGATTGCACAATTTTGAACACAGAATTGAGATCTGTCTAGATTGGTTGACGGACAAGGAGCTGATGTGCTGCCACCCAATTCTAAAACAGAGTTAATAAAATAATCATTAAAACTATTTGCAATTATTAGACTATCATTTTGCAATGTGTCATTTATTTTAAGATTAAGGGGTACGGTCTCTTTGCGTTCTTTTCCTGAGAGTTGATCAATAGTTCTCCATAATAACTTTGAGTTACCTTTTGCTTGTTTTATAATATCAAGAAAGTAGTTTGCTCTGGCCTTCCTAAATTCTGATGTGGCCTTGTTCCTAAGGCCTGTGTATAACAGGCGGTCCGTAACTAGACCAGACTTAAGTGATTTTTTCAGGGCTGCATCCCTTTGCTTAATAAGTTTTAATAATAAGGTGTTAAACCAGGGCAATGTTCGCTTTCTCTGTCTGCGAGGAATGTTTTTGGTGTATTTGGATAATAGACCTTTGATGGTATCCAGTAGGTCATTGCATGCTTGTTCACAATTTTTATCCTTTACAACATTACCCCAATGTGTTTCCTTAAAGTCTGTTTCTAGGTGCTGCATTTGTGACTTGGGAATGAGTGAGATATATTGTTTTCCTTCTGGTGTGTTGTTCCTGAATCTTTTTTTGGAGAGCTGCCTTGCTACTAGAGTGAGATTATGGTCTGATAGCCCAGTGACTAGGTTATATGTTTTAGATATGCGTTCCCTTTTATTTGAAAATATCAAATCCAGTAGTGTCTTTGAAGACTGTGTGATCCTCGTTGGATTTTCTATCAACTGGGTTAAGTGAAATTTACATGCAATATTTTTTAGTTTTTTCCTTCTTGTTTTGTCTAGCCAGTTTAAATTCAGATCACCCATTAGTAACACTTCTTTACCACAACATGCTTTGAGAACATCAGACAGTTTCTCAAAAAACGTGTCATTATCAGACGGTGGTCTATAGAGAACAATAACATTAAAAGACATCTCGGGAGAAATACTAATTGTGATACCAACACATTCAAGATCATTTGGCAAATCAATCTGTTGACACTGCAAGTGTTCCTTTACGTAAATCATGACCCCGCCCCCTTTGCCATGTCCACGGTCGCGTCTGAAAACTTTGTAACCAGGGATACTGTACACACCCGATGGTGTAGTAGGTTTCAGCCAAGTTTCGGACAGACACAGGTAATCGACGTTTGAGTCTGTCAGAAGGTGCTCGATTTGTTCAGTTTTGGACACTAAGCTCCGAATGTTCAAATGTCCACCAAAGATTCCCTTGGGTTTTAGCTTTGGATCCCAGAGAACTCGCGCATGATTTACAGTCTGAAACATCCTGATTTTTTGTTGTTTTATTTCCGCAATACCCCGACAGCAAGTCTGTGCGGATTTCGAGGGTGAAATAAGCAAATCCCCTTTCATATTATCCACTTGCAGTTCAGCTTTACCTTGTGCTGTGGCATAGTCAAGCAGCCCGCCATTGGAAAGTTGGACCACGGCTTCCATAGCCTGCCCAAGGTCTCCAGGTGTAACGTGGCGCAGCAGCTGGCCATGTTCAAGACCCACCGGGATTTGACGTTGTTCATCCCGCGGAAGCATACTGTTTCCTGGCCCAGGGTTGAGATGAATGTCGCCGCTGAGGAGGAGGATGGTACACAGCATCGTTGTGAATCTTCGATCACCGGGAGGTGTTTTGTTCCCCTCTTCTCGCCTGAGTCGGTAACGCGCGACCTCTACGCGCCCGTTTGTCAGAACGGTGGAATACAAGGTGAAAAGGTTCCATGAGTCGTGCGTAAGGTGAGAAGCGCCGTGCTGTGTCTCTGTGCCGGATCTCAAGCAGGCCGCTTGCCAGCTTCCCCACAGAGGTAGGACGATCACCATCATTAGATACATCCCCAGCGAGAAGGTGTTTAATAGTTCATGTTGTCTGATGTTAAACAGTGTAGTCCATAAAGATTGCTGGTGTCCGATGTATGAGGATGGCGTTTCCCTAGACGGTATTTGGGAAGGTGAAGCCTTGGTACCTGCCAAACCAAGACGCACACCTGCCGCCATCTTCGCACACCTGCCGCCATGCCGTCATCCTCTCACCTGTACCCTCCTCAGTTGGCTGATGTGTTCCTCCACTGCCGCCTGTAATCTTGACAGGGGTTGTAGCCCCACCTCACTTCTCCTACTCTCCTCCTCTTCTCCTCTCCTTTCCTCCACTCCCTTCTGCTCTCCTCCTCCTCCCCACTCGTCCTCCTCCCCTCTTCTTACCTGTACCCTTCTCAGTTGGCTGATGTGTTCCTCCACTGCCGCCTGTAGTCTTGACGGGGGTCGTAGCGCCACCTCCTGGTGTTCCATCATGAATGTCACCAGCTTGGTGGCCAGCAGCTCATCCAGGTCCACCTCGTCACTGGAGGACAAGATGCAGCGCGAGAACGTCTGGGCCATCTGAGACACACACACACACACACACACACACACACACACACACACACACACACACACACACACACACACACACACACACACACACACACACCATTAGTCCTGATCCACACATCACTGGAGAACAAATGCAATGCAAGAACATGCACACACAGGACACAGAATAAGAGAAAGATAAACAGCTGTTTGAGTGTCAATGTGAATTGGAGAGACAAAAACAGAGAGAGAGATAGAGAGAGAGAGAGAGAGAGAGAGAGAGAGAGAGAGAGAGAGAGAGAGAGAGAGAGAGAGAGGGGGCTGGTAGTATGGGGTTGTTACAAACGTGTGACATTGTTTCTGAGCAGTGTGTGTGTGTGTGTGTGTGTGTTTACCAGTGTGCGTGTGGCTATAGCGTCGTTGAGGGCTGGTAGTGTGGGGTTGTTGCAGACTCGGGACATCAGTCTGAGTAGCAGCTGTAGTTTACGCCGGTTAGCAGGAGGCAGCAGAACACAACACACCTGCAATGCCTCCGTCGCTACCTCCTCTCTCTGAAGAAGACCTGACACACACACACAAAAACACTTACTATGACTTTAGGTTCATCAAACACGTACACAACCAAAGCCTTAGCAATAACACTAAGCCAACAACATAAGGGGGCAATGACTGCAATCAAACCCAACAATAGCGACAAGAATAAGCGACACAGAATTTCTGGACTGTGTAGCGAGAGCTACATGAGCGATAGAAGCGACAGAGAATGCCCGTTAAAAGCAGAACTCAAGAATTCCGGCATTCCAATTGGATGTGGTGGTTGTCGTGGAACCGCATCATAGTTCATTTGCATAATATTTGCTGAAGTCCAACTACCAACTGTCACTCAAGTTGCTAAAATCGCCTCTAGTCGCCCAAATCGTTTTTTCTATTCTCTTGACAGCCACTCAATACAAAGTCAAAGTTACTTCGTTTGCTGGAGTCGCTCAAGTCGCGTCTGGTCTATTCATTACGCCATTACAGCGGCTATGAGTGACAGTGTTAAGGGCCGTACACACACGTCGCTGCTAGTTACTCGCTCAGCGAATGAACTCAATAGAATGTCAATGTGTCCCAGCGAGACTCGCAGGCGAGTAGGTGAGTACTGTACAAGCGATGCGATGTGGGCGGATTCCGAGTTGAAAATATTTTATCTTCGAGCGAGGCGAGTAAGCGAGTAACCAATTGGAATGCAGAGTTCGGTACTTCTCGGCTGTCCATTGGCAGTTAAAGCCGCGGGAACTTTCAGCGAACGTTCCATGAAAGAGTGGCGAGTAGGCGAGCAAGCGAAAAGCTAGCTTTGTGTGTGTACGCCGCTTAACAGTGCTCTAACAACATTACAGCAGCTATGAGCGTTGACCAGTGCTAACCTACTAACAACGAACACCATTTAAAACGCAGAGAGACCTCGCACTAACAACCTAACGACAACAAACGTGGTGACTTGACAGACCCAGTATGTTGACGAAGACCTCGTAGAGTTGGAAGGTGAGGAGTGGCTCCTTGAGCCTCTGGAAGTGTTCGGCCACCGTGCGGAAGACGTCTCGCTCGAAACCCGGGTACGAGGCCTGCCTGCCGTCACAGCCGTTGGGCCCTAGGAGGCGTGTACACACAGACACAGACACAGACACAGACACACACACACACACACACAGGAAGTAGTTAATGGATGAGATCGCATAGAGCTAGATGGAGAGCAGCCTCTGTACGATTTACAATGCCAAAGCAGTGCTATACTTACAGTTGGCCAGGCATTTCATGGCGGACAGCACCCAGTGAGGAAGGTCCTCTGTGTTGAAATGACAAACCACACGACACACAAAAGACAGCATTCAAAAACACAACATTGGGATATCACTCAACATTATAACTAGCCACACGCACACAAATGCACGTGCACGCACGCGCGCACACACACACACACACAAGAATGGTGCCTTACTAGCAGGCCACAGGGCATGTGCGAGTGTAATTACCAATAATTACCAACTTGGTTTTTCAGTGATACCCTGCATGATACCCTGGTTGTTAATGCAGTAGATATTGTGGATGTGTGTGTGTGTGTGTGTGTGTGTGTGTGTGTGTGTGTGTGTGTGTGTGTGTGTGTGTGTGTGTGTGTGTGTGTGTGTGTGTGTGTGTGTGTGTGTGTGTGTGTGATCACCTGCTTTGTTCTTGAGGACCACTATCCCTTGCTTGTTGATGCAGTAGACATTGTGTATGATGTGTTTGGGGTTGATGTCCTTGGATACCAGAATGCCATCCAGAGACTGGAGACCCAGCACACGCTGTAGCCTAGCAACAGACACACCAGATCAGAACACACACTGTAGCCCAGCAACAGACACAGCAGATCAGAACACATGCTGCAGCAACAGACACAGCAGATCAGAACACACTCTGTAGCCTAGCAACAGACACACCAGATCAGAACACACGCTGCAGCAACAGACACACCAGATCAGAACACACGCTGTAGCCCAGCAACAGACACAGCAGATCAGAACACACGCTGTAGCCTAGCAACAGACACACCAGATCAGAACACACGCTGTAGCCCAGCAACAGACACAGCAGATCAGAACACACGCTGTAGCCCAGCAACAGACACAGCAGATCAGAACACACGCTGTAGCCTAGCAACAGACACAGCAGATCAGAACACACGCTGTAGCCTAGAAACAGACAACTCACACACCAAATCAGAACTTCACATGCTGCAGCCTAACAACAGACACACCAGATCAGAGCATGCTACAGCCTACCAACAGACAAAACAGACACTCTTAAATCCAGTGTTTCTCAAAACGCTTTCTGCCATTCCGCCTTTGCATGATGCCACTCTGTGTGGAGTAGTAAAGTGGAGGATTAAGGTGTGTGTTTGTCTCTGTACTCACTCTGACTGCGTCATGGCTCTCCACACCTGATCCAGGTGTTTGGCTGTGATCTCTTTCCTCTTGACCAGTTTGCACTCATGCACCTCTCCGATGGCAATGCTATGCCTCTTATTCCACGTGTCCGAGTTCTATAGGAGAGAAAATCACAAGGAAGGGGATTACACACCAGTCTAATCACAAATGCACTACAGACACACACGGTAGCGCAATAGTGCAATAAAATATAAACTCAAGGTTATTGTGTCGCTTTCATTTTTGAAAAATTGCGTTGAATATGTTTCGAAAGCATTGATAGTCCTACACAAACTGAAATGGTTCCAAAAAGGTCCAAGCAGTGCTCATTATATTAAAAAATAAAGACAAAACCATATAAAAATCTCATGTGTAAAGGCATAATACATGAATTGCTTGTCATTCTGAAGTTAGGAGGAGGAAATGGTCACAGTTTGTACTTTTCATTGCGGAAAATAATTGGTCCAGCAATTCACTATGATTCCAGCTTTGACATTAGGTGTTAGGTGACCAAGAGTGTCTCTGTGGCAACATCAGCAGACTTGGATGAGAGGTCAGAAAGGCCCTGTGTACGGTACAGTTATACAATGTGGAGGTTTTTTTTATTTCACATATAGTTGTCAGCCCTTTTTTTAACCATGATTTAACAGTATGCACAGTGTGTGTGTGTGTGTGTGTGTGTGTCGTACATGTTTAGATCAGTAAATTAGTGTTTTGAAAACTGCACATATGAGTGTGTGTTGTGAGTGAATGTGTCAGAAAGAATGTAAATCCTTGTATGAGTATGTTAGTTTTGTTTGCGTGTGTCTATGTGTGTGTGTGAGAGAGAGAGAGAGAGAGAGAGAGAGAGAGAGAGAGAGAGAGAGAGGGAGAGAGAGAGAGAGAGAGAGAGAGAGAAGAGAGAGAGAGAGAGAGAGAGAGAGAGAGAGAGAGAGAGAGAGAGAGAGATTATTGTCAATATCTTATATACATGTTTTAGTTTAGACTGCACATTGGAGACTGGTCAACACACAATTTCAAACTTCCGTGCTAACCTTAGTTGTTAGCACAGAATAGTCCGGGTTCAGGATATGAGGGAACCTTAACAGTGTGCTGCCTGATGGGGAATAATGGTGGTTGTTGTTATTATTAGATCTAGGAGTGCGAGTTTTACTTCTGTGTCACCAATGTGAGTGGTTTTAGAGGGACGGTCCCCTGGGCAGGGACATCTTCTTTGTCATATTACAATTATAATTATAAAAATATTAATTATTATTATTATATCTGGCAGTGTGAGTGTACTTCTGTCTCACCAGTACGAGTGGCTTTAGGGGGACAGTCCCCTGGGTAGGGACATCTTCATAGTCGTCCCAGCGCGGCAGTCTAGGCAGGGCCCAACTGCCCCTCTCCCTCGACCTCTGGGGAAACGGCTTCAACGGTGACTCAGGGGGGAATCTGATCTCAGGCAGAAGCAAACAGAACATTAAAATTTGTGTAGACCGAAATATAATACATTTTACTAACTTTATATTGTGCTTACTGTTGGAACAGTATATTATTGTATCATCAATATACTGTGTATATAGGCGGCCTATATGGAAAATGAATGAGGCCAGTCAACACACCCTCTGGTGCAATGTATGCACAACATACAAGTTATTGTGTTACAGTTGCACTCAAGTAACTGAACTTTGAAACTCGCCTGTCCAATGGACGAAAACAGTCATGACTTGTGAATTGAAAAACCACCTGTACAAATGGCCATTGTCCTCAAAGTCCTCTTTGCCAAACCGGCCCTTAACGTCCTCAATTACATGGTTCTTCAAGAATTTCCTGAGCAACTGAAGGGTCTGGTACCGGGTGACCTCGGGCCCAAAGTTATGGTTCCTCCTCAACAGCTCGTGCAGCCAGTCGATGGCTTCGGAACCCGTGAAGCTGTTGTCATAACTACGGAAATGTAGCCAGTGCCGCCGCGATGGCATTCCACCACGAAACAGTCTGATCGTCTCGTTCCACTGCATGGAATTAAGCCCGCCGTCAAAACAAGAGTAAAGATTCTTTAATGTTACCAACCACACAGATATAAGCCTTGGAATGGCAATGCAGATCAGTCGGGGCTTAAATCACAAGTTAAACGTTACTCGGCTAATATCCTGCTACACACTATCGTTAACGAACAAGCCATTGATCTTACCAGTTTGGTAGCCCTGTAAGGTCCTGGTCCGATTATTTTGCCCTCCATTTCTTACTCGATAGTCCACAACTATACCCGTATATTTTTAGTTAATTCATAGTTGTTTGTGCTATAATAGCAACATAGTTACATTTGTAAGTGGCTAGAGGCAACAACGTAACCATGCCCAGCGCTGCCTGCTGGTTTCAAAACTTCATGCACAACAAGTTGGCAAAGTGATTGGAGCGCGCTTTCAGTCACGTGGTGATCTGACCATAAAAGGATTTCCTGAAGGTTAAGGCAAGGAATGCATAAATTACTCAAGATGAGGCAGAGAAGGTAGCTTGTTTTAAAAGGACCATTTATTTTGCAATAAAAATCTTACACATTTTTTAAAAAATATTAACAGCACAGTATATTAACAAATCATAAAATATAAAAAAACACAGCACATAACACAAGTAAACAAATCAAAACAGCACTTGTTCCTTCACCAAGGGCAGATGTTCATCAGTGAGCCCTCTCCAGATACACACGTAAGACTGACTGAACAACCGAATGTTTAGTCACTTTAAAATGCATTCCTCACAGTTAAATAAATAAATATTTCAAGTAGAATCATTAAGATCCACCTCCATCTTAGGTTAGGCCTCGGGGCTCTTGCCATCCGGTGTGAATCTTTTTTTTTTGGGAGGTAATTACTTCAGGCTTGGCCCCCATAGCATGCAAAGCACTGGACCAGCCAACACATACATCCAGTTCAAAGCCTTTCGTTCGTCCTCAGGCAAACATTACATCAAAAATGCCTTCATGAACAACCAATTAGTCACGAAGCAGCAAAACTGACTCGGTCACACTTCTCTAAAACTTAAGTACTTCCAGGGCAAAATGTTGTTTTAAAAAGTCCAAATCAGTCAACCAGATAAACAAACAAGCAAACAAAAACCCCAACCAAGTGACTTAAGGGGCGAGGTATCTCTGTCCAACAGCCACCCACACAACCCCTTCAAGACGACACTGGATATGCCGAGACAAACAGTGTGGAATTAAATACCATTAAATTAAAGTCTTTAAAACCCTGGGACTGAAGATGTTGCGTAATAGTTGAATCATAAAAAAATAAGCTGGTCAGAACAGGAAAACGTGATGAAATGATCCAAGACGACACACACAAAAAAGTCTGAGGTAAATTTCTTTCCATGGAAGTTCACGTTGCCCAATCGCCTTCTCTTCTCACTGCTCCTTCTTGTGCGCGACACTGCCGTTCTGAGCAAAGCCCTTGGGCAGGCGTTTCCCTTGGGTATAGGCGTGGTAGTAGAAGTTGAGGAAGAGGACGAGGAAGATTAGGCCGTAGAGCCCGATGACGTAGAGGAAAACGGGGAACTGGTAGGGGCAGTCCTTCATCAGGAAGAACTGGCCGATATGAGCAGTCACCAGCACAAACTGGACCTGCAAGACAAGACGGAAACATTTACCATGCGTGTACATACTGTATATGTTTAGTACCTTCACAAATATTGTATACATGTTAATAAATGACATCTATGAATGCATGCACTTATACGAGCTGTGAGTCACAAAAGATCTGACTAATACTGAACCTGATGTGAAAAAAATATCCCTATGGGACAATAAAGACGAGTCTTTATGATACACGTCAAGATACAACACAGGCCTGATGGGAAAAAATCCTGAGCTTTAAACAAATCACCTTTAGAAATAAGGGGTAACCCAATGACTCAAAATCCGCAGTGCTTTTATTCTTGCCAACACTGGTCAAACCTGATACCATCAGCCCTGTGGCCAAAGATGGACTACTGCAATGACCCACCGGGCCCAGGCCCAGGGGCCCAAGAGTCAAGGGGGCCATGAAGGCCAAGCCTCTGTATTTCCCCTTTTCATATTGCATCAAAATCACACTTTTGGCAACTGTATTTTCACATTTTCTTGGGGGAACATGCACCCAAAACCCAATGTGGAGTCTTCAGCATCTGTCTGACCCAGGGGTCCATGGAGTCATAACCCGTCCCTGCCTGTGGCTACAGTAGACGTGGGCCAGGCTGTCATCATGCTTCAGCGTATGTATCGCACGCTAGTGCATTCAGCGTGTTGGTGCGACGCATTTTGCAGTTTAAGTGTGCTCCTCAACGCAATGGTAAAGCGCTTTCATGCACTTTTGACACGTGACGAGGTTTGCACAGTTTTCCCGCCGTGTCGGCGATTTGGTTGTCACAGCACATTTCTGTTACTAAACGCAAATGTGCTTTGCTGTGCCCTAACCAAAACCACCCCTAAACCTAACCTGTCAGTAAAGCAATGTTTCTGCTGCTTTACTTTTGCGAGATTAGGCGAATTTCTACCTAAATTGTGCCTAAACCAAAACCATCCCTAAACCTTACCCGTCACAGTGCGTTGTGGAGCACGACTTAACTTGAAAATGCGTATTGGACACACGCGATAGTGGGTTCAAATCAGCGTGTCATACGCCTATGCATGATGACATGTTGCGTGGGCCTATGTTCGCATTCAGGGCCAGCCCATTCAGAAGGCAAGTCTACAAGTCGGCTTGAATTATAATGCCTCATGTACTTTGGGATGGGCTCCTTTTTTCCAGACTCACCCATGTTACGATACCATTCAACTCCCATGGTTACAGAATTCCCACCATGACTAATAGGCGCCCCACCCTTACCAATCCCTTCCTCCCTCCCGCTCTCCCTCCCTCCCTCCATGGCTGAAATGCCCTTGAGCAAAGCACCTAATCCCACATTGCTTCAGGGACTGTAACCAATACCCTGTACACAACCAACCTGCTTCGGGTAAGAGAGAGTCAGCTAATTGTAATGGAAATGTAAGAGCAGACGTACCAGCTGGATGGTGGTCATGTATTTCTTCCACCACAGGTACTTCTGGTAGGCAGGGCCCATGGCTGCCAGTGCATAGTAGGAGTACATGACGACATGCACGGCGCAGTTCACCAGAGCATGGAAGGTACCCAGGCCACCTGAGGAAATTAACAAATAAAGGTTAATTACATGTGAACACACAAAAACCATTTCGCACACAATCATGGCAGGCAATTACAAAAGATTCCATCAATGACAGCAAGGCTAGAATAAATTTGAGTCCATTCACACAGGATGTTTACTTTAAGCTTGCATCAACATCAATAGTGTTGTTATGATTTCAAAATGCCAAGAACTGCCATTTCATGCGAGGCAATAAGAAATATGACAAATATACACACATGCAAAAAAAAAAAAATGCATGCACTTTGAAGTGGTATTTTTTAAAGGCGAAGGACCATACCTGCAGCAAACTTGACTCCGAACCACCAGGTGAAGGGCATGATGGAGTGGTGGTAGACGTGGAGGAAAGACACCTGACTATTCTTCTTGCGGAGCACAAAGAACACCTGCAGGAGGAGGAGATGAGAGAAGAGGTATTTAAGCATTGCTGTATGGGTTACAAATCATAACTGCAGTCCATGAGAAATGTGCTCATGCTTGTGAAAGAACGCATTCTGCAAAAGTAGGGGGAAATATTATAATGCAGAAGGTATTCAATACATACCGTGTCCAGCATCTCAATGAACTTGGAGAAGTAATAGAGCCAGCAGGTCCAGGCCATCTGTAGGTAACCAGGAAAAGCACCATTAGACCCTTAGTCAGTCATGTTTCTAATGCTCTATGAGCCCAGTCATATTCAAATAACTAAACATGATATTCAAAAACTGGAAAAACTGCTTACCCTCATAGCTAGGGGAGAATGGGAGTAGTCTACGAGGTCACATTGGTAGGTGTATCCAGTGGCCCAGCCAGACATTAAAAACTGTAAAAAAATAAAATAAAAACAATGAGGTTACACAACAAAATGGGAGCATCTCATGCATGTGCATCAGACAACAAAATTATTTCAGTAGGCCTAACTCGCAGCAAATTCATTCGAAAACCAGATGTTCATCTGAAGGAGCCATCCGGTAATATACAAATTTGACCCACCTCATAGATCATGTACAGCGAGAAGGCGACGATGCTGAAGTTATAGACGATCATGGCCTTCTTCAGCTCGAAGGGCTTGCGGTTCTCCATGATACGCGGGCCCAGAGTTGAGACGAAGTAGATGTAACTGGCGATGATAACAGTCTGGGGCACCGGCGACGCCATCAGAGGCCAGTCTGCAACGCGAGGATCTGCACAGGACAAACGCACGTGATGAGCGGCAAGAAAACTATTTCACAGAGGCTAGTTTGTCTTTGCATGCAGGTGCAGCCATTTCAGGATTAACTTTTTTGGCAATGGAAAAGCACAGCACTGTTCCAATTCAGGTCAAACCATGGCCAAAACCTCAGCTTTCAAAATGGTTTGGTTAGAGGGTAGCCTGACAGTAGTGATGCGTTTTTCCACTGTCCAAAAGACTACTAAGTTCGAAAGTGGGTTCCTGTGCTGATGCAGGCACAGGACATGACAAAGAGAAATAATAAAAGCATACCTGCTCCTCGGAGCCAGTCGTCGTAATATTCCACAGCTTGGGTTGTGATGTTTACAGTGGCCATTGCGCTTGGTTTCTGTGAGGGAGGGATAGTGAAACGCAATTAAGCTAACCACGTCCATTAAACAAATCAAAAAGATCCAAATATTATTTCCTAGTAGCCACTTAGAAATGCGCTTTTTTATGTGCACAAAATAAGTCCAAGGAAGCATTGCGCAAACATATCCACCCAAATCAAGTAGGAGAAACGAGGCGTGAATATTGAGGCAACACAGCAAACCCCGAAACAGGTTAGGCTTGCATGGCGTGGCTTCTATGCCGCAACTTAACATCAGAAGCAAGTACATTCTCATGCTCATGTCATCTCTTACCTGTGACTCGCTAATATTCCGTTAATTTAATATTCCGTTTCCCCCGGCGCGTGTTCTTCTCTGTTTCTGCTGATGTTATCCCGATTCCCTTCTGATTACCAGCTGCTCATGCAGCCTACTTATGCTCACCTCGACAGGTGTCTCCTCCCAAGAGGTGTGTCACTCCCACTTCCGTCGCACCTTGGCGAAACTCTCCCCGTGCTCTGATTGGCTGTCGCTTTGCAAGCGCAGCAGCAAAGTTATGATGGGAATGTTGCTCTGCATGTTCCAGTGCACATCAGATCAATAGACTTCCGTCCTGCTCTCCTCTCCCCTTTGACACATAAAATATTCCATTGCCTACATGTATTATTTATTATTATTTATTTATTATTTATTCTATTGCCTAAATTTATTGTCACCATCACTTGTGTTTTAGACTGTTCAGTGTCTTTATAAGCTTCCTTATTATGCAGTAAGCTACATGTAGACTGAGAAATGTATAGAATCTGAAATATTTTTTTATATGGAGTCAGCCAACAATTGCCTACAGTCCTTGCCTCCTTGTTTGGTGTGTTTGTTTACACTGAAACACAAGTTCTTCATATTGTCTCTGTCTTGCGCAACTGTTTTCAACTTGTTCAGGTCGGCTCAGCCCGCTGGCTACGGGGACCCACCCTGAGATTAGTCTGGAGATGCAAGGCCTTTAAGTCCAGATGAATGCTGCTTTCGGTGCCAGTCGATTCCTTTTGATGCCAGGATTATTCGGTGCGGATAAAAACACTTTTTCCTGTCTGAAGTGTCCTTCTATTGTACTTCCCTCTACATTTGGCTACCTTCTTGCACTTGGACAGTTAAGGCTCTTGTCATTCAGTGTGTGTGTGTGTGCGTGTGTGCGTGTGTGTGTGTGCGCGCGCACGCGCGTGTGTGTGTGTGTGTGTGTGTGTGTGTGTGTGTGTGTGTGTGTGTGTGTGTGTGTGTGTGTGTGTGTGTGTGTGTGTGTGTGTGTGTTTGTGTGTGTGTGTGTGTGTGTTGCATCTGCTGCTGGACATTCTCATTTCCTTCCGTAAAGTATCTGTACAATGAAACTCATACGGCAATCTCTGTCTCTGTCTCTGTCTCTGTCTCTCTCTCCCTACACCCCCCTCCCCCCCACCACCACCACCCTCTCTCGCTCTCTATCTCTCTCTCTCTCTCTCTCGCTCTCTATCTCTCTCTTTCTCTCTGTATGTCTCTGTCTCTCTCTCTCTCTCTCTCTTTCTCTCTCTCTCTCTCTCTCTCTGCACCAAGCAGCTCTACCTTTCCAGTCCTTTCACAAACCTTTTGGTTGTCAGCATCTTATGTATTCCACTTGCTTGCATTGGAGAAAATGTGTATTACTGTAATGCCTTGGTCTGCAAAACAAAGGTCCACGGGCCGAATCCGGCCTGGGCTTGGCAAACGTTTGGCCCGCCATGGGGTCAGAACAAATGAAAACATAAATGTGTGTGATTTTTGATCACCAAAACTTCAGTGGGTTAGATCTCTCCAAAGCATTCACAGAGAGATAGATCTTACGCTAACAGTCTCATAACAGACATTGACAGGGAAGATCTGCGAAAATCTCTGTCCAGACATCTAACTTGTTTCTCATTGGGTTGGGGCGTTGGTTTGGCCCTCAGCCTCACTTACTCTACATAATTTGGCACTTGGAGAAAAAAATGGAGACCACTGACAATAATACAGGCTAATGTAATGCATTACAATGTGGTGTAGTAAATTGGGCTTAATACCATGCTATTGATCACCACCGTGCACTTGGACAGGGGATTTGGGTCAGAGGTGAAACTCTCCATTCTCCATTAGCACAGACCGGTTTCACTAGGAGTCGTATTGCCACAGGGTGCAGCTGAGCTCAGGGCCCCATTGCCAGGGGTGCAAGACCAGTGGGCCAGTTTAAAGTTATTCAGCCCTCTCCGGGGGCCCCTCGATGACCTGGGAGCCACATTGCCACAAGCAGGGAAGCCGACAAGAGGGGACAAAGGGGTCACTTGTACCGGGACCAGGGAGAGAGGGGGCCAAGAATTGGATCCTCATTACATTGTATTGATGAGGTTTGGGGGCCTTTCAGATGTTTTTGTCCCGGGCCCAGCCAAAGCTGTCAGCGGCCCTGGCCACAAGTGTAGTGTAGTAGCTACATTGCCTCAGGTGTCGTGGTTTACGTAAAATTCCAGTGGGTCATGGGTGTCGTTTAAAGGCAGCCGGCCCCTGAAGGGCCACATGATAACCTGGGGGGACACAGCACAAGCATGTTTCGGCAAGGCCTCTTGGCTATACAACAGGTGTAGTTCTACATTTAGAGAAATAAAATACAGACCAACGTCTTATACGGTGAAATATGAGGTGAAACAAGATTCAGTGATATAGAGATTAAACTTATCTCATCTCATCTCAACCCATTTCCTGTCACACTCTGTCACTGTCCTGTCCTAAATAAAGGCATAACATCCCGAAAACGTATCTTTAATCTATAGCAACATTTGGTTTAGGGAGCTAAAACTATTTACGTGTAAACAAAAACCCAAATGGATCAGTTTACAACCATATCTATATACCTCCTGTACGTGTACGTGTAAATGGGGTCTTACTGAATAGGTCTCCACATGACACAGTGAATAAACCAGAAAAAGTTAAAAATGACAAAATGATAGGCTGTAGAGACAGCAGCGCTGAATAAGCTTTTCTTTGAAAGTGTGACACAATAACTGTGGCATGTCTTCTGCTTAATAATTACATGATGATAACTGATAGTAAAGTTTTTTTCTGACTGGCATGAATGGAAACAACACCACACACCTAACACACACACTCCACTAAACATACTGTACTACACTCTGAAGCATATCAACAGGTCCGCTCACAGAGGGGCACATGGGTCATCCTGGGCCGAGGGTGGAGGGGGCCTAGAATTGGGTCCCTGTTACATTATGTGTATTGAGAGGTGGACCTTTTCAGAATATTTATTTCTGGGCCCGGTTAAGGCTGCCAGCGCCGGACCTGCATGTCAGCCAATGTCATGTTTGTGAGTGTCATGGTGTCACTGTGGCATATCAGAGATGTTTGTGAGTGTCAGTCATTGTCCCCGAGCTCCAGGGCAGATGCCTTGCATGCCTGACCGTATGCTAAGCTATGCTGAGGTATGCTGGCCAGGTGCCAGTCAGACCGATCCGCATACCTTCCACCATACCTATCACTTGCCTGCCGGAAGCTGGAGGTGACGATGTTGTCACTGTAAAATTCCAAAGGAACACACACACACACACACACATATTCAGAGATAAGTTGTCTTGCTGTATGATTACGATTATGATTGCAATACAGTTGGCAAATTATGGTCAAAAGTATTTGTGATACAGTATTTTGATATTGTTTGTGCCTTGGTGACGTAAGACTTTTTTTTTTTAGGAATTTGTGTCACTGGCACATGTTCAGAATTTCTAGAATTTCAAATTCCATAAATTCTCGGAAATTGGAGGTTATGAATCAAGATCTGTTTGTCGAGTAAAAAAAAATCAAAAAGTTACAAATTAACTAATATGATATTAGTCTACCCAAACAGACCGATAAAGTAAAGAAACAATATTTAGAAAAGATGGCTGATTAGCTCAAAAAGTCGCAGCGTCTTCGCATTGGGTGCTCTTTGATGAAGCAGGTCAATCCAATTCAAAAAAAGGTTAATCCAGGCAACTCCAAATAAACAAAGAGGAAGCAAAAATGCCTTGATTAACTAATGGCTAAATTGTGATGAAAAAAGCCAACATGGTTCAACCATACAGGTCTTCATCAGGGCTTAGTCCATTAGGGACCTTTTTTGTTTAACCCCTTGGAACAGAGCCTATGTTATAACCTGTCACCAAAATTGTAATGGCTATGTCTTAACCTGCTACTTGAGGATCTCGGTACTGTCATAGTAATGTTGTTATGATGTATTTGAGTATTTTCAGCAAATAGTGAATAGGCCCGTCACAGCGACCCCATCTGCAGTAAGAGACTACGTAAACAATAGTTCTGTTTGTCACATGTGTAGAGGGCGTTCCTGTAGCGAGAACTAAAACTGGTTTGTCCAGCTGAGCGGGGTTGTGACTGCAAGAGTGTGGATGTCCTCCTGAGTTCTCTCGTGCTGAGTAAGCTAAGTAAGGAGGGGTGATCGTGTACTAATGCAGTGGTTGTCAATCTTTCTGGAACAAACACCCCCTTTACCTCATAAGCCTGTCAACGCCCACCTCCCCCTAGACCCCAACATCATGATGATAACAACAGTGGACTCCCCCTCAGTTGATTCCTTTTCAACGCCCCCCAAGGGCTCTGCAGCATCCCCCAAGGAGGCTTTAGAGCCCCTGTTGAGAAATAGTAATGTACAGTAGTTTCTCAGTGACAGTGACAGCAAGAATGCGTCATCATGCACTAATGCTACCTCAGTGATAACGAGAAGGAAGTCATCATGTTCTAATGCTACCTCAGTGATAACGAGAAGGAAGTCATCCTGTACTAATGCTACCTCAGTGACAACAACAAGTAGTCATCATGCACTAATGCTACCTCAGTGACAACAACAAGTAGTCATCATGCACTAATGCTACCTCAGTGACAAGGTGACAAGAGGGTGCCATATTCCCAATGCAGCCTCCACAGGTGGATTACTGCAACCAGGGGGCCAATAGTCAAGGGGGTCCCGAAGCCCAAGCCTCTATCTTTCCATTCTCATCTTGTGTTAAAAATCACACTTTTAACAACCTTTAAAAAAAAATAAAAAAAATTGCAGGGGACAAACCCTAGAGCCCCCAACAACTTAAGGTCTTAAAGAGCTATCCTAAATCCCTGGATCATTTTGTAAACTAGCAAAACCCATGGACGGGGGTCTTTCTTGTTGTCCGGGCCAAAGGCCCATGGAATCATAATGCGGCCCCTGGCAGCCTAAGTAACACTGTAATAAGGAGGAATCATGTTGGACATCTGAGCGCTTCTCACGTTTTCATCCAAATTAGCGGCCCGCCATATCACATGGGGAAAAACCCCAGAGGAATCGCCACCGTATTCTCATAAGAGCTAATGTAAATATTTCACCTATTTCAACATGGAGGCACCAGAGACGATGTATTAGGACTAAATCTTTGGCGGCACCTTTGCAACTCTCATCCCCTCCACCCACACTTCACATTGCTTCCATCTGGCCGCAGGTACGGGACACTCACATGGCAATGGGCACGCTTCAACAAAAGCTTTGTTTCATCTGCTATCACTACACTAAACAAACTCCCACAGTGACCCTGCATTGAACTCTAGAAGTGTATATAGTATCTGCCTGTCCTCAATATTGTGTTCTTTTTCTAACTTCGCTCGGTGTTTCACTATGGGATACGCTTGGGCGTGACCATCTATGGAAGCTCCAATGACATTACGTCTGTCAAAGACAGACAGTGGACGCAGTCGGGCTCCGCCTGCTTGGGGTGTCTACCCCCGTCGACACGCTGAATCCAGCATTCTCGCTTTCTTCCCTTGAAGATATACTACAAGCTCCTCGCTCCTGCCAGGGCTGTGCTCGCTTAACCGTTCACAGACGGACCGTCCAGGACCCCGTCGCCGAACGCGACCGCGGCCGGTAAGTGCTATATTGTTTGCCTTCGTCAAGAAGTGCATTGAAGGTTTGCAGTTAAGTCAGCTTACTTTCCAACTCTAGTGAAGTGTCCGCGTCGTGGCGAACTTCAAGTTTAGCATGGCGGGCTACCTAACCCACCTAGCTACCTAACTTCAGCTTAGCCTGATTTAGCTACCTCTACCTCCACCGAGCACTCGGGTGCCGGTGATAACTTATTAATGGTAAGCTACACCGTACAACAGGGAGCGAGAACGCCTCACTCGCTACTCTGTTTGACTATTTTCATCTGTTTTCTGTTTGTAACCCACCGCATGTAAACCCACTCGGCGGGAAACAAGTTGCTAGCTTCGATCTGTAGCTACAAGTTTAGCATGGCGGGCTACCACCCACCTAGCTACCTAACTTCAGCTTAGCCTGATTTAGCTACCTCTACCTCCACACAGCACTCGGGTGCCGGTGATAACTTATTAATGGTAAGCTACACCTTACAACAGGGAGCGAGAATGCCTCACTCGCTACTCTGTTTGACTAATTTAATCTGTTTTCTGTTGGTAACCCACCGCATGTAAACCCACTCGGCGGGAAACAAGTTGCTAGCTTCGATCTGTAGCTACCCCGCACGTGCGGCTAATCTGCTAACACTAGTGTTAACTGAAGTAATCACTTGTTATGACGAGTTCTTCGAGTAACACTACTCTCCTCTCTCTTTTATTCTGAAAGATGCTTCAGGCATTTCCCCCGCCATAGGGAAGAGTGAAAACAAAGAGTGAAGAGCCCGTTGCCTCCCGTGCCGGCGTCACGCAGCCCACCATGGCGGGCGGAGAATCCCAGGTCTGCATGGAACCCTACCATGCACATGCAACGGTTGCAGGCCGCCATACCTGCACCACTGCGTGGACAATACCAGAGGGAATTCGGGAGTGGAGGCTGAATGTGGTGATCGTCACTAACAGCCACCATGCACAAGTCAGACTCTGTGGATACCATGCCACCCGAGGACGACCCCAGCTTAGGCTACCCCCTCTCACAGGGAGCAGGAGGATACCCAAGCATAAAGCACAATATCAGGGACATCACGTCGCTGCCCCCTCGACCCCAACAGGGGGGGGGGCGACCTATCCTGCAGTAATCAAGGCCCCCCAGTGACCATGCTGACTCGGCGGCCCTCTGCTCAGGATGCAGGAGACAAGGAAAGGGACCAGCAACACTGCCCCCCAACCCCCCTCCCTCCTCAAGTCCAACCTGGCCACCCCTCCCAGCAGTCCTGGCCTGTCTGAGAGATGGCCCCCTGTCACTGGAAGCCTCACAAGTATTCCAAATGTGCCCTAACCGACGGGCTGTGTCGACTATGTCCAACATCGCTCTCCCCTGCAAGAGAGACTGATAGGTGGGCGAGCCGGTCCGATTGCTCTCTCTGATGCTGTCACCAGGTCCAGACGGACACGGCAAAACAGACACTCATGCATCATCTACACGCTGCACCAAGGGCCCGGCGCTGTGCTGGTGAAGATGAGGGAGACAAGGTCTCGGCAGGCAGAAGGATGATGTTCTCTGGGCGAGCCTGACACACAAGCCGCCCCCAGGCCCCAACCTCCCAGACAGGTCAACACTGCCAAGGTAGTCATCCTATGGAGAGAGAGGCCATAGCCTGCACCCTAAGGGCTAGAACGGTCAGAAGCTCAAGGTGCTTCAACCCAGAACAGAGGCCCAAACTGTCCAAACGGCCTACAGGACCCAGTGGTGGACCTGACAGCCCAGGCTCACTTGTTCCCACGTCCTCGCCCACAGCGGAGAGGAAGATGGAGAAAAGGTTATGTCTTACAGGTGTTCAAAATCTGAAACTGCAGACAAAGTGTCACCAAGCACAAATCACACCCAATCTCAGTGTCCAGTAAATATACATTATTCGCACCTAGGCCGTGGGCCAAAGGCGAATCTGTTGATACAAAATAAACGCCAATGCTACACAGAGGGTAATTTCACCAAACTGTTCAGTATGCCAAGGTATTCAGTATACAAAGACCTTTATCTTCCTGGCAAGGGCCAGGGACGATTTGGTCAACACATAAGATGCACATAATGCATGAGAGCGGTCTCATCTCACTAAGGTGTTCAGTAGACTAAGGTCATTCGCACCAAGGCAGGGCCAAGGGCGAATTTTATTAACACAATACACACATTGCGTCTCACCAGACTAAAATGTTAAGTAAACTAAGGTCATTCGCATCTAGGTAGGGGCCTAGTGCGAATTGTCTTAACACATAACAATGTTAACATGTTATAAACATGCACACTTTGCATCTCACCAGACTAAAGTGTTCAGTAAACAAGGGTCATTCGCATCTGGGCAAGAGCCAAGGGCGAAATTGTTGCTACATAACTTACACAAGTAATGCAAAGCAGTAGCCTCTGTCTCACCAGACTAAACTGCTCAGTAAACAATTATCATTTGCATCCAGGCAGGGGCCAAGGGTGAAATTGTTAACATTATGCACACAGGGGATACTATCACAGTAGTCTCAGCAGTGTTAAGGGAACAAATACCCCTCGCACCCAGACGAGGGGCAGATTTGGTAACACAAAAGTGGCTCCCCTTACAGCCTAGGGGTAGCCTCAACAGACCAGTGTGCTTTAAAATAAATAAAGAATGTCATCCCCATCCAGGCCTTGGGCCAAGGACGGAGTTATTGAGAAGTCACACACGAGGTGTACAAGTACAATGTACTGACACCAGAAATCTCTCTCAAAAAATAAATACGGTACATAAATAAAAAAAGGGGTGCACTACTGCCATAACACCACCAGGGCGCATCATTTCCCCTTTATTGGCAGCGGAGACATAGCAGAGATCTCTCCGGTGACGCTACTAGTGTGCGTCACGTCACGGCTGCGTGGGTAACGTGACTAACGTCATATAAGAGCGACGGGTCATGCTCATCCACGACGTACAGTCAGAGATACTGTTGAGTACACAAACGCAACACTACTTTATTCCACGGTAAGTGGATAAAGAACTTCTGTTGATCACAAAACCACCTAGGTTCAGTGGAACACTAATTTAAGGTCAGTAGACTGAGTTCTCGAGTTACGAACGAAGAGACCCCTTCTTTTCTACTCTAATGAGCCGTCAATGGGCTCTGTTCAACATACTGCGCGATCTCAGCTGGAAAGCGCATTTTACAGACCGTCTTATAAAAACAGGTATGCCACAATCGCATACATCTGACAACAAGGTGCTTTGTCAATCATATCATCGTCTCGATTTTGGGGTTGTCACAAGAGGTACAGCAGATGATCTTATCACAAGGCTGTAGCCTGTCTGAAATCAGAATGTGTATGAGTTTCGCCGCCACGGCAAAACATACAGCATCTCGCTGCCTCAACCGGCGATTGAGGACGGCGTTAGCCCCTCTGACAGGCTTGGGATCAGAATACTGTAATTAAGACAATTTCCCCTATTGCTCCCTCTCGAAGGAGTCAGCATTAGATTCCAGGACGGCGCTAAAGCATCAAGTCACCGTTACTAGTAGTCAGACAAGGTTTAGACTACAGTTGGTGTAACGGCATCCGAGAGGTGTCTCTCTATGATGAAGGGCTTTTACAGTAAAGCTTACAGTAAAGCTTACTGGCCACGTTGTTCATGCAGTGGCTTCACCATCGCACGTCCAGGGCGACCATATACATTAAGTGTTCTGGGCCCTGAAACATTTCCAAAACGATGTAGGTGGTTGAGGAAACTATTGCTGGGTCACAGTTTCTGTTAAGTCTGCAGAACAGGGCCAAGGGGAACATCCTCTCTACTCTCAAACATTGGCTTGTGTGGGGCAGGGGTTGGTGCGGGTTTTTTGCTATCTCTACACCTTGTAAGGAAACACACAGTGCCCTCTATTCCTCCTTGGCATAAGAGATGCACTAGATTGCTATGGACAAAACACCCTGCTGTATGCATTCACACTAATAAGCATAATAACCCCCACACTGGTCAGAGTCAGGCAACAGAGCCTGCTACTGATTTTGTTGGCCCAATTATGTCACCCTAACATGGGGTCACGATTGTGTAAGGTTGTTCGGAGGGCCCTCAGGGGCCCCACCTCTACTGAGAGATCCTCTCAGACAAGAAGCGATATTTATAATTCACACCTAGACAGGCTGGTCCGGTAGGCTCATTCTGTGAGAGGTAGAATTCAGACGCAGTCGCCCTCTACCAGCAGTCACCGAGACTGTACTAGGGGCGACAGCAGCATACACACTTCATACTTGGTCATACATGGCGTGTGTTCAAGGTATGGGGCACACGGAGACACTTCTCCCTAACGCCCTGTTGTTCAGCTTCAATTCACATCTTATACACAGGGTTAAAGCCTTTCCCAATAGGAAAGTTTACCTTGCTGCTTTTTCAGCCAGCCACTTAAGTTTTGAGTACAAGCCAGCAGGGTAGTACCCCTTGGAGACTTAGTTCTGGTTAAGTTGAGCTACACGCTCACCCCTCCAAATCACTGGTTTGAAGTTTAGCTTGTCAAGACTGTTCAAATACAGCATTAACCACCATGAAATGAGTGAGTGAACTAAAAGCCTTCCTTGTGAGGCCCTCTTGGTTTACAATCTGACTCTGATTTGAAGAAGGTGCGTCTTCTCCCCATTACAGATTCGTGCCCAGAGCAGGACTTTCTTTAGATGTCGGAGAAAGGACCTGGATGCCCCGCACCCTGCCCCCTCACTCAGAGGAGGGTCAGGAGCTCAACTATGTGTGTCCTGCTAAAGCTCTGTGACTATACAGAATTTAGCAGAGTTCAACTTTTTGTGGCGGCCACACACCATAAGGGACTACCACTGCCACGTCAGGGGTTGTCTCATTGGATTGTGAAGGCGACAGCGGTTGCCTATCAGAATAATGTCTCGCCGGCCCCTTAGGGACCTAAGAGCTTATGCATTAACAGGAATGGCCAATTCCAGGGCACTGTCCACGGGGTTGCCAATGGTAGGCCTGTGCAATGTAGCGAACAGGGCCCCAGGGTACACGTTCGCCCGCTTTCATGAGCTAGAGGTATCTGGCCGACACTATATCTCACGCTGTACTAGGAATAGACTCCCCAGCAGTGATCTAAACATTTCTGACCGATGCTACTGTAATAAGGGCCTTACATAGCAGGTATTCCGGGAGTGGGCTATATCTCCCATAGTGCAACACAGAGCGAAGTTAGAAAAAGAACGTTAGGTTATGGCTATAACCCTCGGTTCTTTGATAACAGAGTGAGGTGTTTCACCTATTTTTCCCTCCTTGCACTAGTTGTTAGGTGGGGAAGAAACCGTTAAGAATGCTGGACTCAGCGTGTCGACGGGGGTAGACACCCCAAGCGGGCGGAGCCCGACTGCGTCGACTGTCTGTCTTTGACAGACGTAATGTCATTGGAGCTTCCATAGATGGTCACGCCCAAGCGTATCCCATAGTGAAACACCTCACTCTGTTATCAAAGAACCGAGGGTTATAGCCATAACCTAACGTTTTGTGTTGACTGATAGTGTCTATGTTGTGCCTTGGTTATGTATGAAAATGTCTGAGTGTATATGTATTGTGTTTACTAACATTATTTAGTATCTACATTTATATATTATTTTATATATATATATATATATATATATATATATCCATGATTTGCATGTGACGTCAAACGTTCTAGTGGACGGCTACTGGACGGCAAGAGTGCCGCATTAATGAATGGATTCCTATGGGACTCGCAACGTTTAGTAACTCATAACGTAACTTAGATCGCCGATAAACACCGTGAACACCCATTGTGCTGTTTGTTACAAAAACAGATAGGGTTACAACCCAGGCGTGACTTTTCACTGGATCTCAAAATAAAACGAGAAAGCTGAGGTGAATCGCGGCAACCAACTGGAAAACCATCAAACTAGCCTACTCAAGTAGCTGGATGAGCACCACGGTAAGTTTCTCATTTGTCATCCTTTGTATCATCATTTGTCTCTTAATTCGTGAACGCTAGTTAATTTAAGTCTAATGTGCAATTTCAGTGGCTTTTTCTGTGAGGTCAATGTAAGATGCTTTCCATGATTAACGTTAATTATCAGCATCATTACGCTATGATGGACGTATGCTAAGATATTGCAGGCTGTAACATAAACACGGAATTCATAAAGCTCTTGGTGAAATAGCAAGGCTATGACGTTCATACTGTTAAGGTTCAAATGTAAAAATAAACCATGTGTACATCTCTAACGCTGATTTCCCAAGTAGTAGGCCTACTCTCCAGCATGATGCTGTCATGAAATGCCAATCACCTTATCCATGCTGGCCTATTTATAATGACATGCATAGGCCCACCAGTGTCGATGTTGTTGTCAATAATATGAAGTCCACCACTTTGTTGTGTTGTCATCCAAATTGTCTGCCCTCTGAAATCAGTCACACACATCAGAGGCTTAATGGTTTGGGAAGTGTTATTACGATTGGAGGGTTGCAGGTTCAAATCCCATCCTACACCTCTCCCTTCACCTCCCATCCAGGCTGAAGTAGGCCTATGAGCTAGGCACCAAGCCCCATGCTGCAGGGACAGTTAACAATTCACTGTGAGTAACGAAGTTGCTTTGGATAAGTGTCAGCTAAGTGTTATCTTTCTGTTTCTCCAGATGAGAAGAGCGATGATCTGATGTCATGACACATTGGATGTATGGAAGAGCCAGAGGTCCAGCACACCAAGTCAAGTTTAGCCGATTTCAACCTCTTAATCACACCAACTCAATGTAGTAATCAGTTCATTCAATGGCTCAAATACTTTATTTTTAGACACAAAGTACAAATACATTTCAAGGTTTTGTAGGTGATGGGAGGGGATATCTATTGTGGGGTGGACATGTACAATAGACGTGCAAGTACTTATTTATATTAATAAATGGTTATCTGAACTAGGCCTGTAATAGTCAACCCATTGATGCTGGATGCTGTGTACTCGTTGTATTGACCTAGGTGCCTGGAGCGACAGCATTTAGGCATGACATATTGGATTTTTTTAGATTAAAAATGTGGGTATGTTAGAGCTGAATTAACATGTTCTAATGCAAGAGGATGGTCTTAGCTTTTAAAACTCATATCATGTCTGTATGTGCTTCAGAGACTTATTTAGTTATTTGGGTTTTTTTTTATAGGATGAGGACCTCTTTCTTAAAAGGGGCATAGGCAATTAGCTGGCATTTTGGTGCCGGCTGAAATGGGTTAATATTATTTACATACAGCACTATCCCCATACCAGTATACCCATGTCACCTGAGATATACATTTAGTGGAGACAATATAATTAGTTAGACTAGACTGAAGATTGACAGGCGGTCATGGGTAAGTGGTTAGAGTGTCAGCCTTGTATCCCAAAGGTTGCCGGTTGGACTCCCGACCCACCAGGTTGGTGGGGGGAGTTAAGTAATCAGTGCTCTCCCCCATCCTCCTCCATGACTGAGATACCCTGAGCATGGTACCGCCACACTGCTCCCTTGGGGCGCCATTGGGGGCTGCCCCCTTGCACGGGTGAAGCATAAATGCAATTTCGTGCAGTGAACACTTGTGTGCTGTGTCACAATGTCAATGGGAGTTGGAGTTTCCCAGTTGGGCTTTCACAGAAAATGTTCTACGTTGTTGTATTAGTACAATAAAATAAGCAAGACATGTCTGGATGGACTTCATCATTTCAGTTATTTATTATCACAGCTACTCACCATCAATGACAACCAGGGCTCACCAGCCAACCAGCCAAATGCTGGGAAAATTAAGTTTTGCTGGTAGAAAAGAAAACATACTTGGCACTTTGACCCATTATTTAATGTACCGGTATGTTTGGAGATTAACATACTAGCCATTTTGGGTACCAGTGAATAAAAAAAAAGTTAATTTAGAGCCCTTCTGAAAACTCCAACAACTGGTACAGGTGATCAGTGCATCAGGGGAGGAATGTAAGGGTAGGCCCGATGGATGAGGGGAACAGCATCACTGATGGTGAGGTCCTGGTGCTGCTGCAAAGCCAAAGAGGAAGAAGCCTCTCTGGACACCTCTTCATGTTGGCTCCCCCATTTAATTAGAAAAAAAGAAAAGACAAACATGCTATTTAAAATGAATCTAGCCATGCATTGTAATGTACTGGTACAGTACTGAATAATTAACTCCCTTGGCAATATTGTCTGAATTAAAATGTGATGTAAAATGTCAGAAAATAACACTCATCCCAACTTACTAGTCATGTATTTACCTGTGCTGCTGGGATGCTATTCTTGGACGTCATCCTGGCCACCATGACTCATGGTTTTAGTTTGGGTGCTGACCACCTGACTGATGAACCTGCAATTACTAAACAATAAAAACAATAAAAGATAAATAACAGGTTTGTTGTGCTTTTCTTTCTCTTGTGAAGGTCATCTTTTCAAATGATTTATTTAATCAAATCAAAATTATTTAATCAAAGTATGTAACCGACATTCTGTCCTATGTGTTTCTACATGTGCAATGTAATGCAACACCGATTTGAAACATTGAAGTATGTCAAGTCAGCTTTTATTGTCACTTTACTTATGGTCATACGAGGGAAACGACGCTTTCTCTCTACCATGCCAGGACATAGACAGGACTGACAATTACAGACAGAACGTGCAAGACAGGACAGGTAGCAGTGATCAGGCTCGGACTGGCAATCTGTGATACCGGGCAAATGCCCGGTGGGCCGCCGCGGCCCTAATGCAATTTAGACCGGCCCCTTGCGCTGACACCAGCCCTGGAGTTAAGACCAGTCGAAGTCGGTAATCCCGGACCCATGTTAATTCCATAATTGATTCTTCAGGAAACATTACACTGTATAGGGCAAGGGGTGCAGTATATATACCCCTTCCATGTCACTTTCATCTTTGTGACGGTGGGCAGATGGCTTTAAAAAAATGTAAAGCAGTGCATGATGGGGTTGGAATCTGAAGGCGCCTGTCTTCCTTCTGATAGGTTCATGGGAACGCGGATGTAATGTTCGCCGGGAGTGTTGCCAAATAGGACAAGATTGGGCTCCTTTGGATGACCGTCTGTGGTCAAAAAATGTTAAAATAGCATTTGGGTGGGTTTCTCTGCAGATTTATGGCTAGACATCAATAGAATTTATTTCAAATTGTTAAATGTAACGCTCTTATAGAGTTCTTCAGCGGAAGCGGAAGCATGTAGTAGATTGTAGTCTTTCATGTTAGCATTTAAGGAGTGTCGGTGCCCAACGGGTTCTGCCTGCCTGATCCGTTCCCTTTGCACACTGCACATGCGCAGTATGACGTATACGGAAGAGAAATTGCCCGATTTGTTCCGTTAATTTTTAACTTTCTCGTTTTAAGTGTTTATTTTGCAGGAGGAAGTTTGCGTTTTAAACTGTATGTTTTATAATCATATATAACCGTTACAGAAACGCTAATAAGGTCACCAACTGGTCAGCTAACCAACTGACTATTCAGAGCACAATATTCTATTATTTACAGCGACAAACGCGTTTTATGTAAAACAACGATATAAAGTAAAGATAAAATATAAATATATAACATATCTCTCTGTGTTAATGTTCTGGCGGCTGCAAAATAAACATTTAAAACGTGAAAGTCATAAGGGAACGGATCAGGCAGGCGGAACGCGTTGGGCACCTACAGGACGTCCTGGTTCCTATCGGCTTCCGGCCTCCATTGGGAATGAATAGGGGTACATTTCAAATAAGCTCCGAGTGCAAGCACGCGCTTAGCGAACCCCCGCAAACTGTCGAGGGTGTTAAAAATAGGCTGTAGGTATGACATGGTTGATCATTTTGTGTCAAACTTCGACATAAATACGATGTTGCGTCCATATGCTAAACCCGGAAGCTTTTGGCGACTACAGAAGCGGCGCCTGTATCTAACGGCATGTACGTGCGGAAGGTTGTACCCATGGCAACCAAAGGAAAGTATGTAGTTCGGAAGTTTTAATGATCAGAAAGGGGTTAGCAATATTGAATTATAATCGTCATGATTTAACATGTGAATACACCAACATGATGATACGATCCGTTCCACTAATGAGAAAGGGATGCGGGGACACGCTAATGTTCGTTGTTGCCGTGCAACTTATATTTTTGCCAAACCTGAATCTCTATGGCGTTTTGCAATGTAAAAAATCGCCATGGAACCGGTAGTCCAAACGCCGCATACAAGTTGACGTCACTTTCGAGCTCTATTGTGACATGAAATGTTGTATACTGTCAAGATGGTTCAGCCAATCAATCACCTGCGTGTGATATAGCGTGTGATGTAATAACGCATACTGGTCAGTGTTCGACTCCAGCATGAACAGACAGAAGTCATGCTGAAGTTCAGCTCCGTGAATATAATAAAATAAGAAAACTGTGAATCTCCGCTCCGCTCATTATTCGTCACGTAGGTGAAATCTGCTGCTGCCGGATGAACACCTCAACAGGTTATGGGCCCAGGGCCGAAGAAGAGCGAGCGTGAGTAGTTTTAGTTAAGCGCGACGAATTACGCGATAACGTTCAGTTTGGAGCTGAGGAGAATTTGGCGGGCTCGTGGTGAAGATGGCTAACCGAGCCACTGGAGTTCCAGCACCACAGTTGCTGTTCGACGGGTCTGAAGAGAGATACGACCTGTGGGAAACAAGGTTTTTGAGCTGCCTACACATCCTGAAGCTAAAGGGGACAATTTTGGCAGATGAACCGGAGGAGCCGAACGACGGACCAACGAAAGAATACCGACTGCTACGCCGAGCTGGTAAGGCTAGTCGATGACAAGAGCCTGTCGCTAATCAGGCATGAGGCTGCTGAAGATGGCAGAAGGGCACTGAAGATACTGCGAGAGCATTATGCTGGTAAAAGCAAGCCCAGAATCATTAACATGTATACATCGCTGACTAAGTTGCGAATGGGAGAAAAAGAGACTGTTACTGATTACTTGATTAGGGCAGAGAACATTATCACAGCTTTAAGAGAAGCAGGGGAAACCCTCAGTGATGGACTGATCGTGGCCATGGTGCTAGGCGGGCTACCAGAGGCGTTCAAGCCATTAGCGGTGCATGTGACACAGAATGAAGATAATGTCACATTCGCAGACTTCAAGCGAAGGCTGCGGGTTTATGAAGAGTCAGAAAAGATGAAAATGACAGAACAAAGTACAGATAACGTGATGAAGACGTACGCGAGACAGAACAAAGGGCAGAGCAGAGCTGAAAATAGCAGGAAAGATGAAGATGCCGACATGACGTGCTACAAGTGTGGAACAAAGGGACACAGGGCGCGAAAATGCTACAGGCGAGTCTGGTGCGGCCATTGCAAGAACGCCACGCACGCAGAGTCCATCTGCAAAAAGAAGCGCGAGCAAGATGGCGCCAGAAAATTCGCGGAGAAGCAAGATGGAGCGGATGGAGCCGAGCGAGATGGAGCGGATGGAGCCGACGATGCCCTCTTCATGGCCAACTACGTCCAGCGAGAGAGACCACCGGGCAACGTGAAGAAGAAGGGGATCATGGTGGACGCAGGGGCGACTTCCCACATCGTCAACGACATCAGCAAGTTCGAGAGCTTCGACCACTCGTTCCAGCCGAGCACCCACTCGGTGGAGTTGGCGGATGGAAGCAAGTGCAACGGGATGGCGCAACGCAGAGGAACCGCGGTGATCCACCTGCTGGACAGCAGGGGACAGCAACGCAGGGCGCAGCTGAGGGATGCGCTCTACATGCCGACATACCCACACGACATCGTGTCGAGAGCAGCCAACGGAGGTGCGACGATGATCTTCGAGAAAGGGGACAGTCGCATTATCGGCAGTGATGGTGGCAGGTTTGATATACATGAAAGTGGTAACTTGTATTACTTAGCTACTGTTGAGAATGATGCTGACCAGGTGAAAGTGTGTCGTCATGTACAAACCTGGCATCAGATATTAGGTCACTGTAATTTTGAGGATGAGGTGTGGTGAAAGGCATGGAGATTAAGGGAGGTTCTTCTGGGGTGAAAATGTCATGTGATGTGTGCACACAAGGGAAATTCACACAGACACGAAATAGGGAGCCAGATAGGAAGGCAAAAGGGCCCCTAGAGTTAGTACACACTGATTTAGCAGGCCCCATGCATACCCCGAGCATGGAAGGGCACTGATATGTGCAGTCATTTACAGATGACTACTCAGGCACTTTCTTTGTGTACTTTCTCAAGTCCATAGTACCAAGAGTGACACAGTTAAGGCCACAGAGAAGTTCTTGGCGGATTTAGCCCCCTACGGGCAAGTCAAGTGTGTCCGTTCAGATAACGACACAGAATTTACAGGTCATGAGTTCCAGACACTCCTAAGGAAAAATAGGATTAGACATGAGACGTCGGCGCCTTACTCGCCCCACCAAAACGGCACTGCAGAAAGAGGTTGGCGCACACTCTATGAGATGAGCAGGTGACTACTGATCGAAAGCGGGTTACCAGATAACTTGTGGAACTACGCTGTTCAGACCTCAGCCTATGTGAGAAATAGGTGTTACAATAGGCGCACAAAGAAGACAGCATACGAGCTGTTCACAGGCCATGTACCTAACCTGTCCAAATTGCAGAAGTTTGGATCCGCGTGTTTTGCTTACAAGCAAGAGAAAGGCAAAATGGAATCGCGATGTGACGAAGGTGTTTTCATAGGCTTAGACAAAAACAGCCCGGCATACCTAGTGTACTACCCAGACAAAGAGAAGGTACAGAAACATAGGTTGGTGAAATTCACAACAAAAACGACAAATGAGATGAGTACACAAACAGAGCAGTCACACACAGGTCATGGGGACATACATACCATGGTTGACAACACTGATGATGATGAGAGGGTTGATGAGAAACCTGAAAATGCAGGTCAGTGTGTCCAGAGTGGTGGTGTTCGTGCTTCACCTGAAAAGACTGAACGTACCCAGCCAGGTGATGTCACAGAGACTGTTTACAGAAAGAACCCACCACGGGCCAAAAGGAGGCCGGCTCACCTGCAGGACTATGACACAGGTGACACAGAGGAGGACAATCTCAACACTTGCGTGGACTGTTGTTACAGGGCAGTGTGTGATATACCTCATACTTACCAGGACGCCATTGCGTCAAACAAAGCAAGGCAGTGGAAAGCTGCAATGAGAGAGGAGATGCAATCTCTCGAGGAGAACGAAGCCTTCACCCTGACCCAGTTGCCACCGGGCAAACAGACAGTGGGGGGTAGATGGGTTTATGCATTGAAAAATGAAATCGATGGCTCTGACAAATTCAAAGCAAGGTACGTAGCAAAAGGCTACAGTCAGAAACAAGGTACCGATTACGACGAAACATTCTCACCCACAGCTGACATGACTAGTGTAAGGGTTGTGATGCAAAAAGCAGTGCAGGAGAATTTAGTCTTACATCAGATGGATGTTAAGACAGCTTATTTGCATGCACCAATTGATTGTGAGCTCTACATGGAGCAACCTGAGGGGTTTGAAAAGAAATCAGACAGGGGTGAGAAGCTAGTGTGCAAGCTACAGAAATCCATTTACGGGTTAAAGCAATCTGGGAGAAATTGGAATGCAATGCTGCACACATGCCTGGTTGAGAATGGTTTCGTCCAAAATTCTGCTGATGCATGTGTTTACACACAGGAGAGAAATGGTGAAAAGGTGATCATAATAGCATGGGTTGATGATCTCATCATTGCTGCCAGCAATGAGAATGTGCTGAAAAAGGTGAAGCGGACGCTCACCGAAAGGTTCAAAATGAAAGACATGGGTAAACTGAAGCATTTCTTAGGGATTGATTTTGAACAAACAGATGGTGTAGTAACAATGTCACAGGAGAAATTTGTGAACAAGGTTTTAGACAGGTTTGTCATGCAGGACTGCAAGCCTAGAGAAACACCATGTGAAGCGAAACTAGAGTACACAGAAGATGCAGAGAAAATGCAAGAGCCGAGAAAGTACAGGGAGGCTGTGGGAAGCTTAATTTACTTGTCCACATGCACTAGGCCTGACATTAGTTTCGTGGTCAGTAAACTCTCCCAGCACTTTGCTGAACCAACTTTAGAGCACTGGAACACAGTTAAGCACGTGTTCAGATACCTCAAAGGTACAAAAGAAAAGAAATTGTACTTCAGGAGAAGCGACACAGAAAAACTAGGCCTAAGAGTCTACAGTGATGCTGACTGGGCATCAGATTCGGTCGACAGGAGAAGCACATCAGGGTATTGTGCCACTTTAAATGAGGGAAGCTCTTTAATATCCTGGAAAACAAGGAAACAACCAACAGTAGCGTTATCAACGTGTGAGGCAGAATGCATGGCCTTAGCATCTGCCATACAAGAGTGCATTTACTTAGAGCAACTTTTAAGTGGTGTTGACAATTACCAATATGCACAGAGCACGGTATATGAAGATAACCAAGGTGCCATTGCACTGTCTAAAAATCCTGTGAATAGACAGAGAAGCAAGCATATTGACATAAAGTACCACTTCACCAGGGAGAATGTAAATAATGGAAGGTTTACTTTGGAGTACTGTCCTACAGAGCAAATGGTTGCTGATGTTTTGACCAAGCCAGCTACTAAGCTGAAGTTGAGAGGTTGAGACACATGTTTGGTAAATGAATGTAATGAGTTTTTCAGATGTAATGAGTTGTTTTCTATGTGATTTTGTTTTCTATGTGATGTAATGGAATAAGAGCGAGTGGGGGTGTTAAATGTAACGCTCTTATTATGATATAGAATGTTGTGTACAGTAAGATGGTTCAGCCAATCAATCACCTGCGTGTGATATAGGGTGTGACGTGATCACGCATACTGGTCAGTGTTCGACTCCAGCATGAACAGACAGAAGTCATGCTGAAGTTCAGCTCCGTGAATATAATAAAATAAGAAAACTGTGAATCTCCGCTCCGCTCATTATTCGTCACGTAGGTGAAATCTGCTGCTGCCGGATGACCACCTCAACACATTCCAGCGGCGACATGCCACCCTCGCACCGCTGGTGGACCACTGGAAGATCTTAGCCTACTACTCATGTGCCAGTAAATAACTGTCGTTTACATCAGATGAATCATAACAACGACACGGTAAGTTGGATGTCTCGAAATGGCTTAATTTTCTTTAAAAATGTAAGATTAGTGAACACCTAAATATTTTTTTAAAGTCAAATTTTGTCTTATGGATAAACAGACTCCTGCTTGGCTGCACAAACAGGCAATGACATGTTGTGTTTTGGTCAATAACTTGTGAATTAGGAGTAAGCTAGCCTAGCCTATTCCAATTTCACTCTTCGGCCTTCTTAGATATTTGACTGATTTGTAACAGCTTTTGTAATTGTGGACTTATTTTATTCATGTGATAGATATCTCTAGGCCTAGGCCTATATCTAAAATATGCTTTACTCTTTCTTTGTCCAGGAGCAGGCATATTTCTTTCTTTATGTCTACCCCAGGAGCTGTATGAAGAAACAACAACACAAAGGATCCAACAGAAGGGGCTTTCCTAAAACACCTCATGTTTTATCCCTTGCACCAAGCATGCTCCTTTCTTTCCACATACATTGCTGACTGTAACCTAAAAATAAACAAAAATGCCTTTAATTAATGTCTTTAGTTAGTATGTAGTGCATCATTTTCATTATTATGGCCATAAATAAGGACAATAAAAAGCTGGTGGGTAGTAAGCGGCAAAAGGGTGGCCCTTTATCGGAAACCGCTTCTGATCCGCCAGCGGACCGCCAGAGAACCGATGAGCAAAACTCCAGAGGGCCGCCGGTGGGTACCACCGTTGGACCGCCAACTCTGCCCCCGGTAGGCCACCAGTGGGCCGCTAACCTAATGTTATCTGGGTTACTAGGCTAAAAGACGCACGGTACATTTTGTGTCAGGCATTTCGCAAAGTGGTGTTTTGAATAGCATAGGCCTATCTTTTCATCTCAGATGTATCTTGTAGGTTAACTTGAATTCTCTCGCTTCGTTTCATCCAAGTGGATTTCATTGTTGTTTAGTCACGTCTGCACAATGTAGGCTATTGTGAAATATAATTATATATCTCATCTTCTGTTTACATGTCCAATATGTTCATTTGTACTGTATTATTATTGACCACTTATGTTACCAGTCCATCACTGCCAGGCTCGGACTGGGAACGATTTTCGGCCCTGGCATTTTCCCTCTACACCGGCCCCCGCCGACCGATGAGCCGACTTTCCTAGCCTCACACATCTCGGTGTTGATTGCATCTCTCGTCTTCATTGGGCGCTTTTGCTGCATATTGGCTATGTCATGCCACTGGTTCATAAAAGATAATATCGGACATCTCTGCGTTGACTTATCCCCTCGATGCACTGTTTTAGCAAAGCCTACTGCAGATTCATGAATCCAGTAACCCATACGAACGCCGCGGGAAAAAAAAGTTAAAGCAGAGTTAACAGATAGTCCGAGTCTTTTTGTGTTTCCGTTTGGGTGTTTTTTTTTTTTTTTTTTAAATGATTGCGTTCGCTCCGGAAAGTTTACAGACGTAAGCTAATCCTTCCTCATTGAAGGAATAGCTAGGCTAGCATGATGAGCTTGATAAACAACTTCAAGTTCTGTATTATCCTCATATCCTGTGTGTCTTCTTTCGTGCTGCTCAGGTCATGGAACCTCAAAGTCCATACAATTAACTTTGCTTTGTGCCTGAAGTGACGTTTCCAGTATGTTGCCCAGCCCTCATCCTCGCATGCTGAACTTGTAGGGATGTAGGAATCACTAGCAAAACGAAAACTACTGGCGAAGCAAACGAATGATGTATAGTTATAGTTTCACTTAGCCATTATAAAACACACTGACGCACCATCAACACTTTGTTATGTTTGTCACGAATGCTCCCTCTTCTCTTTTTGACACATCTTTCTTAATGTGTTATGCTATCCATTGTCGGAGGACTGGTGAGAGACGATATGAAAGTAAATATGAATCCCACAGCGCGGTTATACAGGGTTGCCAGACGAGACTGATCATTTCCAGCCTAAAAACAAATGCTCAAAACCTGCGTGGAAACACTAAATCCCACACAATTTGTGTTGAGGTGTTCATCCGGCAGCAGCAGATTTCACCTACGTGACGAATAATGAGCGGAGCGGAGGTTCACAGTTTTCTTATTTTATTATATTCACGGAGCTGAACTTCAGCATGACTTGTCTGTTCATGCTGGAGTCGAACACTGACCAGTATGCGTGATTACATCACACGTTATATCACACGCAGGTGATTGATTGGCTGAACCATCTCTACTGTATACAACATTCCATGTCAAATTAAGAGTGTTACATTTAACACCCCCACTCACTCTTATTCCATTACATCACATAGAAAACAAAATTACATAGAAAACAACTCATTAAATCTGAAAAACCCATTACATTCATTTACCAAACATGTGTCTCGAAAAACCTCTCAACTTCAGCTTAGTAGCTGGCTTGGTCAAAACATCAGCAACCATTTGCTCTGTAGGATAGTACTCCAAAGTAAACCTTCCATTATTTACATTTTCTCTGATGAAGTGGTACTTTATGTCAATATGCTTACTTCTCTGTCTATTCACAGGATTCTTAGCCAGTGCTATGGCACCTTGGTTATCTTCATATACCGTGCTCTGTGCATATTGGTAATTGTCAACACCACTTAAAAGTTGCTCTAAGTAAATGCACTCTTGTATGGCAGATGCTAAGGCCATGCATTCTGCCTCACACGTTGATAACGCTACTGTTGGTTGTTTCCTTGTTTTCCAGGATATTAAAGAGCTTCCCTCATTTAAAGTGGCACAATACCCTGATGTGCTTCTCCTGTCGACCGAATCTGATGCCCAGTCAGCATCACTGTAGACTCTTAGGCCTAGTTTTTCTGTGTCGCTTCTCCTGAAGTACAATTTCTTTTCTTTTGTACCTTTGAGGTATCTGAACACGTGCTTAACTGTGTTCCAGTGCTCTAAAGTTGGTTCAGCAAAGTGCTGGGAGAGTTTACTGACCACGAAACTAATGTCAGGCCTAGTGCATGTGGACAAGTAAATTAAGCTTCCTACAGCCTCCCTGTACTTTCTCGGCTCTTGCATTTTCTCTGCATCTTCTGTGTACTCTAGTTTCGCTTCACATGGTGTTTCTCTAGGCTTGCAGTCCTGCATGCCAAACCTGTCTAAGACCTTGTTCACAAATTTCTCCTGTGACATTGTAACGACACCATCTGTCTGTTCAAAATCAATCCCTAAGAAATGCTTCAGTTTACCCATGTCTTTCATTTTGAACCTTTCGGTGAGCGTCCGCTTCACCTTTTTCAGCACATTCTCATTGCTGGCAGCAATGATGAGATCATCAACCCATGCTATTATGATCACTTTCTCACCATTTCTTTCCTGTGTGTAAACACATGTTTCTGCAGCATTTTGGACGAAATCATTCTCAACCAGGCATGTGTGTAGCATTGCATTCCAATTTCTCCCAGATTGCTTTAACCCGTAAATGGATTTTTGTAGCTTGCACACTAGCTTCTCACCCCTGTCTGATTTCTTTTCAAACCCCTCAGGTTGCTCCATGTAGAGCTCACAATCAATTGGTGCATGCAAATAAGCTGTCTTAACATCCATCTGATGTAAGACTAAATTCTCCTGCACTGCTTTTTGCATCACAACCCTTACACTTGTCATGTCAGCTGTGGGTGAGAATGTTTCGTCGTAATCTGTACCTGGTTTCTGACTGTAGCCTTTTGCTACGTACCTTGCTTTGAATTTGTCAGAGCCATCGATTTCGTTTTTCAACGCATAAACCCATCTACCCCCCACTGTCTGTTTGCCCGGTGGCAACTGGGTCAGGGTGAAGGCTTCATTCTCCTCGAGAGATTGCATCTCCTCTCTCATTGCAGCTTTCCACTGCCTTGCTTTGTTTGACGCAATGGCGTCCTGGTAAGTATGAGGTATATCACACACTGCCCTGTAACAACAGTCCACGCAAGTGTTGAGATTGTCCTCCTCTGTGTCACCTGTGTCATAGTCCTGCAGGTGAGCCGGCCTCCTTTTGGCCCGTGGTGGGTTCTTTCTGTAAACAGTCTCTGTGACATCACCTGGCTGGGTACGTTCAGTCTTTTCAGGTGAAGCACGAACACCACCACTTTGAACACTCTGACCGGCATTTTCAGGTTTCTCATCAACCCTCTCATCATCAGTGTTGTCAACCATGGTATGTATGTCCCCATAACCTGTGTGTGACTGCTCTGTTTGTGTACCTATCTCGTTTGTCGTTCTAGTTGTGAATTTCACCAACCTATGTTTCTGTACCTTCTCTTTGTCTGGGTAGTACACTAGGTATGCCGGGCTGTTTTTGTCTAAGCCTACGAAAACACCTTCGTCACATCGCGATTCCATTTTGCCTTTCTCTTGCTTGTAAGCAAAACACGCGGATCCAAACTTCTGCAATTTGGACAGGTTAGGTACATGGCCTGTGAACAGCTCGTATGCTGTCTTCTTTGTGCGCCTATTGTAACACCTATTTCTCACATAGGCTGAGGTCTGAACAGCGTAGTTCCACAAGTTATCAGGTAACCCGCTTTCGATCAGTAGGCATCTGCTCATCTCATAGAGTGTGCGCCAACCTCTTTCTGCAGTGCCGTTTTGGTGGGGCGAGTAAGGCGCCGACGTCTCATGTCTAATCCTATTTTTCCTTAGGAGTGTCTGGAACTCATGCCCTGTAAATTCAGTGCCGTTATCGGAACGGACACACTTGACTTGCCCGTAGGGGGCTACGTCCGCCAAGAACTTCTCTGTGGCCTTAACTGTGTCACTCTTAGATTTGAGAAAGTACACAAACACAGTGCCTGAGTAATCATCTGTAAATGACTGCACATATCGGTGCCCTTCCATGCTCGGGGTACGCATGGGGCCTGCTAAATCAGTGTGTACTAACTCTAGGGGCCCTTTTGCCTTCCTATCTGGCTCCCTATTTCGTGTCTGTGTGAATTTCCCTTGTGTGCACACATCACATGACATTTTCACCCCAGAAGAACCTCCCTTAATCTCCATGCCCTTCACCACACCTTGTAAATTTTTCACATCCTCAAAATTACAGTGACCTAATATCTGATGCCAGGTCTGCACATCATGACACACTTTCACCTGGTCAGCATCATTCTCAACAGTAGGCAAGTAATACAAGTTACCACTCTCATGTATGTCAAACCTGCGACCATCACTGCCTATAATGCGACTGTCCCCTTTCTCGAAGATCACCGTCGCACCTCCGTTGGCTGCTCTCGACACCGAAAAGATGTCGTGTGGGTATGTCGGCATGTAGAGCGCATCCCTCAGCTGCGCCCTGCGTTGCTGTCCCCTGCTGTCCAGCAGGTGGATCACCGCGGTTCCTCTGCGTTGCGCCATCCCGTTGCACTTGCTTCCATCCGCCAACTCCACCGAGTGGGTGCTCGGCTGGAACGAGTGGTCGAAGCTCTCGAACTTGCTGATGTCGTTGACGATGTGGGAAGTCGCCCCTGCGTCCACCATGATCCCCTTCTTCTTCACGTTGCCCGGTGGTCTCTCTCGCTGGACGTAGTTGGCCATGAAGAGGGCATCGTCGGCTCCATCCCGCTGGGCTCCATCCGCTCCATCTTGCTTCTCCGCGAATTTTCTGGCGCCATCTTGCTCGCGCTTCTTCTTGCAGATGGACTCTGCGTGCGTGGCGTTCTTGCAATGGCCGCACCAGACTCGCCTGTAGCATTTTCGCGCCCTGTGTCCCTTTGTTCCACACTTGTAGCACGTCATGTCGGCATCTTCATCTTTTCTGCTATTTTCAGCTCTGCTCTGCCCTTTGTTCTGTCTCGCGTACGTCTTCATCACGTTGTCTGTACTTTGTTCTGTCATCTTCATTTTTTCTGACTCTTCATAAACCCGCAGCCTTCGCTTGAAGTCTGCGAATGTGACATTATCTTCATTCTGTGTCACATGCACCGCTAATGGCTTGAACGCCTCTGGTAGCCCGCCTAGCACCATGGCCACGATCAGTCCATCACTGAGGGTTTCCCCCGCTTCTCTTAACCCTTGTGTTGTGTTCGTAAGCTGCATACACCTGTGGTGTTCGGGTCATTTTTGACCCGTGATAACAAAACTCAGTCATAAAATACCCAAAAAAACTAGTTATCATCAAATATTGTTTTTCATCTCATGGCTAACTTGGTATGTATTCATATCCATGGAAATATTACTTTATGTATTCATCTTTTTGACTTTACTGGTCTTTTATCTTACATTATGCAAATCGTTTTTGATGACCAAAACTATCAAAATCTGCATAAATTCACTATTAATACCTCCTAAAGTGATACAATTACTGATTATGTTGTCCATGTATTACAGCTGATATGAGAGTACAACAACCCCCAAATGTATTTTATTGTTTTTTCTCTAATATTGAAAAATATCATCAATAGTGGCATTTGTGGTGTTGAGGTCCAAACCAACCCAAAGAGATTTATAAAAACCAAATGTCAACTAAATTAGTTTTTCAGTGCATAGAATCAATGTTTAAATATGTTGACTTGGTGTTTTTCAATATTTATATGATTTTAGTGTGATAAATATACAAAATAACAATTCTGTCAGAGTCACAGCTATTCCACCAATCTAATGCAAAGATATTGGAAATGAACACATCAAATAACATGAAAAAAGTCACACTATTCATCTGAATCCCCTATGCCATGAACATGGACCATTATGTCATTGCCACATCAACTTTATGGAAAGTATAAGACCAGTTCTACATGTTTGGGTGCCATTATGAATTTTTGATACGTTTTTTGAAAAAAATAATGTGCAAAAATGTATTTTGCAAACAAATGTGCAAAAAATCTCATTATATAATGCAGAAATGGATTCCCTGACCATGAAAACATATGAGTAGACACCAGAAATATATCTGTACTCCTTTCACAACAGGAGATATGACGTATTGTAGTGTATGGGACTGTCCGGCGGCCATATTGGATTTGGAATATGAAAAAGCTGGCAAAAAAATTTTCAGGCAAGAAATATATTTTCCTCACCATAAATCACCAATATGAAGACAAGGGGAAACCAACAGCTTTTCAGAAATGCATACAACAGCCAAAAATCTATGCCGGGTCAATTTTGACCCTGAACACCACAGATGTAACTTTTTTTTTTTTGGACCTTTAAAATTTACTAAAATGATAAAACATATTTTTTGTGTGTTGCAATGATTGTGACTGAGGATTAGATGAAGCCTTATTCCAAGAAAATAAAGGAAAGTGTGTTTTTTTCACACTAAAACTTGAAAATGGGTCAAAAATGACCCGAACACAACATAAGGGTTAACGCTGTGATAATGTTCTCTGCCCTAATCAAGTAATCAGTAACAGTCTCTTTTTCTCCCATTCGCAACTTAGTCAGCGATGTATACATGTTAATGATTCTGGGCTTGCTTTTACCAGCATAATGCTCTCGCAGTATCTTCAGTGCCCTTCTGTCATCTTCAGCAGCCTCATGCCTGATTAGCGACAGGCTCTTGTCATCGACTAGCCTTACCAGCTCGGCATAGCAGTCGGTATTCTTTCGTTGGTCCGTCGTTCGGCTCCTCCGGTTCATCTGCCAAAATTGTCCCCTTTAGCTTCAGGATGTGTAGGCAGCTCAAAAACCTTGTTTCCCACAGGTCGTATCTCTCTTCAGACCCGTCGAACAGCAACTGTGGTGCTGGAACTCCAGTGGCTCGGTTAGCCATCTTCACCACGAGCCCGCCAAATTCTCCTCAGCTCCAAACTGAACGTTATCGCGTAATTCGTCGCGCTTAACTAAAACTACTCACGCTCGCTCTTCTTCGGCCCTGGGCCCATAACCTGTTGAGGTGTTCATCCGGCAGCAGCAGATTTCACCTACGTGACGAATAATGAGCGGAGCGGAGGTTCACAGTTTTCTTATTTTATTATATTCACGGAGCTGAACTTCAGCATGACTTCTGTCTGTTCATGCTGGAGTCGAACACTGACCAGTATGCGTGATCACGTCACACCCTATATCACACGCAGGTGATTGATTGGCTGAACCATCTTACTGTACACAACATTCTATATCATAATAAGAGCGTTACATTTAACAGAACGCGCGCTGTAACGACAGTTGATGGCGCAAAATGACTAGTGGTTCACCAGCGGTGCGAGGGTGGCATGTCGCCTCTAGACCAGCTGAAAGTACTCGCGCACTATCGCGGATTGCCAACCAAAATCCGCCGCTTGGCCGATGTGTGTTTTGTAACTGTCAGTGGTCCGATGTCGGTCCACAGTTGGCACACCACCGGCGGCTTGCCGTCCAAAAGCCACCAGTGGTCCGCTATATGCATGCTAGCTGGTTAGGTTAGCAGCATTATCTTACCTGTGCCATGCCACGAAGAAGAGGATGCAGCCGCGGTGCCCAGCCACCAATGAAGAAACGGTGCATAAATGTGCTTATTTTGCCAATGCAGAGGTTTGGTTTAAGTTCACAACTTTACTGAAGAAAATAAACACGGGATAAAAAATACATATCGCAGGCAGAGTAAGTTCATGGCTGGAAGCAAGCAACAACTTTCTCTTCTTCTCCCAGTTTGTCGTACCGCCCGTCCCCGTTATGCCATCTAGTGGAGCAGAATACATTTGAATCAATGATACAGTAGACCTCCTTGATTTGAATAAATCTTTTATTTGAACACATCCACCGTGGCCAACCAAGCCTGATAACGCCAAGTACATATCCCGTTTAAGAAAAAAAAATACAAGAACTACGTGTTTCTTTGGTATTTTATGGTCAAAGTTGTCTTCGTCTGCATATAATTCCTATGTACGAATGTGTACTTCTGCCGTCCAGCAAAATCGATTACGTAATATTGTGACGTCAATGCAAATGATGGATATATATGAAGAGCTCTTTTCCAAAACGCTATATCCACCATTTTTTACTTTCGCATTCTAATATTGGAGGGACATTCCAGGATATTGGTACATTTCCTGTCCCACCACTTACATATCAAATGTACATTTCCAAAATATCTGAATTACTATTTTTTGTGAGCAATGTACTTGTTATAAGACAAACTGTAAAGTTTGGTGGAAAAATAAGCTCCTTAAATATTATTCAAAAGGCCAAATATCTTTGGAACACCCCAAAAAATGGCCGTTTTCTCTTGTCCCACACATTGGGTTACCAACTCCTTTGCCAAATTTAACAATTAAAATAAGCTCTAAATAAATTACTTCATCTTGTATGTTGTTGATATGCATCTCCTTTACTTATATAAATAACTTCTTTGGTCTACATTGTATTGCCTGTTACAGTTTTTATGCTTTTAAGTTGTGTCCCACAACATGCGCGCAACCCTGTTACCATAGGGAATTTTACCTGGCAGGGAAAGAGTTAAAAACATTTGCCTACTGTCACAAAGGAAGTTTCATTACAAGGACATTTTCTGCCCACATGGCAAGACCAAGGGTGAATTCTCTAACATTGTTTAGGTTTTTTCCCCAAATATGTTTGTCCAAGTTGTGTGTCACTCAGTGAACGCAACCCTGTTACTCATATTGTAAGACTAACATTGAGTAGAGTCAAAATTTACTTTATATGTTTATATAACCATGTTTGTCCTTGATCTTGTACGCACAGATTAATTTTACAGTTAGCACCTGTTCCTGGGGTAAACCACAACTTAGCCTAGATTTGCAACCCTGTTCCTCGCAACCCTGTTACTGTTGTATTTTTATTACATTGATTATTACATTGAAAAAAATATTTGATACCTGAGCTTGACGAATCAAACTTTTTGATAGTATATTACCTGTAGTTAATAAATATATGACCAAAAAATATCAAATTGAAGATCAAATTTTCTGAAATTGTCACCCCTGAAATGTACCAAAATCCTGGAATGTCCCTGGAATTGACTGATAAGAGGTCCTATCATCTATGTGTGAAATCTTGCCATTCAAATGTTTTGAGAGCATACTTTAAAACCTCTATAAAAATGCATTTTGCAATGCAATTCAATGGAATGCCCAATACAAAAATGTCAATTTCTCAAC
>NC_085867.1:28144719-28147219 GCF_034702125.1 Engraulis encrasicolus | reverse complement strand
GAGAAGAACAGTGGAAGTGAGGAGAGGACGGGGGGGGATCAAAAGAGGAGAGGAGAGCGGAGAGGAGAGAGGAGGAGAGGAGAGAGATCAGAAGAGAGGAAAGGAGAGGAGAGGAGAGGAGAGCTGAGGAGAGGAGATCAGAAGAGAGGAGAGGAGAGGAGAGGAGAGGAGAGGAGAGGAGAGGAGAGGAGAGGAGAGGAGATCAGAAGAGAGGAGATCATAAGAGAGGAGAGGAGATCAGAAGAGAGGAGAGGAGAGGATCCACCCATCACCTCATGGCATCTGAGGTGTCTGCTGCTGGTCTGTCTATGAATCCTAATGTGCTCCGCGTGTCCACTGCTGGTCTGTCTAATGCGGTCTGCGTGTGTTAATAATGAATAGGCAGAATAATATCTGCTGTCCTTTAAGACAGAGCAGAGCGCGCCTCACTCAGTGTTGCCAGATTGGGCGGGTGCCCGGCCAATTGGGCTACTTGGGATGAGCGTCTGCGGGTAAAAACGGGAAAAATTGGCCATTTGGCGTTTTTTTCAGCCGTTTTGGGCCCACATAAGTCAATGTAATTTGTTGAATTTGGGCGGAATTTAGCGCATTTTGGCGGTTTTTGAGGACCTTTTGGGCGGGATTTGATCAGTCACATCTGGCAACACTGGCCTCACTTTAGATGAGATCGGCCGACTTTCGCAGCCCCCCCCCCCCACACACACACACACACACTTTGGTCTTAATTATTAAACCCACTGAAAAATTAATACAACACTTTTTTGGGGGTGCAAATGCTTTAATTTGCGCTGTGAATTTTGGTTAGATGAAATGAAAATGAAATATTAATGATTACACAATTTCCTTTTTTTTTTTCCCTTCAACACAAAGGGGAGCGGCGCCGCTGCCTCTTCCTCTCCAGCGCCATCCCAGTAGGTCTAAATATCTTGCATGCGGCATACTTTAATATGTCTCAATTATTCAAATGCCCTGCTTACACACACACACACACACACACACACACACACACACACACACACACACTGACACTGACACTGACACACACACACAAACAGCCTCCATCAGCATTGCACATTTATGCCATCTAATATTTGGGCGAAGATATTTCGAAAGGGGGAAAAAAATATTCCCTCGTCCTCATCCATTTTTTCTCGTATTCTCTTCTTCTGTTTTCGTTTCCTGGAGTGAAATTAAACAACAATAACGTCTCTAATAAATATAAATGCAGGAGGAAGGAAGGAGGAGGAGGCTCGGGAGGCTGATGAGCATTACCCATGAGGCCCTAGGATATTACCCATAACCCCCTCACACTGAAAACACAACTTCCTCCGGGCGTCTACCCCGCTCTCCTGTCCTGGGTGGCAAAACATGGAAACATCTCAGCACCCCCGTGCGCGCACACACACACACACACACAGACACACACAGACACACACACACACAAGCACGCACGCATGCACGCACGCATGCACGCACACAAGCACGCACGCACGCACGCAAGCACGCACGCACGCACGCACGCACGCACACTCTCACACACACACCACACCACGCCCAACCTTTATCTCTTTGTAGGGCCTTTCCTATCTTTGTGGGGGCCTTCCATTCGTATTAACCCTAACAATTGCGAAACAATGCTAAACTGTGCCCAAACCAAAACAATCCCTAACCTTAACCTGTCAGTGAGGAAAAGTTTTTACACTTTTACTTTAACCAGTAACATCAAAACTACCCCAGCAAAAAGGGTCAAAACATGTGGGGCGCTGAATTTGGTCCCCACATGGAGCAAGGGCCCCAAAATGTGGGTGTGCCCCAAGAGCAGTGGCCTCACGAAGTAGGATTGATGTAGTACACACACACACACACACACACACACACACACACACACACACACACACACACACACACACACACACACACACACACACACACACCGCACATGCGCACACACACACACACACCGCACACACACACACACACACACACACACACACACACACACACACACACACACACACACACGCACGCACGCACAGGCATACATACATACATTCAGACACCATCTATATCCCTTTAGATTGCTGCCCATGAATGATTAACCGAAACTTAAAAGACGATTCTGCACTCATCTGTAATTCAAGTAGCCTGCAGCCCGCGCAGCACAAACGCTTTATAATCTGCAGCCTGTGTAGCGTCCTGTATTATTTATGAAAAACACAAACAAAATCCTCTTTTGCCGAGTCTCTTCTCTCGCTCCCGCCCAGGCCTTCTCGAACTCTCCTTAGACATCTCTCGCTGAAGAGCATCAATATATTAACTAACCGCCTTCCTCTATACTGTTATGTTTTTTTTGGCTTGAACTTCACTTCTTCTTCAAATCTTGTACAGAAACTTTTTCAAAATGATTTATCTGTTGGAGCTTCAGTCTTAAATCTTAAATGTTACACGTCGTGCAATAGATCTTGTTCTAGATAGATTTGTTCTTTCTCCAGAGCTTTTG
>NC_085867.1:28132219-28137219 GCF_034702125.1 Engraulis encrasicolus | reverse complement strand
CACCCAGAGTCGAGTCAGCCCAAATGCATCTGGATCCCAATACCGCGGCAACTGATGCTGCTGGTGTGGTACCCAGAGTCGAGTCAGCCTTAATTCATCTGGATCCCAATACCGCGGCAACTGATGCTGCTGGTGTGGTACCCACCCAGAGTCGAGTCAGCCCGAATTCATCTGGATCCCAATACCGCGGCAACTGATGCTGCTGGTGTGGTACCCACCCAGAGTCGAGTCAGCCCGAATTCATCTGGATCCCAATACCGCGGCAACTGATGCTGCTGGTGTGGTACCCACCCAGAGTCGAGTCAGCCCGAATTCATCTGGATCCCAATACCGCGGCAACTGATGCTGCTGGTGTGGTACCCAGAGTCGAGTCAGCCCAAATTCATCTGGATCCCAATACCGCGGTAACTGATGCTGCTGGTGTGGTACACAGGGTCGAGTCAGCCTTAATTCATCTGGATCCCAATACCGCGGCAACTGATGCTGCTGGTGTGGTACCCAGAGTCGAGTCAGCCCGAATTCATCTGGATCCCAATACCGCGGCAACTGATGCTGCTGGTGTGGTACCCAGAGTCGAGTCAGCCCAAATGCATCTGGATCCCAATACCGCGGCAACTGATGCTGCTGGTGTGGTACCCAGAGTCGAGTCAGCCTTAATTCATCTGGATCCCAATACCGCGGCAACTGATGCTGCTGGTGTGGTACCCAGAGTCGAGTCAGCCCAAATTCATCTGGATCCCAATACCGCGGCAACTGATGCTGCTGGTGTGGTACCCAGAGTCGAGTCAGCCCAAATTCATCTGGATCCCAATACCGCGGCAACTGATGCTGCTGGTGTGGTACCCAGAGTCGAGTCAGCCCGAATTCATCTGGATCCCAATACCGCGGCAACTGATGCTGCTGGTGTGGTACCCAGAGTCGAGTCAGCCCAGCTTCATCTGGATCCCAATACCGCGGCAACTGATGCTGCTGGTGTGGTACCCAGAGTCGAGTCAGCCCGAATTCATCTGGATCCCAATACCGCGGCAACTGATGCTGCTGGTGTGGTACCCAGAGTCGAGTCAGCCCAAATTCATCTGGATCCCAATACCGCGGCAACTGATGCTGCTGGTGTGGTACCCAGAGTCGAGTCAGCCCAAATTCATCTGGATCCCAATACCGCGGTAACTGATGCTGCTGGTGTGGTACACAGGGTCCAGTCAGCCGCTCTCATCAGCATCCCGACGCCATAGCAACGCTCCCCATCAGTAATGTCACCCAGCACAGCAGTGCTGCACTGAAGCCCTGCTGATCACTGACAGCGCCACTCTCTCTGCCTCTACATCAGGCACTGTGTGAATACAGTAGTGTACAGCAGCTCCACCCTCTCTGTTATTAGTGTTTCTCAACAGGGGCTCTACAGCCTCCTGTGGGGCGTTAGGGGGGGGGCTAGGGGGGTGTTGAGATGGAGACAAATGGGAGAGGGGGGGCACTATCTTGAAATTGGTGGGCATTAGTCTATTCCATTATTTTTACCAAGGGGGTGTTGGCAGGCTTATGATGAGGCCAAAGGGGCATTCGTTCAAAAAACCCGCCAACATCAGGCATACTGTACGGCTCTACTCTTCTCTCTCCTCCATCAGGCACTGTATACCGCTTCACTCTTCTCTCCCTCCTTCTACATCAGGCACTGTGCATGCAGCTCTGCCTCCTCATCAAGTGTACATAATCATAATGTGAGCTGAAGTTCAACTACAAACTGTCCCTCAAATCGCCTGTCGTTGCCCAAATCTTTTTTGTCTCTTCTGTTGTCAGCTCCACTATACAACGCCAATTACTTGCGGTGCTGTTGTCGATCTTGTCTCCTTCTGTGTGTTTGCACGGGTTACACTTCTCTCTCCTCCGACATTGTAGCCTGGGAAATCCCAGGATTTGGACTCTCATGGACTCTACCCCAAAAGTGGGATCCTGGGCAAGGGAGCTAGTCAGAGCGGGGAGGAATGGGACAGGCAATGATGTGTACTACTTGACAAATGGAAGCTTGCCATTTGTTTAAATAGTTACAATGGACACTGTTGGCTATGGCCTATGTATATGCCAGATGATACATTATTTTTTTAAAAAGATTTTTGGGGGGCTTTATCCTTTATTTATGATATGACAGTGACAGATGGACAGGAAATGAGTGGGGAGAGAGAGACGGGGAAGGACTGGCAAATGACCCAGCCCGGAATCTAACCCAGGTCATCGGCGTAGTAACCTAGTAACCTAGTTAGGCCATGGTAGGGCCCAAGTGAATTGATACATTCTTAACGCCCAAAAAAGGGCCTTGGCCAATGGCAAACCACACCTTTCCTACGAGATATTGCACAGGAAGCCTCCAGACTCACTTGTCAGATAGTCTGGTGTTAACCAAGAAACCTACATACATCGGCCTCTCTGCTTCTGATTCAGACTTTATAGGCCTATACGTATCCTGCATCCCTTATCTCTCTGCCTCTATATCAGACTGTGCACACAGCTGTGTATCACTCCCCCTTCACCTAAACCAGGCTCTATTTCTTTAGCTTTCTAAAGTGAGAAAACACCACAATGATGTTACCGGGACACCTGTCTTTCTGCTTCATGTGACAATTTCTATTCTTTTCTATACTATTCTATTCTATTCTATTCTATTCTATTCATAATATTTTTTTCAGCATGCTGACGGAGATTAAATAAAGACTATTAATTGATCCGCTGTAAATAAATTAATTATATTGTGCTATATTCTATTCTCTATGCTGACACACATAATAATACAGAATGCTAAATAAACACAGAGGCGGAGATGAAGCTGTCTGATAGTGATGTGATTAAACATTGAAAGGCACTGGAGTCCCAGTGCTAGCGTCTTGATATTCTCCATTGAAAGGCAATGGAGTCCCAGTGCTAGCCTCCATTGAAAGGCATTAGGTCCCAGTGCTAGCCTCTTGATATGCTCCATTGAACCGTAGCCACATCTCGGCAGCCTATGGGCACTACACACCCCACTACACTACACTGCAGTCAGTGTGTACGGCATGTGATGTATCGAGGCCTTCTGGGGCCTGCTGGGGTGGATACGGGGCTCTGTGTGTGTGTGTGTGTAGTGTAGTGTAGTGTAGTGTAGTCTATAATGCCCTCAAACTATATTCCCCCTCCGCCTAATGATGCTATATAAATGCATGAAATAGAATTGGGAATTAAACCGGATCATAATGAACGGAATGGGCAATGAGACTCAATGAGCAATGAAAAGAGGGCCTCTCTCGCTTTCTCTCCCTCTCTCTCTCTCTCTGTATATCCAATTCACACTTTCAATCAACCATCTGTTTCAAACACAGATCTGCACAAGAAATCCACAAAAAACACCCAGCTCCATGCACACAGCCGAAAGCTGACCATAACTACCCAGTACCCCCTGCCCTGCCTCGCCTTCAAACAGAAACCTCACAAAGAAACATTCAAGCCTTATGCACAACCATTGTTGATCATACACTAGCACAACTAGTCCACCCCTACTCACACACACCTACAAAATGTAGAGTACAGGCAAACAACTCAAATTCAAACATAAAGATTTCTATGCTATACTTTTTCAGTGTTTCTATGCATTTACTGTAATGACAAATACAAATCCTTGCACTCAACATCCCTATCACAAATATCCATCACTGATACACATCTCGTCTCACTCCACACAGCTCTGATTCGTATCGTTACTCTTTCCAATCAGCACCCCACTGATCTTAGAAGCTCTCTCCCCTCTTCCCACATCACAAGCGCTTATATCCCAGCATCCCCCTCAACCGTCAGAACAATACGTACATCTATCAAGGGATCTTAAGCAAACGCTCTCTGCATCACGCCCTCTCATCAACAGAATATCATATTTACCCACTGATCTGAAGAAGATCCCTTTCTCTTCATGTATCATGAGATATCTCTTTCATCTTTAGCAAACTCCACTATACCAGCACAACACACAGCATGCCCCCTCTCACAGTCTCCACACCACCACCACTATCATCACCAAGGCCTTCGTTCTGATATACCTCCACCTGAGAGCAGGACAATATCGCTAACATGTCTATTTTATGAATTTGATTGTTGTATACAAATGTTTGAATGCAGGATATGTGTTTTGGAATATTTTTTAAATCCTCCACAAAACAGGAAATTGTGAGAATTCATATTTACCTGCTGACCTAAAGCAGATGCCTCCTTCTTAATATTTCACTCTCTCCACCTGTACAGCAGATCTAACCACCTACTCTTCTCACACCCCATCCTCTTAGTTGGCGTCGGCATCAAGTCTACAGCACAACAGCTACCTACTGATCTAAAGAACCATTTTTTCTTAATATCACACCCCTCACCATCAGAACAGCAGATCTACCCACTGACCCTTACACAACTCTCTTTATTGTCAAAATTACAGCACAGCACCATCGGCACAGAACTCTCCATCACCTACTGTATATTACAGCACAGCACCAGCACAACAGATCTACTTACCCTACACAACCCTCTTACAACAACGTAGCCTACTATTGTCATCAGAATATCACATTCTGATCACTTAAGCACTAAACCTTCTCAACACTGTCTGTAGCTTACATCACAGCACCTTCCCATCAGCACAGCAGATATACAGTAAGCACTCAACTCAAACCTCTCTGTATATCATAACATCTCACTATCAGCACAACCCAAGTGAAAGGTCTATAAGCACTCTCCTCATAGGCTACATCACATCACACCATCAGAACATCACATATGACTGCAGAGCTTCATCTCTCTCTCTCTCTCTCTCTCTCTCTCTCTCTCTCTCTCTCTCTCTCTCTCTCTCTCTCTCTCTCTCTCTCTCTCTCTCTCTCTCTCTCTCTCTCTCTCTTTAATGTGTTTAACTTGTATGTGAAACATCAAAAGAGATGTAGGCCTACAGTATGGGAAATTGTCAGATTATTGAGAGATTGGAACATCGGAGCTTCAAAGAA
>NC_085867.1:28117219-28127219 GCF_034702125.1 Engraulis encrasicolus | reverse complement strand
TTGTAAGTTGTGATATTAAATGAAGGCTATATTACGCACGCCGGCAACACACTTGCAACTTGGCTGAAAAACATAAGCCACCTCAGTGCACCAGTTTGAAAACTATTATTGATAAAAGAGCAGATGCACTGCTACAGTAGGCCTAGGCTTATGGAAATGATACACAGAACACCTGAAAAATGTCTTATCAATGAACAAAATTGTAGGCAAAAAAAGATTGCGAGGATACAGCATGACCAGCCCTGGTCAGTTTGCAAGCTCGAGTCTTGCCTGAATAATGTGACGGTATGTGCGCGCAGATCAGTGTCACTCCCTCACAACTCTAGAACTAGTCTCATGGCTGGGAAGACGGCCGTGGTGTCTCATCTCCACTGCATGTAGCCTATCCGAGCTCACGTCGCAAGTAGGCTATTAAGCGCAAACAGACTGAATCCACTGAGCGCAATCCCAAATTCAAACGCGAAAACACATAGCCTACAGATGACATTCCAATGTAACATAGCAGCACATTCCACAGCACAGCTTGCAACAACCAAACTGCGTTGCGTTGCCTCGAACACGTTGGCGTTAACATGACACAACACAGAGTAATGTGCAACTCAGACACTAGCAACAAATGAAATGAGCAACAACAAAATTAATAAAGGTTGTTTACTTTAAATTTACCACAGCCAGACAACCTCTTTTCATATTCACCAGAAGTTTACATGAGCTGAAAACTGCTGAAAACGGGCTCTTGCTTGATGTTGAAAAGTAAAATAATGCTCGTAGAAAGCCACAACGGTAAACATGAATCAGACGGATAGGCTGCCGGCTTCTTGCACGGTGCGCGGGCATGATTGAGGAGGGGAAATGATCCTACCTGAGTTCATAGCTTCTATCCATGCTTTTCTTCCAGATTGGCGTATCATTCGGCGAAAATACAATTTCTATTGCACTTTAAAGACATTAAATTAAAGTTAGGTTATGTTCTGCCATCACCAATGTCTTGCATGTTTATATTCTGCCGGGAGTTTTGGGGAGCTTTGCTACCAGTCGCTTGTGAATAATCTTGCTGATTAGCAACTTGCAAGCTATGGAATTCTGACCGATTGTATCATTTTTTCCCCATCGTGCGGAGGGGTGCCAACAAATGTTTGTAACTCGGTGCAACTGAACAGCTCGTCACTCAGTCACCGAACCAGAATTTTCATGACCCGCTATCAGACTGCATTTTTTTTTCCGATGGAGGACATGTAGACCTAAATATGACAGGTCAATTTGCTTCTTCTGTTAACAGCTTAACCTATGCTGGACATGCTGCCCTCATGACAGGCAGTTAACTTTTGCTGATCTAAAACAGTCCGTCATTGAATCCTTTTCAGTGACACTTCGTTGAGGGCGTCTGCGGCTGGGACTACTTCGGTCTGCAGCATGAAAAAGCTGTGCCCGCGCGTTCGGTCAGCACCGCCGCCAGCACGCTCTGCAGGCTGCTCAAACAGCTGTAGTAGCCTAATATTGACGCAACTGTTGCGCTGGAACAGGCTACTACAGTGAAACAGAGTGATAGGCTATAACGAAAGCAAACAGGCGAACGTGTGATAGGCTTATTTTATTTCAAATTGTTTTTTTTATATTTTATTTTAGTGATGTTTAGTGGGCAAAAGTGGGGGGGATGAAATGGCCTTCCAGTGAAAGTGGGGGGGATGCAACGTACGCATCCCCCCCGTCGGATACGCCCCTGGTCCAGGAGCACGGAATTTTTGGAGATCATGTTGGCGTGCATGTATGTCTGCTTGGTTGTAAATGAATAGGTGAATGTGCGGCACAAAGCGGCAATTGTGAGGATTCGGCGAGACACTTCAAGGAGTTAACGACCATTCATTATCACTCCACATCACACCTCAAACACTTACGCACGCACGCACACACACACACACACACACGCGCGCACACACACACACACACACACACACACACACACACACACACACACACACACACACACACACACACCACACACACACACACACACACACAAATACACGTACACACACACACACACACACACACACACACACACACACACACACACACACACACACACACACACACACGCGCGCACACACACACACACACACACACACACACACACACACACACACACACACACACACACACACACACACACACACACACACACACACACGTAATCATCAGCAGTCCAACACATTTCACTCTTTATGCCACATCTGTCCTTTCTTCTCATCTCATACCTTTCATTCCTCTTCATATCTCTGTCTGTTCTTTTCTCTCTTCCTCTGCAGCCCTTCTCTCTTTCTCTCCATATCCCTGCCTCTCTCTCTCTCACTCTAGCTCCCCCTTGTCTCTACTCTACCTGCATCTCTGTCCCTTGCTTCCTCCCCACCCGTCTCTCCCTTTCTTTCTCTCTCTACAGAATGTCTGTTCCCCCACCCCTCTCTCTCTCTGTACCTCTCTCTCTCTCTCTGTCTCTGTCCCTCTCTTTTCCTCTCTTTGTTTCTCTACCTACAGAATCTCTCTCTCTCTCTCTCTCTCTCTCTCTCTCTCTCTCTCTCTCTCTCTCTCTCTCTCTCTCTCTCTCTCTCTCTCTCTCTCTCTGTTCTTATCTCTGTCCCCTCTCTTCTCTCTCTCCTGGGGATGGATGGGCACCCTCCTCCCCTCCCTCCCTCCCTCCCTCCCTCGCTCCTGCCTGTGTCTTGAATTCAGCATTTAGTGATTAATGTGCTTTAATTGTCAGGCTCAGTTTTATGCTCATTAGAGTGCATTACGCACCAGTTAGGGTATTAAAGTTCAGTGGCAAAAATTTCATGCATACAAATGAGGATGCAAATAAGGTAGGGAATGAAAAGATAACAGAAGAGAAGGAGAGAGGAGGAGGGAGGAGGGAGAGCGGGTGATGAGAAGGAGGAAGACAACAGGAGGAGGAGGGAGAGATGAGCAGGAAAGAAGAGGAGGAAGAGAGGAGCAAGACAGGGGGAGAGGAGAGAGCAGGAGAGGAGTAGGAGAATGGAAAAGAGGGAAGATGAATGAATGAAAGGAGGATACTGGAGAGGAGGAAGAGGGAGTTACAGGAGGACGAGGAGGTGAAGGAGGATGAGGAGGAGGAGGAGGAGGAGGAGGAGGTGCAGAGGAGTGGGTCTTCTCAGTCTGAAAGGGATCAGACGAAATGTATTTTTTTTGTCTGTGCCCAGACACATCAGTGTGTGTGTGTGTGTGTGTGTGTGTGTGTGTGTGTGTGTGTGTGTGTGTGTGTGTGTGTGTGTGTGTGTGTGTGTGTGTGTGTGTGTGTGTGTGTGTGTGTGTGTGTGTGTGTGTGTACATGATGGATTTGTGCGGTACCAGCACACAACAAACCTGGAAAAACAGCCGAGCTACTGGAGCGAGTGGATCTTAAATTATGAAAATGGAGCTTGAAATTAAAAAGTGCGATAAATAATGCAATGATTTGTGCATGTTTACACGGCCTTCATTAGACAAATGAGAAAGCCATTCCGTCTCATTATATGCATATAAGTTGCCCTGAATGCCAGGAAGTGTGGCAGAGAGCTGTGTTCCAGATAATGACTTTTGGAAGTTGCTGCTGCCACTGCTATTACTGTTATATTTAAAGCTTGGACTACTGCTGCTGCTACTACTACTACTACTAGCCTATAACAACAACTACTGCTACAACTATTACTACTGCTACTACTACTACTACTACTACCTATACAACTACTACTAGTCTGTTACAAAAACAACAACTACCACCCCTCCTCCTCCTCCTCCTCCTACTACTACTACTACAAAAGCAACTAGTAGGCCTACCACTCCTACTACTATTACAACAACAACTTCTGCTGCTGCTACCACTCTACATCTACTGCTACTGCTACTACTACTACTACTACTACCATAACAACATCTAGGCCTACTACTATTACAACAATGACTACTACTACAAGGCTACTACAAATACTTTTACAAATACTACTACTACTGCTACTACTACTAATAATGCTACACTACTTTTACAACGACAACAGCTAACCACTCCTACGTCTACTAATATTACTACTATTACTGCTTCTGCTGCTACTACTACTATAACTACATGTGCTAGTGCTACTGCTGCTATTACTACTACTACTGCAGTATAGGCTATACTACTACTGCTGCTGCTACTATTTCCTCTTCAACTACTGTTACGACTATGCCCTACTGCTGCTACTACTACTACTACAAAAACAACTACCTACCACTATTGCTGCTATTACAACAACAACTACTACTACTACTGCTTCTGCTGCTGCTATTACTACTACTACTACTTATTATCGCACAGGCTAGATATGGCCATAGCCGATATTGCCCCCAACCTACCACGGGCCCTCCGATTAGGCAAATGTGCATGGGGCAAGATGTGGTATTGAAAAATTAGTTAAATCTTTGTAATACTCCTCTGCATAATTGGTAGACATGCTATCATTCATTCCTGAGTCCTGGCTCAAAATTATGACGCTGCTATGTCATTTTGTCTCAGAAATTTCCTTCCGCGAGGGCCTACGGCAACCAGTTGCCTAGGGCCATCTTAATCCTGCCCTGTATAGGCCTACTACTACGGCTACTACTGCTACTACTATTATTACTACTATTATATTACTATTATCAAGAACAAAAAGTAGGCCTACGTGTATGATGGTATTGTCGGAAAGTAAAAGACAATATAGACTCCAACCAGTGACAAGCAGCTTACTTCTCTGTAATCAAGTCTGTGAAGAACTTCCCTCTGTAATACTCGTTTCCTCTCTGCTATCCAGCCAATGTACTGCAATGTATTGTCTATGCCATGCCACCACACAAAGCAACTTGCCTAGTGTGGATGTGGGACGGTGTGCCTGTGAAGACTTCAGATGCAAACGCCTCTAAGTGCATTTGTGACGAGTTTACAAAAGCAGACTGTATTTCTATAAATTTAACTTTAACTTTTTATTTAACTTCAAAAATCAGTCCATCTAATTTTGTTTGGGCGTGACTTGCTGTACTTTATAATAACATTCAATTGGCTTTTTGATTGTTGGTGAAAATGCTATTTAAATTTTTAACAGATTAGCAGATCTTTTTAAGGCTTTGAAGAGATTTAAACAGATTTTTGTAGAGGTTTTTGCATCTGAACTCCTCATGTGATGGTTATGGTTGCCTATGAGGCAGGATGTACTCAGACCCTGAAACACAAACACACACACAAACGCTCTCAAACTGAAACACACACACACGCGCGCAGGGAAGCTGACAGGGGGGGACAAAAGGGTCAGTTGTCCCAGGTCCAAGGAGAGCGCCTCCTGCCTATTGCTACCACTATTTACTTTGTCATGTTTTACTCTTTAGCTTTATTACTACTTTGTTACTATTTATCAGCGTTATTATTTCCATACAGTACCCCTACATTATAAAGCAGAGGAGAGGAAACTTTTTCATTCCAAGGGCCACTTCCAATATTATAAAGTCCGCCAAGGGCCGTACTATGAACACAACCAGGATTTCCAGCACTTTAGGCCTATGTTGAAGGCGGGCGACCACCTTTAAAACAGACCCCTCCTAATAGGTCCCTTGAAAATATAGCTTACAAAGTAATTGTATTGCGAATGTAATTTCTAAGATTGCTTTACAAAACTTCTGAAACTGCATAACATTAACATAATACCAGGGACGGGCCGAATAAGATGGCCTCCCCACCCAAAATAATTTCAATATTATGCAGCTTCACATGAAATATGACATGTACTGTAAAGGAAGAAATTAGAAATTACATTTGTAATAAAATTGAGTTATATTTCAGGGGACCTAGAGAAGGTGGGGTCTGTTGTAAAGGTGGCCGCCTTAAATATAGGCCTACAGTGCAGGGGGAAATCTTGGTTTGTATTGATAATATGGCCCTTGGAGGACGTTTACGGCCCTTGGAGGAATTTGAAGTGGCCTTTCGAATGGAAAAGGTTCCCCACCCGGATATGGCCTTCAGTGAGACCTGCAGCTGTGAGTCCAGACCCTGAACTATGGAATAGGACTAGCCCCAGAGTTATGATGTGATCTCAGAGCAGAAAAAGCATTTTGGCTCCTAGACATAGGCCTACAGTGCCGCTTTTGGACACGAGATAGCCATAACTGTCTCAAACAAATAAACAACTTTTATAGCTATGGTGCATTGGCCTACACACCCAGACCTATGAATATTTACATAACACCATACAATAACATAGTTTATGGAGGGCCACCACAAAAGTCTCTCAACACCACTGCCCAAGTTAACATTAGGCCTTATGATCCTGGCTTGGTCTGGTTCCGTTATCGAACTAGTCACGACTCCAAGCACGAACTCCACACTTCAACTTCTTTTGTTTTGGGGCGGGATAGACCTGACGTCACGACTCCGGCAGCCTCCAAAAATGGAACATGGGTTTAAAGGTAAAGTTGCGTGCCAGGGCTCCCCGAGCCAGCCCCCACATCCTTCTGACAACAAAGCGTCATGATGGGTGTTACTCTGCCGGCCGAGGCCCGCCCACAGGCCCACAGCCAGGGGTTGGGGGTGGGGAACGCGGAATGCCTGTGTGTCAACCCCCGCTCGCAGCTCCACCCTTCCCTGGCTCTGTGCATAATTCTGTTGCGCTCCAGTGCGCGCTGTGGTCTAATAATTAACCGTGTTCGGTCTTGAAACTGCTGTTTGTTAGCGGAGACGTTTAAGGCTTTACTGGCTGATTTTGTAGCCTGGGAAAGGCAGGATCCACACAATCCTCTCACAACCCCTCCTATTCAAATCGTTTTGGCTTCAGAAAGGATTTGCCGACGAGTTGGAATTCCGCCTTCCATTCCTTATTTAGCACATGCCCAGACGACAAGGCCCGCCTCTTTCTTCGCCTGTCCACACAGACAAGTTGACAACACTCCAAGCGACCGCCTCTTTGACCAAATAAGGGCAAATTGCCCAAACACGGCAGACAATCGATCTGAGTGGAACCTCTTTCCCTTCCTGATCCCGTTTATATGCTACGGTGACTTCCGCTGCTGCTAAAGCAGAGCGATCATGGCGGAGCGCGTTCAGCAACCCCCAGCTAAACGGCTCTGCTGCCGACCCGGGTATAACACAACATGCAGACAAGGCCAACGGGCCGGTGGACCAGTATGTGGCGGTTCTGGTGCTGGCCAGGGGGGGTCCAGCAAGACCCAGAGCCCGGAATCCCTCTTGGACATCGCGGCAAGGAAAGTAGCGGAGAAGTGGCCCTTTCAAAGGGTGGAGGAACGTTTCGAAAGGATCCCAGAACCCGTTCAAAGACGGATCGTCTACTGGTCTTTCCCTAGGAGCGAACGGGAGATTTGCATGTATTCCTCGTTTAATACAGGCGGGGAAGAGGCAGGGGCCAGCGGGGAAAACAGTGACGAGACACGGCTGCCTTTCCGCCGGGGTATCGCTCTATTGGAGAGTGGCTGTGTGGACAACGTACTGCAAGTCGGTGAGTGTCTGGACCCAGGAATAAAATGCCCCATTTTATTTTCACCAGGACCTATTCGACCAAATATTTACTGTGGATAGGCGTCACACTGTCGCCCATAAGCAGAAAAGTGTGTATGTGGAGGAAGTCATTTGGGTTTGCTATGAACAAAGGGGGAGGAATGAAGCGACAAAGGGCACAACACACACACATGCACGCACACACATACACACTCTCACACTACGGGCTTTTAAATCACCCAAGCGGCGCTACATAGTCCAGCGCGAGACGCGCGGAATACACGGAATTTACACGTTTTATCCCACTATTTCCTCATTGTATCCCCTCAAACATCGACTAAGGGTCGACGCAAATGTTATACTTGTGTTGTATGTGTGTAATAAGATCTGTCGACGGCACATTTTTGCACCGTCTCACATAGGAAAAAAAATCATCACGGAAGTAGACATAAATGGCTGACTACCCTCTCTGTGGTTTTCAAACAATATTCTGTTTGTTTCCACATTCAGGGCTAACCTGAAGCCCGGGTGATTCTGTTGCTTTACACAGCTTCGTGTTTGGTAGAAGGGCGATTTGCGCCGCTTGTCTGTTTATTTTTCGAAGTGAAGCGCATGGGGGGAGGTTTTTGGCGTAGCTAACGTCCCTCTGATGTTCGAGCTATGTGCCAGCGGAACGCCAACTAAAACCGTGTTTTTTTCATAGCAACCTTGTAATAACAATGTATTTAACAACAGGATCGGCTGTTTATTTATTATGGCCTGGTTGCTATTTTTGTTTCAGGCACAACCGCCCAGTATTCGGTTTTATTTAGCCAGTCCGCATATCAAATAGCCGTCAGCCATTCCCCCATTCAGAGCCTCGCACTTTGTTCCCATTTTCATGTTCATTTGTGTCTTTTCAGCTTTCTGTCACCCTCCAAAAGGAAGGCAAACAAAAGCGCCTTTTTATTTCTTTTCAGTGCTTGTTAAATAGAAGAGATTTGGAAAGGGGTGGGAGGACTGGCGGTTTAAAGCTGCAGCTCGTCTATTTTTAATGGAACCCGATCATTTGCGATATCTCCTGCCAGCTAATTGCTTCAGAAATGCTCTTTTGTCAGAACGTGATTTGAATTCGCACCGCATTTCAGTGTCCTTCAAGCGTCTGACCACGCCAAGCCTTACAGCCCTTCAACAACAACAATAACTCGTCCTTTGGTAACCCGTTTCATACCTGTAATCAGTATTAGCATTCTCCTCACCTTTGTTTGGAGTTTCTGCAATTAGTTTGCCAATCGCGGCTCTCCGCCCTTGGAGGCGGTTCACGTTTTTAATCTCATTACTCTCTACGGTTAATTTGAATTGTAATGCAATCTGCAAACGGAATTTTCTGCATGACCATGCCTCTCCTCTCCCCCTCCTCCTCCGCCGCCGCGCGCTTGGATCAGCACAGCCTCATCTGGGCAGCGTGCCCTCCGCGCGGGCCTGGATTCTGATTCTGGAACAGGGGCTCGAGCTCACACTCGGCGCTCTGCACCTCTCTCTGTCTGTCTCTCCCTCTCTGTCTGTCTCGCTGGTGTTTCTACGCAGCTGGTCCTGACACTGTTTGACAGAACGGTTTCATCACACATCAAAGAGGAGAGGCGCTGTTGGAGCTGTACGTTCAGGTGGAATGGGTTCAGGCAGCTCTCTTTTTTCAGAGAGAGACAGACGGGGAGAGAGAGAGGGCGCGCGCTCGGTGGTGAGGGCAGGCAGGGGAGCTGTGTGTTCCACCCCTGTGTGTTTTTAGGGGGGGCAGGGGGCCGTGCGCGGATCCCTCTCTCCCAGGCGGAATAGGGAGTGACAGCCCTGGCCCGACGCGGCTGATTGCGTCCTGGTCTGGAATTTGCTGCAAAAATAAAGCCAAGCAGTGGTGATAAATAAAAGATGCAATCTTCTTCGGGCTGGGCAGTGTCTCGCTGGTGTAGGGGGACAGGACAACAACCAGGAAGAGTGTTGCAAGGGGGTTGTGGGTAGGATGGAGTTGTAGTGGAGGTAGATGTGGTTCGCTGATGCTTGTGCTTCACATTCATATGGGAACACCTATTGAGGACTTGGCCTAAACAAACAGAAATCAATGAAACCTACACATGCTGACTGTGTGTGTGTGTGTGTGTGTGTGTGTGTGTGTGTGTGTGTGTGTGTGTGTGTGTGTGTGTGTGTGTGTGTGTGTGTGTGTGTGTGTGTGTGTGTGTGTGTGTGTGTGTGTTGGAGAGCCAGTTTGCGGCATGGCATAGTCAGATACGGTCCTATGGTGATTTGGGTTGTTTTGCCATCATGTGGTCCACCTGTCTCCTGCTCCCGTGTGTCTTTGTGAGCTTTAGGTTGTTAACATGTAATACGCCAGGGTAATAGCCCAATGTAATACCAAATGTGTAATATGCTAGTGCCAGGGTAATACCCCAGTGTAATACCCCAGTGTAATATGCCAGTGCCATTCTATTACCCCATTGTAATATGCCAGGGCAATACCCCAGTGTA
>NC_085867.1:28104719-28107219 GCF_034702125.1 Engraulis encrasicolus | reverse complement strand
GGCAAATACACATGGACTAATACCCATAGCCTCTCGTATAGGGCAAATACACATGGACTAATACCCATAGCCTCTCGTATAGGGCAAATACACATGGACTAATACCCATAGCCTCTCGTATAGGGCAAATACACATGGACTAATACCCATAGCCTCTCGTATAGGGCAAATACACATGGACTAATACCCATAGTCACTAGAAATACACATAGACTGATACATATAGCCTTATACTGATAGCACAATGCCCCTCTGTATATTGCCTCTCGTATAGATACACATGGACTAATACATATAGCATTAGACACATAGTCTCTCGTATAGGGCAAATGCACATGGACTAATACATATAGCATTATACGCATAGCCTCTCGTATAGGGCAAATGCACATGGACTAATACATATAGCATTATACGCATAGCCTCTCGTATAGGGCAGATACGCATGGACTAATACAGTACATATAGCATTATACACATAGCCTCTCGTATTAGGGCAGATATCCACAAAAACTAATACATGTATAATACATGTATTATACATGCATTATACACATAGCCCATTGCTGCTCTGCACATAGCCTCTCGTATAGGGCAGATACACATGGACTAATACCCATAGTCTCTAGAAATACACATAGACTGATATACGGTAGCATTTTACTGAAATAGCATTATACACATAGCCCAATTCTGCTCTGCACATAGCCTCTCGTATAGGCAAGTGCACATAGATTAATATATAGAGCCCTGTAAAGGGAGGATAAATCACCCCACACTGCTCTTCTTTGCTGGAACAACGCGTTTCGCTGTTTGCTTTATCAGGTTCACAAAGAAGACCAGTGTGCAGTGATTTGTCCTCCCTTTACTTGGATTACTTTTACTGCACATCACCAGCGCCTGGACACTGGTTGTGCACAGGGACTTTGCTTTGAGTACATATAGCCGTATACTCATAGCACAATGCTGCCCTGCACATAGCCTCTCGTATAGGGCAAGTACACATAGACTAATACATCAAGCCTTGGATTCAAAAGCCAATGTCCCTCTTAACATTGGCTCTCATATGGGACAAATACACATAGACAAATACACATATAGCCTCTCGCATTACATATACAGTAGACAAATACACATAGACAAGACATTGACCAAGGCAAATACATGTATACTTAGCACTGTATTCATAGCCCAATGCTTGCACGTAGCCTCTCGTATGGGGCAAATACACACAGAATAATACGTATAACCTTATACTCATAGCACAATGCTGCTATAGCCTCTCGTATGGGCTAAATACACAGACTATACACATAGCCCTCTTTGCATAGCCTCTGGCATGAGGGCAAATGCACACAGACTGATGCATATATAGCCTTATATTCACAGCCCCTGCATATGACCTGTTGTATGAGGTAAATACACATAGACTAATACATAGCCCTGTAGCCATGGTCCAATGCTGCTCAGCACATAGCCTCTTGTTTGGGGCAAATACACACACAACCCAAATGGCCGTAGCCCAAATACACATAGCCAAAGCTTCTTTCCTCTGAACATACGGTACAGACATAACCAGAGTTGTATAAAGTAGGAGTAGAAGCAGTCCTTACAGATGTGATAACACTAGTGGTATGATATTACAAAGTTGAAAACATGTAATATCATACCACTAGTGTTGTAATTACATCTGTGAGAGTAATTCTGTTTCTACTTTATACAACTCTGGAGCATAACACAGGCAGTAGATTTTTTACTAATATTGGTATGAGTAGAAGAGTGAAAAATACATCGAGAGACAGGTATTTGTAACAGATTTGTAGATCATTCGTTTTCATCGCTGAGGAAACTCGTTTCCCAGCGAGTTCTCGGCAGGAGACGGGGCCTGCTGGATGCCTGTCATTGTCATTCCTGCCGATCTCGGAACGCCGGCGAGATATTTTCCAGCCTCGTGTCAGACGCTGGCTGGAATGCGGCGGCCGGATTCCAGCCCAGCTCCGCACAGGAAAAAGAGGAAGAGAGGAGCTTTGCCTTCTGCCCTTAAAAAAAAATGGGCTCTGACCACACACACACACACACACACACACACACACACACACACACACACACACACACACACACACACACACAGACATGTACGTCTCTCTGCACGTCTGTGTGTGTGTGTGTGCGTGTGTGTGTGTACCCTGCTCTTCCATAGCTCTGAGACAGAGAGGCCCCATTTATTCTCATTACCTTTATGACCACTGCACATGGGCCTCACAGCACTTTATTGTGTTTGTGTTGGTGCAGTAGGGGTGTGTGTGTGCAGGCGGTGTGTGTGTGTGTGTGTGTGTGTCTGTGTCTGTGTCTGTGTCTGTGTCTGTGTGTCTGTGTGTGTGTGTGTGTGTTTGTGTTTTTGTTTACATGTACAGTATGTACACATGTGTGTAATCCAGGGAGGGTAACGTGCTTTAATTGCACGTGTGGCCAACAGCTGTGTGTGTGCATACATGTGTGT
>NC_085867.1:28069719-28072219 GCF_034702125.1 Engraulis encrasicolus | reverse complement strand
GTATGTGTGTGTGTGTCTTCCCCGCATGTCCTTATTATAACTTGTTAAACTACAGTGCTATTTTGGCAGCTATATTTTTGCCCTTATTTACGTTGAGCACATTGACTAGATGTGAGACCAAGCTTGCCTGTATGTATATACTAAGTGTGCTATAAGCGAAGCAAAGTGGCCTGGCTATGCTCTGAACTGTGTCAACAGAGAGAGAGAGAGAGAGAGAGAGAGAGAGAGAGAGAGAGAGAGAGAGAGAGAGAGAGAGAGAGAGAGAGAGAGAGAGAGACGCTGTGAGGGAGGTGTATATAGAAATTGAGAGGTGCTTCGTGGGTGAGGAGTGTGGTTGCAAACAAAAAGGCTGTGTGTGTGTGTGTGTGTGTGTGTGTGTGTGTGTGTGTGTGTGTGTGTGTGTGTGTGTGTGTGGTGTGTGTGTGTGTGTGTGTGTGTGTGTGTGTGTGTGTGTGTGTGAGAGAGAGAGAGAGAGAGAGAGAGAGTGTGTGTGTCTGTGTGTGTGTGTGTATGTGTGTGTGTGTGTGTGTGTGTGTGTGTGTGTGTGCGTGCGTGCGTGCGTGCGTGCGTGCGTGCGTGCGTGCGTGCGTGCGTGCGTGCGTGCGTGTGTGTGGCAGATGGTCTCTCCAGCAGTCAAGTGGCGCTCAGGGAGCTGAGGAGACACTGGGGTGGAATGTGTGAGGAGGAGGCCTTCTCTCCTTCTCTCCACTCCACACTCCTCTTCTCTCTTTCCTTTCCTTTATTCCATCTCTCTACTTCTGTCTGCTATTGTTTTCCTTTCAGTCCTTCTTTCATTCTGTGTTTCTCCCCCTTCTCGCTTCCCCATCCTGGTGGATTAAATGCAGCTGATGAATGAGGAGAGGAGAGGAGAAGAGAGGAGAGGAGAGAAGAGAGGAGAGAAGAGGAAAGGGGAGGAGAGAGGAGAGGAGAGAAGAAAAGAGGAGAGGATAGGAGAGGCAGGGTATATGCAGCTATGAGAGGGGAGGAGGAGGTGGGCTGTATCGTGGCCCGGGCCGTGTGGAGTAGGAGAGGATGTAGGGGTGGATTACAAGGGGCTGTGCTGTGGGTAGGTTGGCTGGGAGATGTAGTCTATATGGCTATATGGGGCTGGATGGGTTATATGGGGCTGTGGGTTAGACTGGGCTGGGGCGGGCTGGGCTGGGCTGGGTTGGGGTTTGAAAGGCGAGGTGGTCTAATGTCTCTATATGGGGCTGTTGGTTAGGCCGTGCTGGGCTGGGCTCGGCTAGGGTTTGAGAAGCGAGGTGGTCTATTGCCTCTTTCCAGACTGTCTATCTATGCAGTACTGGGGGAGGTTATAACTTATTGGTTTGGCTGGCTGTGCTAGGCTGGAGTTTGAGAGGCGAGGTGGTCTATAGGGTCTGTCTGTTGGTTAGTGTTGGAGAAGGACAGCGGTGGGATGTGGGCTGCATATCTCCCTTGATGGGCCCTAGCAGGCCAATGAAATGAGTTGGCCTGTTAGAAGCCCCGGTGTAAGCCAATCAGTAGAGTTGAACTATAAGAAGCCCCTGAACCAGCCAATCACAGCACCCGAAGTGAGTTATAGAACAGTGTCTAAGGGAATAAGTGAGGGAGCAATGTGTAAAGAGACCTTTGTGTTTGTGTGTGTGCGTGCGTGTGTGCATGTGTGTGTGTGTGTGTGTGTGTGTGTGTGTGTGTGTGTGTGTGTGTGTGTGTGTGTGTGTGTGTGTGTGTGTGTGTGTGTGTGTGTGTGTGTGTGTGTGTGTGTGTGTGTGTGTGTGTGTGTGTGTGTAATAGAAGAGCCCTCCCTTAATATAGGCTGAATAAAGCAATGCACCATGGGAAGCTCTGTAAATACGAGCAACATGACCCCCCCCACCCCCTCTCTTTCTCTCTCCCTCTCTCTCCCTCCCTCTATTTCTCTCATTCTGCCCTCTCCCTCTCTTTCTGTCATGTACATGCTTTTCTCTCTCGTGCACACATCTCCGGTCCCCACCTTGCTTATTTTAACTGCCATTTGAGCCATTTGGAGATCTAAGACTTGGCCTCCATGTTTACATCAGGCTGGCTCTCTCATGGTCTCAGCTCATGTTAGCGACCTCGGGTGCATTTCTGGAAAGCGTAGTTGCTAACTATGTTGCAATGCAATTTCCCATTGGCAACTACTGAAGTTGCTAACTGCTAACAACTACACTTTCCAGAAATGCACCCCTGTATAGAAGTTCATAGGAAATTAGGAGACTGAAACTGACGGCCCTTGTACAGAACACACTAACTATCGACTCACTGCCTGTCTCTGAACAGAAAGTATGCTGACCCTTTACCGAACAACACACAGGAAGACACACTGACCCTTCACTGAACACACAGGAAACACAAATCCTGCTAGTGAACGCCACAGTTCACCTCTCTTTAACACTCCCCCGTGAAGCCAACAGACGTACTACACACACACACGCACGCACACACACACACACACACATGCACACACACACACACACACACACACACACACACAAAT
>NC_085867.1:28062219-28064719 GCF_034702125.1 Engraulis encrasicolus | reverse complement strand
TTCCTCCTAGGCTTCCACCTCAGCGGCACGGTGACGGAGCCGGCCACGGCGTCCGACCCGGAGGTGGTGTGCAGCGTGGCCATCTCCTTCGACCGCTGCAAGATCACGGCCGTCACGTGCGGCTGCGGCAACAAGGACATCTTCTACTGCGCCCACGTGGTGGCGCTCTCGCTCTACCGCGTGCGGCGGCCCGAGCAGGTCAAGCTGCACCTGCCCATCTCCGAGACGCTCTTCCAGATGAACCGCGACCAGCTGCAGAAGTTCGTGCAGTACCTCATCACCGTGCACCACACGGAGGTGCTGCCCACCGCCCAGAAGCTGGCCGACGAGATCCTCTCGCACAACTCGGAGATCAACCAAGTGCACGGTGAGGGATGAGACACACACCCACCCACGCACAACTCAGAGCACGCATGCACACGCATGCACACACTCATACCAACATACACATGCACGCTCGCACAACTCAGAGATCAACCAAGTGCACGGTGAGATGCTTAAACACACACCCACCCACGCACATGTACGCACGCACGCATGCACACACACTCATACCAACACACACATGCACGCTCGCACAACTCGGAGATCAACCAAGTGCACGGTGAGGGACGAGACGTATACACACACCCACGCCCCTGTACGCACGCATGCACACACTCTACCAACACACACATGCACGCTCGCACAACTCGGAGATCAACCAAGTGCACGGTGAGGGATGAGACACACACACACTCACACACTCACGCACGCTCACATGTACGCACGCACATACACATGCACGCATACCAACACACACACACACATGCACGCATACATACACATAAGCACACACACATAGTACCAACACACACACACACACACACATACACACACGCGCCCATACTCACTCACAAACACACACACACACACACACACACACACACACACACACACACACACACACACACACACACACACACACACACACACACACACACACACACACACACACACACATACGCACAGACACACACACACACACACACTCACGCACGGACACACACACACTTCAATGCTGTGTTGAAGGATTAGGTAATAGTGTTATTTACAGCTAGCACTTGGCACTGCAGGCAGGAAGTGATGTAATAGGAAGTATTGATGTACTGGTGATGTAACAGGAAGTATTGATGTCCTGGTGACGAGGTCAGTGGGCTGTAGTGGAAATGATGAACCAGTTGAACTTGAGAAGGTGTGTGTGTGTGTGTGTGTGTGTGTGTGTGTGTGTGTGTGTGTGTGTGTGTGTGTGTGTGTGTGTGTGTGTGTGTGTGTGTGTGTGTGTGTGTGTACGTGTGTGGGTAGAATGCACACATGCATGTGTGTTTGGAAAGAATGTATGTAAGTAAGGTAAGTGTGCCTGCTTGACAAGAATGTTTGCAGCCGTGTGCATGCGTGCGTGCGTGCATACATTCATGCATGCGTTCGTGCGTGGAAGAGTAGGAGGAAGAAGATGAGAGGAGGAGAAAAAGGAGGAGAGAGAAGCGGAAAATCAACAGAGGAGAAAGAAGAGTAGAGGAAAGGAAGAGGAGAAGAGAAGAGAAGAGTTGTTTTCCTCATATTTCAGGAGGCGTGTATGTGAGTGTCATGATGGATGGCGGGTTTACTGTGTGATCTGAGCTTTACAGGCTGATTGTGTGCGTGTGTGTGTGCGTGCGTGCATGCATCTGTCAGTCTGTGTGTGTGTGTGTGTGTGTGTGTGTGTGTATGTGTGTAATATATGTATGTAATATATATGTATCTATGTATCTCCAGGTGCGCCGGACCCGACGGCGGGTGCGAGTGTGGACGATGAGAACTGCTGGCATCTGGACGAGGAGCAGGTGCAGGAGCAGGTCAAACTCTTCCTCTCACAGGGCGGCTACCACGGCTCGGGGAAACAACTCAACCTTCTGTTCTCAAAGGTACACACACACACACACACACACACACACACACACACACACATACACACACACACACACACACACTCACTCACTCATACACGCACACACACACACACACACACACACACACACACACACACACACACACACACACACACACACACACACACACGCGGGGGGGTTACCACGGCTCGGGGAAACAGCTCAACCTACTCTTCTCTAAGGTACACACTCGCATACATGAACACAGACACACACACACACACACACACACACACACACACACACATATGCACGCACACACACACAGGGATGGTACCATGATGGTCAGGGACAGGCTCCCTCTCTATCCCCATGTCTCTCTCTCTCTCTCTCTCTCTCTCTCTCTCTCTCTCTCTCTCTCTCTCTCTCTCTCTCTCTCTCTCTCTCTCTCTCTCGCTTTCCCTCTCTATCTAGCTCCCTCTCTCCCTGCCTCATTGCCCATAAGCATGCTCACTGGCCCTGTTTTTCTCTCCCTCTCTCTCTCTCTCTCTCTCACACACACACACAAACACTTAAACATACACACACACACA
>NC_085867.1:28017219-28029719 GCF_034702125.1 Engraulis encrasicolus | reverse complement strand
GTAATAACACATTATATTATGTTTATATGTTTCAGGTTATCGGCATAGGTATATAGTATAAAGTAATAACATATTATAATATGTATATAGTATAATGTAATAACATATTATAATATGTTTATATGTTTCAGGTTACCGGTATTGGAATCATCGGCTCCATCGGGTGACCTGTCTCGGCCGCATCACATCGTGTCCGTGGTGCCCAATAGATACCCGCGCTGGTTCACCCTCAGCCACATAGAGTCACAGCAGTGTGAACTGGCATCCACCATGCTCACCGCAGCTAAAGGTACACTCTCACACACACACGCGCGCACACACACGCACACACACGGGCACACACACACACACACACACACACACACATACACACACACACACACACACGCACACACACACACACACACGCACACAGACACTCACAGGGCACTTCAGCCCATCTGTACAAACACACACACACACACACACACACACACACACACACACACACACACACACACACACACACACACACACACACAGGCAGGTCATTGGCTCTGTCGGCTGCCTGGTGATTGATACCAGTATTGATTCTGTGTTGACTAATATTAGTATTGATCAGCTGTTGATAATGCTGCTGTCTGTTTGAAATGGTTCCTCATACGTCACCAGGGACAAATCATGACTCCATGGGCCCACTTGGCCGGACAACAAAAAAGACCCCACCTCCATGGGTGTTGCTAGCTTACAAAGACATTCAGGATCTTAGGATTTTGGTTTGGGACCCTGAAGATATTGGGCGTTCCAGGGTTTGTCCCCAATAAGAGTTAAAAATACAGTTGTTAAAAGTGTGATTTTAACACAGTATGACAATAGAAATGCATACAGGGTTGTGCTTCAGGGCCCTCTTGACTCTTGGGGCCCCCGGGCCTGGTCCCGGTAGGCCGGTGCAGTAATCCGCCCCTGTAGTACGTCACTCCTATCCCACGAGGCCAGTGAAAACTGACAGACGGCCACAACCACTTCAGTTGAAATGATTTTATAACACACTACAGTACACCAGCGCACGCGGCCAGTTTGTCACATCTGGTGGCAGAAGAGGCGGTTGTTAAAACCTCAGACATTTCATGTGGTCTTTTGTTAGTTCATTTCGCCGCTCTTATGGAAAGTTCATTTTTATTCTGTAATTTGTGGTAAAGTGTTGTTGTTTTTGTTTTTGATTATCTCTTGTGTCCCCTGGTTGAAGGTTGAATGAAATCCAAAAGCTGAAATGAAAAGATTGTAATTACCTGCTGAGCGTCCCTATGGTGCAACTCTAGCTGCACTGCTGATTAAATGCACAGCAGCACTCTCCTGCCCGAGGACTCCTTTAAACTGTACTGTAAATAGCAGGAGAGAACTGTGCTTAAGGGGGAGGGAGAGAGAGAGAGAGAGAGAGAGAGAGAGAGAGAGAGAAAGAGAGAGAGAGAGAGAGAGAGACAGAGAGAGAGAGAGAGAGAGAGAGAGAGAGAGAGAGAAAGAGAGAGAGAGAGAGAGAGAGACAGAGAGAGGGAAGAGGGAGAGAAGAGGAGAGAGAGAGGTGGTGTTTATCACTGTTTGTGCCATTTGTCAGCTAAAATAACAACTTTTTATCTGAATGGTCCCTCTGACATTTAAAGAACTTTTTTTGCTTCATTAAAGTTTTGCTTTGGTTTAATGTTTAACGTTATCTGTGTCTGTCCTTGATGATTTGCTGCAGAACAAACAGTGGCGCTCTGTGGTCAATACAAACGTTTGAGTTGAGTGTGTGAGGTGAATCTACAGTAGATTTGAATACGCTGAGACGCACTAAGGCACTGGTCACACGTATGCTGATATTATTAAATGTAGATATTTTTTTATCCATTTATGTATAAAGTGACCTGTGGATAACGATAAACAACACAGCGACAGGTGCGTTATTATAAATAAAAAAATATATATTTTTTTAAACCAGAGTTATAAGGAGACAAGAGGCCAACACTGGATTCAAAGAGGTGTGATGTTTTCCATACAATATGTGTAAAGTGGCTTTTTAGAGTTGTTATATCCGGTCTGCTAATTCAGGAATTGTCAAAGTTAAATTGCGTGTGTAACCATGTCCTCCGGTTTGTGTCTGTGTGTGTTTGTCTGTCAGGTGACGGTCGGCGGTTAGAAACAGTATTAGAGTCCATTCAGAAGAACATCCACACATCGTCCCACATCTTCAAGCTGGCCCAGGATGCCTTCAAGATCGCCACGCTCATGGACAGCCTGCCCGACATCACGCTACTCAAGGTCTCGTTGGAGCTCGGACTACAGGTGAGATGCTGCTTAAGACGCACAGGTGACATTCGGTGACATTAGGTGGCATCAGACACAAGACACATGGTCTCCCTCGAGCATTGGGTAATATTTGGTGCCATCATGCTTGTCAAGGTGTCGCTGGAGCTTGAACTACTGATAAGATGCTCTACAGGTAAGATGCACAGGTGATGTTTGGTGGCATTAGGTGATATTAGATGACATCACACTATTTAAGGTCTCATTGGAGCTCAGACTACAGGTGAGATGCTGCTTAAGACGCACAGGTGACATTCTGTAACATCAGGTGGCATGACGCAGCACGGTCTCCCTCGAGCTGGATCTACATGGAAGATGCTGATTAGATAAATAAGTGGCATTGGGTTATATTAGGTGTCGACATGCTTGTCAAGGACCAAGGTGTCGCTGGAGCTTGGACAGCAGGTAAGATGCTCTACAGGTAAAATGCGCAGGTGATGTTTGGTGGCATTAGGTGATATTAGATGACATCACGCTATTTAAGGTCTCACTGGAGTTGGAACTGCAGGTAAGATGTTGTTAAGAGACACAGGTGACATTAGGTAATATTAGGTGACAGCATGCTTGTCAAGGTCTCCCTGGAGTTGGAACTACAGGTAAGATGGTCTTTATATGCACAGGTGACATTTACTGTAGGTGATATTACAGTAGATGACATCACACTAATCAAGGTCTGCTTGGATCTGGGATTACAGATAAGATGCTCTTTAGATACATAGATGAGATGCTCATTTTGTAGCTACTCTTATTCAGAAACAACTGGGGAAAGGACACAAAAAACAATCGCGCAAAATCTTCTATTCTTCGATTTTTTTAAACCTTTATTTAACCAGGAGAAAAGACCTATTGAGATTAATAATATTTTTTGCAAGGCCGTCCTGGCCAAGAGGCAGCACAAGATAACAAAATTAAAATTTCAAATTCACAGTGGTCTGATTTAAAATAAAATAAAACATCATTGAAAATCGTTTAAAACTGTTTAAAAATCAAGGATACTGTCTCAAGTGCTCTCAGTCTGGAATTAAAATCGCTCAGCGGAATACGTTCTTTTATCCTGAGGTACTTTTGAAGCTTGTTCCATGTGGTGACCATGATTGTTGTTTCCTGCAGGTGATGAGGATGACGTTGTCGACGTTAAACTGGAGACGGCGGGAAATGGTGCGGTGGCTGGTCACCTGCGCAACGGAAGTCGGTAAGTCAGATCTTGAGAAGACACTGTTGTCACAACGATTGCGATTATTCTTTTGCAACTGGTCTGTATGGGCTGTTATTTGTTTAGTATGGACCATGTACAAAATGATGTTGCCATGTGATGTTATGTTGCATTGTACTGTGGCTAATTTGGGGAGCTTGCTGTCCCCTACTACTAATGCTGATGATTAAAGTATTGTCTTAACATTTGGAGCTGTTAGTACTCAGTGGGTTTCAGTGAGTCAGTGTGTGTTTACCTCCACCAGTATTATCTCATATGATCATCTCTAATCAGAGTTTGTTTATGTTTTGTGTGTGTGTGTGCGTGCATGCGTGTGTCCATGTGCGTGTGTGTGTGTGCCTGTCTCTCCCTCTGCTCCGTCTGCTCAAGGTGTGTATGCGCTGGACAGCATCATGCAGAGCTGGTTCACTCTCTTCACGCCGACGGAGGCCACGAGCATCGTAGCCACCACGGTGATGTCCAACAGCACCATCGTGCGCCTCCACCTCGACTGCCACCAGCAGGAGAAGTTGGCGGGGAGCGCCCGCACCCTTGCCCTGCAATGCGCCATGAAGGTTTATACTTTTACATTACATTACACTTCATTACATTACATTACATTACATGGGCTGTGCGGTACGCCATGCAGGTTTATACTTTTACATTACATTACATTACATTACACTACATTACATTACATTACATGGGCTGTGCGGTACGCCATGAAGGTTTATAGTTTTACATTACATTACATTACACTACATTACATTACATTACATGGGCTGTGCGGTACGCCATGAAGGTTTATAGTTTTACATTACATTCCAATATATTACGCTGGCCATCGAATGCGCCATGAAGGTTTATACTTTTACATTACATTACATTATATTACACTGGCCCTGCAGTGCTTATGTAATCAAGATAATCTGCTCTAGTTTGCCACTCGTGGTTTAAACCTGCTACCCACCAGTCAATGCAGTTCGGGCTTGGGACCCGGGATCCAGACCTATAGTTCAGTGCTACCGATACTGTGAGGTTTTGGGAGGGAGATTTGCTAAACTTCTACAGCCGAACTCTGCTAGTTGGCATCCGTTACACTAAGCTGATGCTTTTATCCAAAGCGACTTAAATATATTTATTTATTGTGGGGTTAGGTGGCTTGACCAAGGGCACTTCAGGCATGGGGCGTAAGGAATTGGTAAAGGTGAGATTTGAACCTGCAACCCTGTGATTTCAAATCCAACACTCTAACCAATTCCCTTATTTGCTTATTTTCTAAACCATCTCTTTTATCTATTTTTCTAATCTATTTTACTTATTTTATGTATTTCACTGTTACAAACCTACTCTTTTTTTGTTTTTGTTTTTCATTTAATCTTTTCCTGTTTATGATGTGATGTGATGTGATGTATAAGTTATTATTAATTATTATGATCTATTATTAACACAATTATTCTCATTTACATTTTCAAGGACCCGCAGAACTGCGCCCTGTCGGCCCTGACGCTGTGCGAGAAGGACCACATCGCCTTCGAGACGGCCTACCAGATCGTGCTGGACGCGGCCACCACGGGCATGTCCTACACGCAGCTGTTCACCATCGCGCGCTACATGGAGCACCGCGGCTACCCCATGCGGGCGTACAAGCTGGCCACGCTGGCCATGGCCCACCTCAACCTCAGCTACAACCAGGACACGCACCCGGCCATCAACGACGTGCTGTGGGCCTGCGCCCTCAGCCACTCGCTGGGCAAGAACGAGCTGGCCGCCATCATCCCCCTGGTGGTCAAGAGCGTGAAGTGCGCCACGGTGCTGTCGGACATCCTGCGGCGCTGCACGCTCACCACGCCGGGCATGGTGGCGCTGCACTCGCGCCGCAACGCCGCCAAGCTCATGTCGCTGGACAAGGCGCCGCTGCGGCAGCTGCTGGACGCCACCATCGGCGCCTACATCAACACCACGCACTCGCGCCTCACGCACATCAGCCCGCGCCACTACAGCGAGTTCATCGAGTTCCTCAGCAAGGCGCGCGAGACGTTCCTCATGGCGCACGACGGACACATACAGTTCACGCAGTTCATAGACAACCTGAAGCAGATCTATAAGGGCAAGAAGAAACTCATGATGCTGGTCAGGGAGAGGTTTGGATAAAACACATGGCACCACCGCCCCCTCCTCCCCTGACCCGCCCCGACCCTCCTCAGACCACCAACACACACACGTGCATGTACATACATGGCTGTATGTGTGTGTGTATGGGAGAGGTGATGGTTGGGGGGTGAGCAGCATCACTCACAGACACACCCCATTCTCTCTGCCCTTACTTAACTTACTTGAGTTTTGCCTTTGTATCGTTTCTAACTTAAAAGTGACGGACAAGTATACACGTACAACACGTACAACACACACACCCACACACACACACAACGCACTAACACTTACAAACACTTACACACACACACACACAGACACGGTGAACTGATGGAAGACGCGGACTGGAGTAAATGGAAAAAAACGCGGACTGCAGTAAAGACGCGGACTGGAGTCAGGACCCGGAGCCACAGTGGTATTATACATGTGTATAGAACTGTTAGTTTGCAAAGAAAAAAAAGACAAAAAAAACAAAAACAAAAACAAACATCAAACAGAAAGTGTCATGTCGTGGACGTTTGTGTGTTTCCCTTCATTTTTGTATGAACGAACGAGTGCGAAAGAAAGAGCGTGAAAAGAGGAAAAAAAGAAAACGAAAAGAAAAAGTGATGTTTTGGTTTACACTGAGTATATGTTGCCCAGAGGCTGAAGCCCACATAGCACTCCTCCTAAACTCTGTTCCCACGTCCAGCCTCACACACACACACACACACACACACACACACACACACACACACACACACACACACACACACACACACACACACACACACACACACACACACACACACACACACACACACACACACACACATACTCCAAACACTCTGTTCCCACGTCCCGCCTCACACACACACACACCAACACACGGTAATATACACTCCAAACTTTGTTCCCAAGTCCAGCCTCAAATATGAGCATTAGAAACGAAACGATGCGATGCGATGCGTTGTGATATGGCTTTAACCAAACACCTCCACCTCCACCTCCACCTCCACCTCCACCTCCAAGAGACGAGTACCTCGCAATGAACCCAGCTTTACTCCCAAACAACCAACCAACACACTCAACACATTTCCAACACGCAGAACATGCGTGCAAAACACACAGGACAAAAAAAACCCACAAACAAGCAATTCTCCTTTTTTATGTTCTTTTTTTTTTGTTTTTGTTTTTTATTTTTTTTTATTGTGTTTTTTTCTTCCCAGTGAATTCTCCCACTCCTAGATCACCTTCGCTTTACAGTGTTAGCAGCCAGAAGCATAAAACAAACACACAAACAAACTGCACACACACACGCGCGCATTCGCGCACACGCATTCGCTGACATACACATTCCCACACACATACATACAGACATTCAGACACATTCACACACACACAAATCAACTCCTGCACCCCTATTGTGCTTGCGCTTGTGGAAACTTAGCAACTGTCAACATACATTCTCAGGGATTTCTCTAAAAACAGAAAATGTCAAAAAAAGAGAGAATGAGAGCATTTTATTGTACTGTATATATGATAGTATATGTCTGAATATTGAGAAAATGTATATGTTAACTAATTTATAAAAGAATATTCTATGTAATGCAAAATACTTGAAGCTGCAGTACCATGGTTTTAAACAAACAAACAGACAAAAAACAAACATATCAGAAGGACTCAGCGGTGGACATGCCTGATGTGGGCCAGAATTGGGCCTGATGTGTCGGGGGGCCCCTTGTGAGTGTGGCCCCTGGGGGCTTTGAGGTCCATTAAAAAGGTGGTCTTGGGGTCCTCTAAAAGGGGTTTTGGTGTTCCATGTGTCATGTTTGGGCATGGGGGCCCCTGGGCTATCTGAAGGCCCCTGTCGTGTGTGGGGGAAATGGGGGATGGGGTATGTGGCCCCCTAAAGGGCCCTGAGTTGTGTTGGGTGGACCCCTTATAGGCCCCTGGTTAGTGTGGGAATAAAGGGGGCCTCGCGGCCTTGGTCTCCCTCGTGTCTTGTTTTGGGCCCCTGGGATAGCTAGAGGCCCCTGGGCAGTGTTGGGATGGACCTCCCCATAGACCCCCTGGTTAGCGTGGGAATGGGGGCCCCCGGGGCCTTGTTGAGACAGGAAGGGACACACCTGTGTACTGGGTGTGCATTCCAATATGCTACCTTGCGTCCTCCACTTGTGCTTGTGGCCTCGCTCCGCCTTCTGGCCCCACCTTCGTGGAGAAAACAATAAAGTTTCCCCGCTGTCAGCCTAGCCAAAAAAAAATTTGGGGGACTATTCTTCATTCACCATCCAGTTTGCAAATTAGAAAATGACTTAAATATAAAAATATAATGCTGTTGTCAGTGATGTCATCATGACATATTACTTCCTGGTACGAGGAGACCAGCACAAGCGGAGGAGGAAAGGTCGCATATTGTAACGCACTCGGAGTCTGTTCCAAGCCCGGTGTGTTAGCACGTTAGCATGCTCAGGCTAGTCCATCGCCACACCACTGGGGTGAACAGATGTTTCGTATGTATGTACTGTACTGTACATACTACATGTTAGTATCCTGTCTGGTGTGGACTCACTTATATTGTACAGGGCATCAAAGGTGAAGGGGGAGGGAGGCGGAAACGATAAGAGGGAGAGAAAAGATAGAGGAGAAAGAGAGAGAAAGAGACGGAGGGGGTGGAGAGAGAGAGAGAGAGACTCAGATGAACCCTAGCAGCAAGCCTTAGCATTAAACAGGAAGTGCGAAGCGTTGTGGGCCCGCGCCGCGTGCCTCTAAAAGCCGAGAAATGTAGAGCTCCAACTGAAGGGGACTTTCTATCGAGCAGATGACCATCACGCCACGCCACGCCACTCCGTTCCAAACTTCCATCATCTAGAGTTCTGATTGGCCACCATGCAAACCCCACTCTCCAGTCTCCACCATGAGCAAGTGACAAAGACATCAATACAAACAAACCAACAAACAAACAAACCAACTCCATTTTATGCACAAGATAACGACGTGTCCATGCCTTCTCCTCCTCCGCTGGCATCTTGACTTTGTGCAGGACAGAAAGTTGCTGTATATGTCTGACTGTTCCAATTTTTAAAAATGCTTTTTTATGTTCTTTTTTTGTTTTGTTTTTGAGTTTTTTCGTTCCTCTAGAATTCCTCAAACAAGAACAGCCTTCTTTCTCTCGCCTTGTCTTAACGCTTTAAAATAACCAAACAGGAGTTCTAACTACCAAACTTGTTCATTAAAATGAAAAGCCAACCAACTTTGGTTACAACTTTAGTGTCTTTAATTTTTTTTAGCTGAATGGTTCTGTACTTTGTGCTTTAAAAAGCCGTTTTTATTTCCTTTTTTGGTGCAAAAACGTTGTCTAGTGTCTCCTGTTCTCTTAGGGGTATGTTTGTAGCTCTTTTTTTGTTTGGTTTAGAAACTGTTCATGTTCTCCATTTTATTTATTATGAAAGTAAACGATTGTACTTCATCACCCGTGGCAACATGCTCATGAAGTTGAAATTAAGATTTGATACACCAATATCAATTTATTTATGTAACTAAATCACTGTTTTATAAACTTGTTAATGATTCAACATTTTTGTTTTAATTAAATTAGTTTTTTGCGAGGACTCTTGGCTCGCTGTGTCTTGTGTTGTGTGGTCTTGTTATGTTATCATTACAAGTCAAGTCGGCTTCATGTCTGCTGGTCATACAGATAACTAAAACTACGTTTCCTACTTTCCCATGTAAGGACATAGACATGGCTATAGACAAAGAAATTAAAGAAATTAAAGTACATGGCATGAAGTAATAAAAGGTAATTGTAAAGGTAAATGTGGTATGTGGGCCCTGTAGTATAGTAAAACATGCAGTTATTTGAGGTAATGTAGGTCATTTGAGGTATATGTTCATATTCTGCACTAAGTGGGCTCTGCTCCAGTAGCGATGTGAGTAGCGCAGTAGAGGTGTCAGCATACTAGGCAGGCATGTTTGGGACCATCTTCCCTCTATCAAAAACTGCAGAGTATGTCAGCGATAAGTACATAGGTTTGAAAATGTCAATTTTTGACTGAATTATTTAGCCTACACAAGTGATCATTGGCAGTGGCCTAATGGGTCGGGACTCGGGAGTTGGTCTGTCAGAGGGTTGCAGGTTCAAATCCCACCCTTACCTCTCCCTACCCTCCCACCCTTACATCCCCATACACACGCACACACACACAGACACACACACACACACACACACACACACACACACACACACGCACACACACACACACACACAGACACACACACAGCTCGCACTCTCACACACACAGCCATATAGCATCAAATTTGTCCATCTGTCTCACACACACATGCACACACACACACATAGAGAGCGCTCTCTCTCTTGCTTGTGTGTGCATAAGTAGGGCAGCAGTGCCTTTGTATGCACGAGCAGCAGGCATACTAATAGCATTTTCTCTGCAGAAATGCAGTCTAGTTTTTAACTGTGCATGCGCAGCACTTCACGACAATACGTTCTGCTTCACGGCCTGTAGGATCAAGTGGCACTGACTCTGTAGCAAAAAAAACACTTTAAAATTCGGTCCGGCACCCTTGGTAGGTACCCAAGGTGAGTCGCACATGTCAGCTGCCACCGACCAGCAGCAGATATTCTGAAGGCATAGCTTTGAGTAGTCGTAAAAGCCTACACGTCGATGCGGTGAGATGATTGGATAAATGACAGTGCAGCTCAGCAAGCAATTGGCTCTTGTTGCTGGACAGGTGGGAGATGTGCAGGCAGATGTGTGTGTGAGAGACAGAGACCGAGAGAGCAGAGAGACAGAGACACACACAGAGAGATGGAGAAGGGCTGATATATTAAGAGTAGGGGTGATGGTGTGAGTGAAAGAGAGAGAGAGAGGGGCGTACATGTTATGAGTAGGGGTGTGAGGGTGTGTATGTGAGTAGGGCTGATATGTTATGATGTGATATGAGTAGGGGGTGAGGGTGTGTGCATGTGAGCAGATATGGTCTCACAAGAAGCCATTAACAAGTGGAAGGAACTCCCCTATATATGGCTGAGAAGGCTACTATACATATACTGTATATGTATGGTTGAGAGGGCCCCGGGCTATCCTTGGCCCCACATCTGCAGCACCATGCCAAACACACACACAATGGTCATTCTAGAAACAGCCTAAACAAACAATATCGCCAGGCAACCGAGAACTCTAGCTTCCAGTTCTGGAGGCTTCCCCAGAGTTCCACATTGTTCCCGCGGTGATCCGTCATGCTTATTGTCTGAGCAGAGTAGATCAAGTTTAGGACTTAGCACCTGATAGCCCTGCAAGGTCCAAGGGCTCAGACAGCCCAAAGTAGCACTCATCAATCTTGCACATTGTGCTTAACTAAACAGGAAACGCCGCTAACAGCTGGTCTGTTGGCGATATTTAGCCCACCTCCGGTATATTATTTATGCTTGACGTCCTGGCCATTTGCAAACCACTGGTGGGTCTGGTAAGGCCAGCTAGAGACATGCCCTGAAGGCTTGAATAATAGGTTTGTAAAAATATGAACTGACCTTTGTATTTCTTTTCTGTATTTGCATATAATGAAATTATACTCACAACAAGAGTCACTAATATCTATATCAAATGTAATGGTAGTCGAGGGCTTTCGCTTGACAGCAAATTGTTACTTTACTCTCAAAACACAAAAAGCAAGATAACTTTGTTTTGTGGGCAGTTTGGGTGTGCCTAAAGTCAAATCATGTACACATATTTAAATGGTTCTTGTCTACATTTAAATGTCAATGGAGAGATGTGGCAGAATGCTCACAGAAACACAAAAGACAATGAAGAGAATAGTTTTGTTCAATGGATAAGCATAGAGGTGTCAAAAGTAAAAGTAAAAGCATGCTAACTTGCAGCTAATGCAGCTAACTTATCAGATTATCCAGTAGACATGTGTACTTGTCTTACGATCAGCTGACTCTGGACTTGTTGGATCAAATTTCAGCTGGTTCTTGCTAAGTTTTTAGTTTTTCAGTAACAACAGTCTATCCACTTCATTAGATACAGCGGTGTAACAGCGATGTAATATCATGTGCTTCTGCTGTTACACCATGATTTTTAAAAATATATTTTTTTAGTCTTTTATGACATTATTTTACGACAGGATAGTGAAGGAGAGACAGGGAACAAATAGGGAGAGAGATATGGTTGAAGGATCGGCACAGGACCCGGGCCGGAAGCGAACTCAGGTTGCCGGCGCAGCAGCCCAGTGCCCTATCACAGTAAATTCTGCAGTGCTCATTTAACACTTAGAGAGTTGATTTGACATAATCTGGACTTAAATGAACTCTTTAAGTGCTGAATTAACACCGCAACATTTACTGTGTACCGTTAGAGCCATGGAAGGGCCAGAAGACTACACCATGAATTTACTTTCACTAACTTTACTATTTTCGTTTTGACAGCTCTGCATAAAGAATAAGAAAAGGTTTCTTTACCGGTTTAGCCACAGAGAGTATGAAAAGGTCCTTCACAACTTATTCATCACAATGATACTAATGGCAGAGTAAACACTCTACAAAAGTGTTCTATTATGATATAATAAGAACATAATAAGAGATTAAATCCGAGGAGCAGTGCAACAAATATCCCATGTCACCTGCTGTGACTAGACGGAGCGTTTCCTCTTTCACACACACACACACACACACACACACACACACACACACACACACACACACACACACACACACACACACACACACACACACACACACACACACACACACACACACACACACACACACACACACACACACACACACACACACACACCCCTCCCTAGGGCTTTACCCGCTGCTGTTAACACACTG
>NC_085867.1:28004719-28012219 GCF_034702125.1 Engraulis encrasicolus | reverse complement strand
GGAACTATGAACTATGGAGAGGTGTGTGTGTGTGTGCATGCGTCTGTGTGTGTGTGGGCGGATGTGCCTGCATGCCTGTGTGCCTGTGTGCATGTGCGCGCGCGTGTGTGTGTGTGTGCGCGTGGGTGGGTGGTATTTCTGAATGCAGGTACAGATATATTAAACTGTACGGTGTGGGTGTGTGTGGTGGGCGTGCTTCAATGTACTTTTAATTCACTTCTTTATTAGGTGAGTGTCTGCGCAGCATTCTCCAGAGAGGCAGAGAATCGTGTGTGTGTGTGTGTGTGTGTGTGTGTGTGTGTGTGTGTGTGTGTGTGTGTGTGTGTGTGTGTGTGTGTGTGTGTGTGTGTGTGTGTGTGTGTGCGTGTGTGCGTGCGTGCATGCATGCGTGCGTGCGTGCGTGCGTGTGTGACACACACACTCGCTAAGCCTCACACACATCGTCTCCACTGCAGAGAGTAATACAGCAAGTGTGCTGGAGACATATTATGGTATGAGCCCGATGCAGAAATAAAATAAACAGGTGAGTGTTTTAGAGTGCTGCTCCTGACATTAAAATAAAATGAACCGGTGAGTGTTTGACTTATTTCCCTTTGGAGGAGTATTTTCTGCATCTGCTCAGGTAGGCCCAGAATACAGCAACTCCATGGGATTTTTTTTTTTTGGAAATATATTTTTAGGGGCCTTTATTTGACAGGACAGTCTGAGATGGTGACAGGAAGCGAGTGGGACAGAAAGGCGGGGTGGGGTCGGGAAATGACCCCGGCCGGACTCGAACCAGGGTCCCTGTGGGCATTCAAGCCCAAATGTGGGGGGCTTAGCACGCTGCGCCACAGCGCCCCTAACACCATGGGTATTTTGCTGACATCACGTGTCAGCAGGGCCTACTTTACCTCCACATTTTGGGCACTTGACAAAGTTTTGATAGGAACAGATTATTTGTGTTGATGGAATAAACCGTCATTAAGAACACCTCATGGTGTCATGGAAGTGACTCAGAAGGAGACTGTAGCAACACTGGTCTTACCTTTACTTGTACATCAGGTCCATGCGCCGCTCCTTCTGGATGAAAACATCTGTGACTTTGTCATAGCCTAGAAATCCTTGTCTTAGCCTCAGAAGCCTGTCCTTCTCAATGCCAAACAGTTGTGTTTCTCCAACACCCAACATACTGGGCTATTGCGGGAGCTCTTCTGTATTCACTGACACCATCAAAGCCTAAAAAGGCCTTCTTCACTTCACAGCCATTCTCGCCTGTTGCAACATGCAGAATGGTAGAGATCTCATTCATCAGCTCGACATAATTCCCACGATTCGAAGAACGTACCCCAATGTGATGTCGCCACCTGATGTCAGTCGCACACGTGTGCATTGATGTGCTTTTCTTCTGTCAGACTCAAATCGGTCCGAAATTGAGTAGCTGAGGTAAAACTGTCTGAATACTCACACGAATATCCGGGGGATTCACATCCGGTAGGGACTCACATTGGGTTGCTACAAAGGCATTACACAGGTTACTCAGACACCATTGGCACATACAGATTGACACCCCGAGCTTCCTGCTGACTCTGGGACCTCAAGGGTCTATGCTAGTGGTGTCAACAATGATCGATTCAGCGATGCAATCCAATGCGGGGGATGGACGATCCAGAATCGATCCGGCAAGTTCCAGAATCGATCCGGCAATTTTTTGAAGTTATTGTTTTTTCTTCACAAACATCAGGCGTCAGCGAAGCACGAGTCCACAAGCACAAGTCGAGGACGCGAGTTTGGATAATGGAATGTACCCTACTGGTTCTGGCACACATGTAGCTGCCCAAAGACAGTTTCTTTTTCGACGGTTTAATTCGTTCACTATCTGAAATTTGGATTAACCATGTATGCATACATCTTTGTTCTCGCTGGACAATGGACTTCCCGTGATCGTGCGGCTCTCGCAGTAGATCTGCTGTCCACGCGGTGGACCGTTCATCAAAAGTGCTTCATGGGGTCCGTGTCCCGTCTGTGCAGTTAGCTTAGCACCTGTCTGTAGTTTTAGTGTTTTGTATGTACTGTACCATCTGTGTAGTGTAGCATGTACGGTAGGTGCATCATCTCACTCTAGCAGTGCTGTTACGTTAGCATCTGTATATTTAACATATGTGTATGCTATTAGTGCGTCGCCTAGGTGCACCTAATGTACGTAGTGCAGTTCAGAATCTCATCTCATGATGAGTCTCGACTCAGCCTGTCTGTCATTATGGACAGGTGAGAGCCTCAGGTGTAATTCTCATCTCATCTCATTTCTGAAGCTAGGCTAGCCCTAGTAGTCATAATGTTGGGGCTAGGCAGGTGAGCATGGACTCATGATTCTGTAATTTCCACTGTATTTCTGAATCTTGTTTGTGGTAGAAAGGTTTTTTCCGCAATCACATGCAAGGACTTTTTTGATAAAGCTACGCATACACAGAACTATGCCTATGGCATAGCTCCTTAGAGCAAGGCGGAACCCGTTCCTCTGGCGATAGTAAGGCTAAGGCCAACTCATGATTAGCGGAGATGTGAGGCTAGGCTAGCACTGGTGATTAGCGGAGATTACTTTGAACATCTGCTCAGCCTCGCAGGCCACAGAGAGACTAATTACATGAAATATGGAGACGGGGGATTTCCAAGGTACGTACCTTCCCGACACCCTCCCATGCACAAAAAAAAAACAAATACACACACACACACACACACGCACACACACACACACACACACACACACGCACACACACAAATGCATGGAAATAAGCACAAGCCGCACCAAGAAAACACACAAAAAACACAAGCATACAAACAAACAAACCAAGAGGGAGAAAGCAGTGTTCATCCTTCTACACTCCTCCACTCTGGTGCACATCACTCTATTCTTGATTTTTTTTGTCCTCTACTTCTGTCCTCTGCCATTCTCCACTTTGCTTTCATCTGTCTTTCTTTCTTTCCCATCATACCACTGCCCGTGTACTCAGACTGTGTGTGTGCACACGCTCGTGTGTGTGCGTGTGTGTGTGTGATGTTGTGGGGTTACTTACACAGCTTTCTTAGTGGAAGCCCAGGAAGTCTCCCATCAAAGTAGCTTGTCAGGTTGTGTGTGTGTGCGTGCATGTGTGTGTGTGTGCGTATGTGCGTGTGTGCATGCGTGTGTGTGTGTGTGTGTGTGTGTGTGTGTGTGTGTGTGTGTGTGTGTGTGTGTGTGTGTGTGTGTGTGTGTGTGTGTGTGTGTGTGTGTGTGTGTGTGTGCGCGCGCGCATGTGTGTGTGTGTGCTGCTGACTGGATGTCTCTACGGAGTTGGCATGCTGCTGAGTGACGGACACTACAAGCACACATAAATGACAGCAGCCCCGACTCACAGACACACACACACACAGACACACACACACACACACACACACACACACACACACACACACACACACACACACACACACACACACACACACACACACACACACACACACACACACACACACAGCACACAAACACCACACACACACACGCACACACGCACACACGCACATACTTACACTCACACTCACACAGCACAGCACACAGCACAGCACAGCACACACACACACACACACACACACACACACACACACACACACACACACACACACACACACACACACACACACACACACACACACACACACACACACACACACACACACACACACACACACACACACACACACTGTACACTCCTGTGTGCCGCTGAAGTATCTGTGGAATATCACAGCTGAAAGATTTAAAGCTGCAACACACAGAAATCACAGCAGCGTCAATCACACACACGCACACAAACACATACACTCACACAGCGTCTATCTATCTGTGACTTCTCGGCTGTTTGTTTCAGCAGTGTATCATCATATTGGGTAGAATATTTGTTGGCCCATAACAAAAATAGATTCTGAATAACATACTGTATACCAACATGATCTCCAAAAATTCTGTGCTCCTGGACACGGATGTTAAGGACACGAAATCCGTGTCCAGGAGCACGGATTTTGCCAAAGAATTGTTTTCCGTGCTCCTGGACACTGAATTGTTTTCCGTGATGGACACACAGAAGTGCTCTCTTTATACTCCCACAGCTCTATGTTTCCACAGTCTTTGACCTCAGTCAAATATTTTTTCTCAAAAAAAACATTTCTTACTGACAGGTTAGGGTTAGGGATTGTTTTGGTCTGGGCACAGCTAGTATTCTTTCGTTCATTATTTGAATTTGATAGCCTATCAACCAACTGGAAAAGGTATTTCTCAAAAATATGTCTTTAATGACAGGTTAAGGTTAGGGAATGTTTTGGTCAGGGCACAACTTCAATTGCTATAGCATTATTTTGCTTAGGATTAGCATTTGGTATGTATTTTCTAATGATAGAGTTAACACAGTGCTGTGGGATTATAGAAAGCACTTCCGTGTGCCCATCACGGAAAACAATTCCGTGTCCAGGAGCACGGAATTTTGGCAAAATCCGTGCTCCTGAACACGGATTTTGTGTCCTTAACATCCGTGTCCAGGAGCACAGAATTTTTGGAGATCAGGCTGTGTATACATATCATAAACACACACACACACACACACACACACACACACACACACACACACACACACACACACACACACACACACACACACACACACACACACACACACACACACACGCACACACACACACTTTTTCCTACCAGAACGGTGTCAGCAAACAAAGGTGGGCTAATCATCCTCCAGGTTCAACATGATTGGCTCACTAAATGATCACATGACCACATGACCACTGATCTTCTCTGCTGCACCCGCATAGCCAAATGTGTGTGTGTGTGTGTGTGTGCGTGCGTGCGTGCGTGCTTGTGTGCGTGCGTGCGTGCGTGCGTGCGTGCGTGCGTGAGCCAGGAGAGCAACTCAGTTGTCAGTCAAACAGGCAGTAAGTCTTCAGCTGTCAGACAACCTGACAGCATGAGACAGGTGAAAGGTACTAATGGAGGAGAGGAGAGGAGAGGCGAGGAGAGGAGAGGCAGGGAGGGAGGGAGAGGGGAGGAGAGGAGAGGATAGGAGAGAAGATGAGAGGATATGAGATGAGAGGAGAGGGAGGGAGGGAGGGAGGGATGGAGAGGAGAGGAGAGGACAGGAGCGGAGCGGAGAGGAGAGGAGAGGAGAGGAGAGGAGAGGAAAGGGAGGGAGGGAGAGGAGAGGAGAGGAGAGGAAATGGAGGGAGGGAGAGGAGAGGAGAGGAGAGGGTGCATGAGTGAGATGGGGACGGAGTCACTGGATCAGAACTACCAGCCAGGATGAGTAGAGAGTGGGAGGCTCAGGTTCACAGTACACTCCTGCTGGAGATGCAGTTAAAGAAAAAGGAGGATAAGACAGGGAGAGACAGCGTGATGTGAAAGACAGCAAGATAACGAGAAAAGGAAAGGAATGGAGGGAGGAGTAAGAGAGAGAGAGAAAGAAAGAAAGAGAGAGAGAGAGAGATAAAGAGAGATAGAGAGAGAGAGAGAGGGAGAGAGAGAGAGTCCCCTGAGAGTGAGCTTCTTTCTCCTCCTGCGATCACGCTAGATAATCAGCTGACAAGAGTCCAGCAAACACACACATACACACACATGCGCACGCACGCACGCGCACACACACACACACACACGCACGCACGCACGCACACACACACACACACACGCACGCACACACATATATATATTGTGACAATATGCAGTATTGAACATTTCACCTGCCATACTACGTTGAGTTATAAATCTTGTTATCCACACTTGGCTGACACTGTCTATGAGATTGTAACAAAATATGGCAAAATATTGTCTTTCGAGGGGGCCTACAGCAACCTGTAGCCTAGGGGCCCCCAGCCACCTTAATCCGGTCCTGCACAGAGCCATCTTCACGTTGACTGCTATTGGATACAAGTGCCATACACCTTTTACACACTGACGCAATACACACACAATCATCCTCAAAAAACACTCACACACATGTAGCCTATGTATATCTTCACCACCTTGCCAACATGAACTAAGTCTGTCAAAACCCTGGACAAGGCATATACATACACTGCTAGCACTCAGCGGTAGGGTTGCCACCTCTGTCAGACAAAAAAACCTGGATGTTTCAAACTCAATCAATCTTTTTGCTTGTATGCAATGGCATCCTTCATTCAGTGTCCAGGAAAGTATGTCTTTTTCCCTGGACAAGCCATTGAAAGCGGAGGAAAAAACGGGACAGCACACTACAAGTGGCAACACTAGGCTACTTAGCGGTGTGGAGTGTGGGGTAGGGGAGAGTGTGTGTGTCATGCGAGAGAGAGAGTGAGGTAGTGGGAGTGTGATGGTCGAAGTCGAAGACAGATATTTGACATGAGCACATCAGCTTTCTGTCGTTATCCCATTTTAACTGAAAGGCACGTGTCTATGGTATATGGACTCATTGGAGTGCACTGATTTTGTGTCAATACTGTGTCAATACTGTGTGTGTGTGTGTGTGTGTGTGTGTGTGTGTGTGTGTGTGTGTGTGTGTGTGTGTGTGTGTGTGTGTGTGTGTGTGTGTGTGTGTGTGTGTGTGTGTGTGTGTGTGTGTGTGTGTGTGTGTGTGCGATTTCATGTCAATTGTCAATAGTGCTGCAACAACACAGCCAATACACACAGCTTGCCTATAGCTAATGAACCTAGATGACCTAAATAGAATCTTCATATACATATTGTAATGCTGCATGTAGACCAGATACGACCTACGTGACCCAGGTAGCTGAGGTCACTGAAGAAGTTTCGCCATGAATTCACTTTATTCGCTCTAGACGTAACATTGACGTTTGATTTAGCTAATCACATAACGGCTCTGGCTTCATAGCCTGAGACATTCGGCGATATGAACATTCCAGTTGGTTTTCAGAATGATGCAATGCAGATATACTGTAGATACTGTATTTGAAGGAGATGATCTGACAGTGAGAATTCATACGCCAGTGAGAACATGTGGAAATGTTGAATTTTACAGTATTGTCACAATACAATAGTGACACTAAGCTTTAAATAAAAGTGAAGGGAAAAGATCCACTTCAGTTGATTTACAGAGGATCTTTTGTTGAACTTTGCACCCTGCAAGAGCACCAGTTGATTTTGAGGGATACTAGTAGCGTTCTTCGTTTGAAGCATCTTCTAATGTTGACCTCCTGTGCTGCCTGCAGTCTGAGTTTACGGCCACACATTAACCTAAAAGCATCTGCAACCGGGAACCTGCATTAACCCAGAGCATCTGCTACTGTGAAATGTGGAAAGTTAGCAGCACTTACTATATGCGGACTGTGCCAAGTGCAGATGTGATGAGTTCATAGCCGGGAGTTTAGCGGTGGAGACACACCGAGATATTCGCGTTCGCTTAACGTGTCCGTGAGCATCGCGAGTCCGAGAGGTTCGTTGGCTGCCTTGTACACTCCACAGTCAGCGTCCACGTTCTATGCACGGGCAGCAGCCAT
>NC_085867.1:27994719-27997219 GCF_034702125.1 Engraulis encrasicolus | reverse complement strand
CTGGTGCCTTTTCACTTTTCTTTCATTGTCCTCAAGTTTTCTCTTTTTCTTTGCTTGGGGAGACAGGACGGCATTTGCTTTGGTTACCCTCAGCATGTCAGCTTCCCTGATGGTGTTTAGGGTGATGGTTGTGCTCTCCAGCCACAGGTTGGCCATCACATTAAGGATGGCTGACGCACCCTCATTGAATGAGGATATGGCCATGCTTACAGCCGCCTCCACTCTGTTTCTCCCCACAAACACTGTTTTTGGGCAGCGAGCCCATATAACTGAATGTAGACATTCATTGTTGTTTTGTGTGCCCCCATGCTGCATTTTTTGCAGGAGACTGTCCCCTGACATTCTGTGGTAAATGGGCAGAAGCGGCTTAGGCTTATGGACAAACCGAATGCTGCTAGGCTGCCTTTAGAAATAGGAACATTTTAATATACTTGTAACTTGTTATGTATTCTCTATGACTTGTAATGGTCTTTATTTGCTAGATGCCAGTGTTTTGCAACAGCCTACATGATAAAACGAAATTGGGATACTTCTGTCTCATGGAAAAGCCTGTTCACATCACCGGGCCAGTAAATAGCCAAGGTCTATTTTTATTTTCTTATTTTGTTTGTTTGTTTGTTTTGTACAACCTCACATGGTAACATTGAGGGTATGAAGTCAGAGATATCATTGCATGTTCTCAGATGAAGTGCACACCAGATATAGGCCTATTATAATGCACTTTTTTAGGGCGAAGGAACTGGAGAGACCCCTGACAGGCAGTCCCGATGCTACACATTCTGCTGCTTTTAGGATTGTTTCTATGATTTTAGGATTGTGTCTATGACCTGTCATAATAATATGTAGGTCTACAGCCTACCTAATATAGTAGGCTATAGGCCTATTATTATTACTAGGCCTATTATCATCAAGTCTGTAATGTAACTCTTTTGTCATGTCGCTGGTACATTTTCAAATGAAGGGAAGGGATCCCCAAAACCTTGCTGATCTTATTCAGCGCAGCATAACCCATGCCCAAATCGTGTGCCAAAAGCGCTGTGCGCACTTTTACATCAAAGGCGACCACAGGTCGACAGTTGTGTGGACGCATGTCGCCTGTAACCACCCTCTGCTTTACAACTGTTGCACTCAGAAGCAGACTACTGCAAAAGCCCTGGTTGTTTGGATGACTGTTTATTGACATGTCCGATTCGGCATAGTTAGGACACAGATGATGATCATCATCTCATTTAGATGAGAGACGGACCTGCTGGGTCTCGCACTCCTCACAGTTTGCGAACAACTTACGACCGCACGTGCTGTTCCCTGGACGATTATGTGCCAATTCGGCCGGCTGATATATTATCACGGACCTTGCTAAACACAGTTGTGTCTTTCTTTTTGTAAACTGTTTCGTACAGCAAATATATTTTAAAGTTCCCGCAGCAAGCTAAGACGGAAATGTCAAAAAGACAACACGTGAGGCATTGGGCGAATCACGTTAGCAGAGAAGCATCGCCAGCCAATGAATCTACTTTAGTCATATAAACCCCCCTTCAGAGAGTCAGGATTGGTTGCTGAAAAGAAAGGAAATGCCCATATTTGGATAACACAACCTTCTGATCGAAACTCAGTGCTTTAAAACCATACCAGACATGACAGATGTCGTGCAAAAAGACGAGACGCGGAACGCGGTCAAAGGCAGAATTCTTGGTAAATTTAGGCGAAAATGGATACCGCGGTTGAACAAAATGTGCTGAAACAGACACTTAAATGTGTAATTTTAACGTTTTCTATATGGTAATATGAAAGATAACAAGTTAAAGATGCAAATTAGCCCAAAATCTCAAATTTGACCAGGGCATGAAAAAATCGATATTTCACCTGCCGTGTCTCGCCTTAAGGAAGGGAGTAAATATACATGTGCCGTGCCAGAGCCATTACAGCTCTGAACTATACTCTCGGGGTAGGGTAGAATGTGCCTTACTCTGAACGTTCCGGTTCTATGTGTTCCATTACCCAGACTATGGCACCGCTGATGTATATGGAAAGCCGGCTTCTATTGTATTCCATTCAGTTTCGAAGCATTCACGATTGAACTGCAATGATTCTTCTGCCCTAAATGTCCGGATTCGTACCTTAGCAATGCTGAACGCTGATAGGACGACGACTGCATTTGACTGTCAATCAAAATAATTCAAATAGAATTCTAACTGTCAATCAAACCAACTAACAATGCTCATTGGTAATTTAAAGAGTTCAATAGCTCTCTAACACAAAGGGTCAGTGTAACGGAGGCCAACTTGCAGAGTGTGGCGTGGGAACGTTAATAAACCTCCCTCGCTCCCTAACGGACAGGTCCTGTAGTTCAGCAGTATTGTGCTGTGACTCCCACTAACAAGGTGGCGAGTTTGAGATCCCTTGGGTTACATCAGTCCGAAAAAATACTTGGATTGTTTGAAACGGACGGGAAGCTACCGTTTGCACGAAATAGAGTAGACTTGGCAGGAATTGGCAAGGC
>NC_085867.1:27987219-27989719 GCF_034702125.1 Engraulis encrasicolus | reverse complement strand
CCAACGCACCTACGAACATGAAATAAGTTGCATTTAAAAGCTAGGACCCTCATTTTGCATTAGAATGTGTTCATTCAGCTCTAACATACCCACATGTTTAATAAAAAAAACCCTCAAATCTCAAGAGCCTGAATGCAGCATATATGTGTCTCTAGGCTAAAATGGGTTAAGCGTCAATGTAGTCTATAGTCTACCCTTTGACTCCTCAATATGAGCTGCCATTGATACTGAAGCAATAAATGCTCTGCCAATTTTCTGGATGGAGACGTAGCATTCCTGCAGTGTCTCACGGTACATGCACACAGGGACGGCGCGTTCCTTAACGTCTCCATGAGCAGTGCGAGTCTGAGAGGTTCGCGGGCAGCCTTTCACACTGCACAGTCAGCGTCCACCTTCTATCCGCGGGCAGCAGCCATTCATTTTCAATGGGAGCCGCGCATTGAACGCGGACGTCCGCGCAGGAAAATAGACTCAAGTCCGGTCCGTCCTGTCCGGTCAGGACGGACATGCGCCACGCTTACACCGCGTTCCTGTGTGCAAGGCATGATTTGTTTTCATGAATTCTAACCGTTTCGGACTGATAACGGACACGTTCTGTGGACGTGCTGTGGATGTCCGTGCTGTTGGTGTGCAGGTACCGTCAGACCGTGTGTGTGTAGCTTCACCAGGGGCTCCAAAGCTACGCACTCACACACAGAGGGTCTGGTGAGAACCAACCAGGCTAGTTTAAAAATGTCATCCAATTGCCCGCTCCACCTCCTTACTCCCCACCTGTAGTCGCTAATTAGGCCATTTACTCTCTTGTCGGCATGTTCCGGCACCAAGAGCCATTCGTGCTGCAACAGCAGTAAAAAAAAAGTTTCCTCCCCACACAAAAGTCACCCCGTGACAGAATTGTAATCCGTCCCTGTTTCTAATAAACAGTAATATGTTCCGTCTCTAACGGGAGAGGTTGCCTCTTATAGAGTTCTTCAGTAACACGGAAGCATGTAGTAGATTGTAGTCTTTCATGTTGTTAGCATTTAAGGACTTCCTGGTTCGTATCGGCTTCCGGCCTCCATTGGGAATGAATAGGGGCCAGTTTCAAATAAGCTCCGAGTGCAAGCACGCGCTTAGCGAACCCCCGCAAACTGTCGAGGGTGTTAAAAATAGGCTGTAGGTATGACATGGTTGATCATTTTGTGTCAAACTTCGACATAAATACGATGTTGCGTCCATATGCTAAACCCGGAAACTTTTGGCGACTACAGAAGCGGCGCCTGTATCTAACGGCATGTACGTGCGGAGGGTTGTACCCATGGTAACCAAAGGAAAGTATGTAGTTCGGAAGTTTTAATGATCAGAAAGGGGTTAGCAATATTGAATTATAATCGTCATGATTTAACATGTGAATACACCAACATGATGATACGATCCGTTCCACTAATGAGAAAGGGATGCGGGGACACGCTAATGTTCGTTGTTGCCGTGCAACTTATATTTTTGCCAAACCTGAATCTCTATGGCGTTTTGCAATGTAAAAAATCGCCATCGAACCGGAAGTCCAACCCAGGTGAAAAAGTGGTTCAATTTAGTACAATAAAAGCACAACTGAAGTGTACTTAGCATGTTAAAAGCGCACTCACACTTTTTGTGCTAAGAAAAAGTATGTTTACAATATGCTTATTTAAAGTGTACTTAAAATTAGATGTAATTAAGTTGCTCTCAAAGAAAGTACACTTTGCGAACCATACATAAAGTGCACCTAGAAGATGTTTGGCTAAAGTGTATTTAGAGGAATATACTAATAGTGTTCTAATAGTGAACTTACTAAAAGTGTATTTTTTAATAACATATTGCAATTGCACTTTTTTTAAGTGCACTTTGATTATACTTCACCCAAGTGACTTCGAAGTGTGATTTTCTATAGTGCGCTTTAAAGTAAATCACTTTAACATATTGGAAGTATACTTTTTCTAAGTGCACCATGATTGTGCTTCATCCAAATATATTCAAAGTGTGCTTACACAAAGTGCATTTACCCATCATGCATCATCATGCATGTACCATCATGTAATGCACTTCTTGGAGCTCAATTTCTCAAACAGAAAGCCATTGACCTCTAAGGAATATCTTTGGTTTGCATGAAAATATTACTCATTGTTATATTCTGCATTTATTGTAGGAGTTTTAAAATTTTAAAGTGGTACACAAAAAATGACCATGTTCCCACCGTCATTATGATGGTCACGTATATGTTCTGGTATATATAGGCTCACACTTCTCATGACATCATGGTGAGAGGTAAGTTGGAACTAGTTGTTCAAACAAAGAATCAAGGGTCACCATTAGTGATCAATTCAAATGGATCAATTGCAGGAAGGTGGAACAAGAATGAAATAAAGTGAAATGTGTATCTGAAATGTCTGTAACAATGCAATGATTGTAAATGTCAGTCGTGCTAGGAATGCATACTGTATCACTACTGTGACATGTGGCTGTGTGTAATGTACAAGCTCTG
>NC_085867.1:27939719-27982219 GCF_034702125.1 Engraulis encrasicolus | reverse complement strand
ACTATTGAACGTGTACTCATTGAGAATTCTGCATTCAGGTCTCGTTCAGGTCTTTTCTCTTGTTCATGTAGAGATTTAGCAGCTATGCTACTGAGGCGCCTCAGACAAGGTCACAGTCTGCTATCATGAGAGTGTCTAGATCACAGTAGAGGTCAAATCACACTGGGATGTGTTAAGATCAAGGTCACGTTACGCTGAGATGTATTAACCCCTTAGAGATTCTGTTCTAACCTTATTGTCACCAAAATGGCAATGACAAAATGATAACCAGTTACTTAAGACTCTCTGCATTGTTATATACATTTTGTTAGGATGTGGTTTAGTGTTTTCAGCAAAGACTGAATAGACCCGTTGGTGGGCCCATCTGCAGTAAGAGGCTGCGATCATATCAAGGTCATGTTACACTGAGATGAGATGAGATGAGATGTGTTAAGGTCGTAGTCATGGTTACGCTTTTTGTTGAGGTCGTTTGATCTGTAATTAATGCTCCAGTGTGTGTGTGTGTGTGTGTGTGTGTGTGTGTGTGTGTGTGTGTGGAGATGACCGTGGCCTGGTCCCGCCTCAGCACACACCATCTGGAAATAAACACACACACACACACACACACACACACACACACACACACACACACACACACACACACACACACACACACACACACACACACACACACACACACACACACACACGGCATCAAAACTTCCATAAGAGCAAACAACCCCAGAGTTGTGTTTATTTGTCCTAAGTGAATGACTGGATACATTTTGGAATTGTATTATTAAGAGGTGAATGTTTCTTCTGATTTGTTCAATTAATAAATTAATTGAATGCTTTAATTAATTTATTGATGGTACATACTTGGTCAATGAATACAGTACAATGGTATATGGATACCTCCAAAATATCACTAAAGACCAGTATAAATAAATCCTAATCTGCAAGTAGAATTAGCCTTGCGCACCATCCTACGTACTTCCGCCAAGAGACTTGGCTCCACATTACGTCTAGTACCTGTTTTCTGTGGAGCGATGTTGACCGATAGAATTTGCGCCGGTGTTCTGACAAACGGTCCTACATTGTAATTTTATCCTACGGTAGGACATTCTGTCAGATATGTCTGTTAAACGGTCCTACATCGCCATACAGTAGATAGACGTCAGACATGTTTGTTCAACAACTTATAAGGGTGATTCTACGTTTCCAGTGCGCTTTTGGCAAACGCAAAATGTCAATTATCAGGGTTTTTCTTTCAAATAAATGACCTAGATGTTTACGTGTACATATTTAAGCAGGCGCGGAGTGGCCGTCGGGAGATCGGGGACTTGTCCCGGTGGGCCTCGGCCGTGAAATGTAATAATGCGGCCGCACCGCGCTTTTAGCAGGTCCTGAACTGAAGAGATAGTGCTTGTAAGCACTGATTTCCCACTTTCCACTTCCCACTACCTTGTGTAGTAACTAAGCTGACTGGCCAGTCTTTATACCGTATACCAGACGGCAATACCTCACTGACGGTGTCAAACAGTAAATTGGCCACACCCCTTCTCTACTGATAATTTTCATACACCGTAGATCGCGGAAGTTTACAAGATCTTAGTAACACAGTTTCGTTTTCAGTATTTGAAGAACCTGTGATATGTATATTGGTTACCAAAGGATGGAAATATTAATAAATTATGATTTATTTTCCGATTTCCACACGACTGTTACAGTTTACAGTCTTTCCAGTCCAGATTCACTTGCTCTGTGATTATTGACTTGGGTTACGAACAGACTCCACCAAGTGGTAAGGAAGATAACTGCACCTAACAGAAGCAATGGGGTTTGTTTTGATTTGTTAGACCTACCAGTATATCTCCTTATAGTCGAAATAATATTATTATCATACATATATTTATATGTGGTACATTTAGGATGTAGCCTATGTCTGAAGAAATGGAACAAAATAATTACCACACAAGATTCTGATGTGACCAGTGCTGAGTGTGTAGGCTAATAAGCTGTGGATTAAAGTAGAGTGATTGCAAGAAACAAAGACATTTGCTGCGACGAAGACAGCGTTTTAAGGTAGGCCTACACCGTTTGGTTATATATTTTGTTGACTTATGGTTGTGGTTTGAAGTAGCTAAGTTTGGCTTATTTGCTGCATGGTGGGTTTATTGCACAATGTAGACAGACTTTTTGTAAGCTATAGGCTACTATACTATATTTTGTAAGCCTACTCTTCTAAAAATCTCCACACTCAAAACTTTGTGCCCATGCTCATCCTGTCTTCCTTAAACGATATTTCAATTTCAAACTGTCAAAATGACAGTGGAGTGCACATTTGCATGGAACAGTAGCGTGATGTAGCCTAATAGGCCTATGAATGCTTTGGACTGTGATGATGGCTCCAGTGGTGTAGTCTACTTTTTGAAGTGGGTATACTGTATATTTGAGCATTTTTTGATGTGTGTATAGTCTACTGTATATATTTGTGCTATTGTAAATAATGGATCAATCAATTTTAAGTGGGTATACTGTAATCCCTGAAATTTTGAAATGGGTGCGTATACCTGCGTTTTACGTAGACTACACCACTGGCTGTGCATTTCATCAAGGTGTAGGCTACAATTGACAACACTAATGTCCACATGTAGTACGACTGCAGATTTCGTGGCTTTTGTCTTTTTGGTTAGGAAACCATGTTCGCTTTGTTTTTTTGTTTTTTTTTAAAGAGGGCCGCCAAGGGGAAAATTCTCCCGGTGGGAAAAGGTGGGCCACTCCGCCCCTGTATTTAAGTTTCCAAACAAACAAATTGCCAAGCTTAATCTTAAATAATTTGATAAATACTCTAATGAAAGCGAACATTTGCTTGATTATTTTGTCAACAGTGTTATGGACAAATACTATGTCATTTCAAACATACTGTATATAAAAATACTACAGAGTTGAAACAACATATGTTTGAAAGTGCTTATGTCCCTTAACAATAATGGTGTCATTAATCTGTGCAACTGATATAGAAAATGTGATTGTTGAGCTTCATAAGTAGGATTTTATGATTCACTGTGATACAGACTGACACATTTTTCATTATAAATCCCTGTAATGTCTGATTTGAATTTAGTCACCCTCCTTACACAATCATCAAGTATTATACTTCCCTCTCCAGAGATAATCCCCAGTGTCTGTTCATAGGATTTTCCCAACACATAAGGGATCAATAGCACAATTTTTTTTTCAAAACTGTCAACCGTGTTACTCAACTGTGTTACGGTCAACAGCGCAGAGGAACAAGTCGGCACTTTTTTAGGAGAAAAAACAGAGCAGACAAACCCATGTCCCTAGAACACAAATTATTTTGTTTGTCTGTCAATATGGAGATAAATTGGCAAAAACATACTCCTCCTCAACTGTCATAGCTGATGCGTAACACCATTGACGGTAACACGGCTTGACATTTCAGCCATTTTTATGGTGTTGTGCTAACTGAGGACCTCAGAAGTTCCACCACAACACCTTAATCAATTCATATATTTGTATGCTTTATCTGTGTTTTTCTACAAGTGATTTCTAATTCAGATTAATATGTTGATAACACAGTTGACAGGCCATTTTCCCGCTATGAGAACATGAAAAAGAATGGATTAAATTGTGGAAGGATGGAGATCAAAACTTACCAAAAACTCTTCCCATATCCTGCCAAAGAGGTTATGACATCACGTGATGTTATTCGTATGGCCTAAGACCAATCCATTACTGATTTATGGAGGGGGTTTCAGACCGTGACACGGTTAACACAGTTTTCGTGGACACACACAAAATGGCAAATTTCATGTATAATGGAAAGCACAGTGGTCTTTCTGACAGTTTTGTCATATTGTGATGATTACTGTGAATCAACATTTGCAATCGTCTTGGGCAAAACAAGTTTCTTTACATGCTAATATGAAGACTGAATCTGACATTTGGAAAACAGGACGACGTGAAAAAGCCCAAAACCAGTGTTGAATATTCATTCCTGCTGAGGGAAATAATGCCATGTCTACACTTTCTGTATTATGTGAAAGATAAATGTGTGCTAATGTCCAAAACATCATTGGATGCAGTTAATAGTTAGTGGAATTGGCAAATAAAATCCATGGACTTAAAAGCGCAGGCGAATCGTAGAATCACCCATAAGCTAAATCCTGATTTTTTCCAATAATGTCTTTCCTGCTTCCTGCAATCGCGTCAGATCAAACAACCTCCAGATCATGAATACGAAATGAAATGGTAGTATTATGAGATGGTCAGGACCAGGCTAAAGTAGAATTGGAATCATCAGTAAAATGCTATGACACCCGATTCTCAAAATAAACATCTGAAATCGGAGTATGGCACAGGACTATGGTGTGGTACGGCAATAAGATTCACACACACACACACACACACACACACACACACACACACACACACACACACACACACACACACACACACACACACACACACACACACACACACAGCAGTATGGTGTGACACGGGAATGAGACATATCCACAATTTGAGAGAAAAGATTTGAAATATGAGACATATTACTGCACAGCAAGACACAGCTCTCTCTATCTCAGCATGGTGTAGCACACACACACACACACACACACACACACACACACACACACACACACACACACACACACACACACACACACACACACACACACACACACACACACACACACACACAGAACAACACAGCTTTCTTTAGCTCAGCATGTTGTATAATGGCACACACACACACTTACAGCAGCCTTCTTCAGCTCAGCATGGCATAGCATGGCACAGCATGGCAGCTCTCTGCCTGGCATGGTGGCATAACAGCACATTATGGCCCATAAACATACAGCACGCTAACACGCAGCACATTAACATTTAGCACACTAACACCAACACGCTAACATGTATCACGCTAACACGCACCACACTAGCATGTAGCACGCAAACAGCACCACACTAGCATGTAGCATCCTAACACACACCACGCTAAAATGTAACACACAAACATGCAGGACGCTAAAGCACAGCACGCGGACACGCAGCAAACTAACATGCAACACGCTAACATTCAGCACGCTAATACAGTAACATGTTACTTGTAACACTCAGCACGCTAACACGCAGCACGCTAACAACAACACTGGGGAGACACGATGGATAAGGCATGAGGCTTACACAGTGTGTAAGTGTGACCGAGGTCATCCTCCCATCGGGGTCTATGGCACCAGTGTAACCGAGGTCATCCTGCGCAGTCCACCACTCAGGGCACAAGCTCGTGACCTTCCGGTCGCAACAGGTACGATGCCACTGAGCTAAAGGTCTAGGCAGAGGCGATTCTAGGATCAGATGGGGCCCCAAGCAAAAATGCAAAAGAATGAACATTTGAACCAAAATCGCCACTACAGTGGTAAAGTGTGGGCTGTTATTCACTATCTAGGGCCTTGGGGGCCCCAAGTGGCTGCCTGCCTTGCCTGATGGCAAGATGCGCCTCTGGGTCTAGGCCAATAGCTCAGCACAACCACATCGGTATGAGGATTTGAAAGGAAGGTTTACTAACATTCTACCACAGAACTCTGTTTGAACAGCACTGACCGGAGAGTGGCTAAGGACAGAACAACACCGAACTAGATCGTCCTCCTTCAACACATCCTGGTAACTAGTAGAGTAGAGAGTACTTTATTGTCTCCAGGGAGGCAATTTGTGTTAGGCTTAAACAGTCGCTGAAATACATGCCATTTCCAGTACATTGATTGAGATAATACATGGAAGACATCAAAACATGGAACTATACGTACACACTATAAACATAAAAAACATACACATAAAAACTGTGTTCTGCATAACACGGCTGCCATCTATCATTAGCATTTCATGGCAGTTGGTGGAAAAGAGTTTTCATATTTGTTAATTCTCTCTCAAACGTCTCCCTGAGGGTAGCAGAGTGAATTCCTGGTGCAGGATATTGGTGGGCGTCATCCAAAATCTTCAGCGCCTCCCTAAGCACTGACTTGTCATAACCCTGAACTGTGTGGCCAGCAATTTTAAGTGCACTTTTGACTAGACGCCCCAACTACAACACACACACACACACACACACACACACACACACACACACACACACACACACACACACACACACACACACACACACACACACACACACACACACACAGGGAAACAGCTGCTGGAGATCTGCCGTTGGCATAACACAGGGGACTGAGTGCGCGCACACACACACACACACACACACACACACACACACACACACACACACACACACACACACACACACACACACACACACACACACACACACACACACACACACAGGGATACAGCAGCTGCAGGCATGCCTTTGGGGCAATGACAGCTCTGCCTGGGCCAAGAACAAAGTCATCTAAAAGGCCCCCACCCAATACAGTACATAGGCTACAATGTAATGAGGCCCTAGTTCTGGGCCCTCTCTTTCCCTGGGCCTGGGACAACTGACCCCTTTAACGCCTTTACCCTCTCCTCCTTTCCTCTTCACCTCCCCTGTGCTCCTGCTTCCTCCTGCCCTCCCCTCCCCTCCTCTCCTCTCCTCTCCTCTCCTCTCCTCTCCTCTTCTTTCCTCTCCTCTCTTCTCCTCTCCTCTCATCTCCTCTCCTCTCCTCTCATGTGCTCCTGCCCTCCTCTCCTCTCCTCTCATGTGCTCCTGCCTCACTCTCCCCTCCTCTCCTCTCCTCCCTGTACTCTTGCTCCCTCCCCCTCTTTGAAAAAAAGAGAAAGCCAGTGCGGCAGTAAGTGCGTTGCGGTGCGTTGCGGTGTGTCTGGGGCACCTGTTCAATAAGCGCTGATTTATGCCTCTCGATATTAAGACATTTTTCATCCGGCGTACAGGCCACTGCTGCAGCCTGATGAGCGATGGGGGGTAATCAGAGAAGGTGTGTGTGTGTGTGTGTGTGTGTGTGTGTGTGTGTGTGTGTGTGTGTGTGTGTGTGTGTGTGTGTGTGTGTGTGCGTGTGTGCGTGTGTGTGTGTGTGTTTGTGTGTGAGCTTGCGTGCGTGTGTGTGAGTGTGAGTGTGTGCATGTCTGTGCTTGTGTGTTTGTGTGTGTGCGTGCGTGTGTCTGTGCTTGTGTGTGTGTGTGTGTGTGTGTCTGTGCTTGTGTGTGTGTGTGTGTGTGTGTCTGTGTGTGTCTGTGTGTGTGTGTGAGCGATGGGGGGTAATCAGTGGTTCTAATGTGCAGAGTCTCAGTGACGGGAAATGACGAATGGACTCGTCAGGCATTCAAATGGCATTGGCACCCTCACGCCTGATAAATACCACCATGACTCTCACACTCTCCATAAGGACCACCGGACACTCGGGAAAAGGGGTGTCCAATTTATATCGTTTTGTATAACTAGCTACAATGGACCCCCCTCATATGTATGATATACCCTACTATATATGATAAAACAGGGGCAGGGAGCTGTTTAGTTTAAATCATTTTGTAGCTATGTAGGCTATATAACCAGCTCATAGAGTTATAATTAACTATTTTTCAGATAACATTTTTTCCCACTCAAAATGTAGCGTTCATTTTACTCTTTTGTCAGTTCTGCTTCGAAGTGTAGTGTAGAGTAGTGCAGTGTTATGTAGTGTAGTCAAGTGTAGTGTAGTGTAGTGAAGTGTAGTGAAGAGTAGTATCTGCTATTGCATTATAGTGCAGTGTGTAGTGTTATTGTAGCGTTCAGGGGTGCATTTCTCGAAAGCGTAGTTGCTAGCCAGTTCGCAACTTGGGTAGTTGCCAATGGAAAATTGCTTTGCAAACAACAAAGCAGCTAACATAGTTAGCAACTATGTTGTTGAGAAATGCACTACTGCTTTGAAGAGTAGTGTAGTGTGCTGTGTTGTATTATTGGGAGGGAAAGTGGAAAACAGCGATCCTAGCGGTTACGTTCCAAACACCAGGGCGATCCTATTGAAACTCCCATAGGCGAGTTTTTAAAAAAAAAATCCCACTAAGATATGACGAGGAACTTGAACACCAGACACATTTTTCAGCTTACACAATGGGATGAACTACTACCTGTTTGTGCCAATCTGGTCGGAAACGGACTACAGCTCCCAGCATGCTGTGCTTTGCGCCTCATTGACAACACAGAGAAACAAACGAAACGAACGCAAATGAACGCAAGTTCTTCGCGTTTCTTCACATCCTTGTAATCCTGTGCTTGACACTAACTTTTTTCGCTTGCTGGCCAATATGGCTAGTGGTTTCCCCGAGTCACTAGCCACCCAGCTATTCTACTAGCCAAAAATTAGATTTTTTTAATCATCACGCTGTACATTTAACCTCAAAAGATGAAGTGCTTAAAGCAAGAAGATGAGTGCATGACTTTCTACATTGAAATAAAACAAACAAATAGAAACTGAGTAACTGAGCTTTTTCTTGAACTTAAATACAGACAATTGATACATTGAGGGCAACGCACAGTATATACAGTATTCTGATATGCCATACCATAAAATAAGCTACCTGCCAAATTGGCTAGTGACACTGAAATTGTTACCAGCCACAGCCAAGTTTTACCAGCATTTGACCGGTTGGCAGGTGCCAGTGTCAAGCCCTGGTATATACACTCGATTAGTTTGACTTGGCTTTAACTTCTCTAGTAGATATGATGGCTTCTGTGGTGACGAATAACCACCTCTCTGGCTAATATTAGGCTATGCTAATTGGCTATGCTGATTACAGGGAGTGAACACGTAGATTCCCTGATTGTCGCTCCCAACGCAGGACGCTCCCCGGTCGGCTCGCTCCCACTAGCCAGACTATCGATCCCACCGCCATATAACGGAGCTAGTTATCTTTTTGATGTTAGTTTTTTGTTTCTAACCCTAACCCTAACCCTAACCCTAACCTTAACCCTAAACCTAACCCTAACCCTAACCCTAACCCTAAACCTAAACCTAACCCTAACCCTAACCCTAAATTGCTTGTATGTGGCAGTGTATGATAATACGTGAAATATAATCGGGTGGGACTACACGTCCGGGAGCGATCTCAGTTGGGAGTGTCCTTCTACCTCCCAATACGTCACATATGCAAGTCAGTGTAGTTCTAGCTTTTTTAAGAATATTAAAATCAGTTCAGATCAGTTCAAAACCGAGCATTTTCCCCACCTGATTCGATAAAACGGGCCAACTTTTTTTTCAAAGAAAAAAAACATTCATTTGATGCAGGGGCTTGGAACGTTGCCAGTAGGGGGCGATGAGATTACTTTCCCTCCCAATTATGGGCAGCGTGTTCTTTTCTGTTGTGCAGTGCAGTGTGTAGTGTAGTTTTAGTGTGTTGTATTGTATTATGATATGGTAGTGTGTTCTGTTGTGCAGTGCAGTGTGTCGTGTACCTCTATAGTTTTAGTGTAGAGACTTCTACCTTGAAGTGCAGCGTAGTGTGTTGTATTGTATTATGATATGGTAGTGTGTTCTTTTGTGTAGTGCAGTGTGTAGTGTTAGTGTGTAGTGTTAGTGTGTAGTGTTAGTGTGTAGTGTTAGTGTGTAGTGCAGTGTGTAGTGCAGTGTGTAGTGTTAGTGTGTAGTGTTAGTGTGTAGTGTTAGTGTGTAGTGTTAGTGTGTAGTGTTAGTGTGTAGTGTTAGTGTGTAGTGTTAGTGTGTAGTGTTAGTGTGTAGTGCAGTGTGTAGTGCAGTGTGTAGTGTGTAGTGTGTAGTGTTAGTGTGTAGTGTTAGTGTGTAGTGTTAGTGTGTAGTGTTAGTGTGTAGTGCAGTGTGTAATGCAGTGTGTAGTGTAATGCAGTGTGTAGTGTAGTGCAGTGTGTAGTGTAATGTAATGTGTAGTGTAATGCAGTGTGTAGTGTAATGTGTAGTGTTAGTGTGTAGTGCAGTGTGTAGTGTGTAGTGCAGTGTGTAGTGCCGTGTGTAGTGTTAGTGTGTAGTGTTAGTGTGTAGTGCAGTGTGTAGTGTAGTGTTAGTGTGTAGTGCAGTGTGTAGTGTTAGTGTGTAGTGCAGTGTGTAGTGTAGTGTGTCGTGTTAGTGTGTAGTGTAGTGTAGTGTGTAGTGTTAGTGTGTAGTGTTAGTGTGTAATGCAGTGTGTAGTGTAGTGCAGTGTGTAGTGTTAGTGTGTAGTGCAGTGTGTAGTGCAGTGTGTAGTGTTAGTGTGTAGTGCAGTGTGTAGTGCAGTGTGTAGTGTTAGTGTGTAGTGCAGTGTGTATTGCAGTGTGTAGTGTAGTGTGTAAGTGTGTAGTGCAGTGTGTAGTGCAGTGTGTAGTGTAGTGTATAGTGCAGTGTGTAGTGCAGTGTGTAGTGCAGTGTGTAGTGCAGTGTGTAGTGTTAGTGTGTAGTGCAGTGTGCAGTGTAGTGTGTAGTGTGTAGTGTTAGTGTGTAGTGTTAGTGTGTAGTGTTAGTGTGTAGTGTTAGTGTAGACTAGAGACTTCTGCTTTGAAGTGCAGTGTATCGTTTTGTGTTGTATTACTTTGTATAACAGTGTGTAGTGCATAGTGTTAGTGTAGAGACTTCTGCTTTGAAGTGTGGTGTATTGTGTTATGATATGGCAGTGTGTTGTATTGTGTCATTATAGTGCAGTGTGTAGTGTATAGTGTTAGTGTAGAGACTTCTGCTTTGAAGTGTTGTGTATTGTGTTATGATATGGCAGTGTGTTGTATTGTGTTGTTGTTATAGTGCAGTGTGTAGTGTACGGTGTTAGTGTAGAGACTTCTGCTTTGAAGTCAACCTGAAGCTGTTGACTCAGCCTCCTCGGGGCGCTGTTATGTTGTTATATAACCGCATTCAACTGAGGCCTCACCACTTACTAACTTTAAAGTTTCATCAAAACACAAGCACACCTGCTGGGATGTTTGACGAAAGACGCTGCGACAGTTTGAGACTTCACAAGCCGCTCGGTGTCACAGGCATTCTGTTAGAGTTAAAGCATATACGTAGTGTTTGGAGTGTGGAGGATAACCATCATTGAGTATCGTAGTGTGCTTTCCTCAACAATGTCAAGATTAAAGGCAAGGGCATCCATCACTCCCACTGTTGCATGAAAAGCACTGGCATCACAAGGAGTGTTCATTTAGTCTTTTACCGTAAGGCCTGCATAACGACTATATACTGTATAAGCCCCAAAGCAAATTCTGAACGAAAAGTGAAAGCCCAACTGGGAAACTTCAACTCCCATTGTCATTGTGATAGCACTCCACAGCATACAAGTGAACACTGCATACTACGAAATTGCATTTATGCCTCAACCGTGCAAGGGGGCAGCCCCCAAAAGGGAGCAGTGCGGCAGGACAGTACCATGCTCAGGATACCTCAGTCATGGAGGAGGATGGGGGAGAGCACTGGTTAATAACTCCCCCCACTAGCCTGGCGTGTCGGGACTCGAACCGGCAACCTTTGGGGTGACGCCCTAACCGCTTACCCATGACGGCCCATTTACAGCTTGACGCATATTTCCAGGCATTTCATTACATTGCATTACATTACATTACATTACGTTGGGCAGACGCGTTTATCCAAAGCGACTTTCAATCTAGGACATAATAATAACATGCAACCCTATAAAGTGCACAGGAAATATACAGAACAATAGGTGGAGCTGCCTTCAGGCAAAGGAAGAGAGTGTGTGTAGCGTATGTATAAACCTGTGTGAGGCAGATACACTGGAGGTATCTGAGGTCATATTTATTGAACAGAGATGCAGGGGAGGAAAAGAGAGAGAGAGAGAGAGAGAGAGAGAGAGAGAGAGAGAGAGAGAGAGAGAGAGAGAGAGAGAGAGAGAGAGAGAGAGAGATGGGAAGCACCACAGAGGATTGTAGGGAACGGGGATACAGGGGAGCAGCCAAAAGTTTTCAGTCTTTTGTATTTTTTATTTTTGGGCATGTACAGAGAAAAGTCTGAGCATTTTCTTGCACACATGCAGTCATATCACAACTTACATGACCCAATGAGTGTGTAGATGCTTTTTCTGTATTCAGCGTACATTGTGGTGTTTGTATATGTTTTTTTTCTATATTCAGTACAGCACACATTGTGTACTATAGGTTGTTGGAATTCAGCGTACATTGCAGAGTTTGTAGATTTGTTTTTGGTATTCAGTCGGTATCCATTGGCAGCGCTTGCCCCAACATGAATAATTTATCCTGTACAGTGTGAGAATATGAAGAAGAGGAAACACCACCACTCCCCCTCACGCACACACACACACACACACAGGCATGCACTCACACACTTACGCACGCTCGCCACACACACACATACACACACACACACACACACACACACACACACACACACACACACACACACACACACACACACACACACACACACACACACACACACCATCACTCCCCTCACACACCCACACACACACACACACACACACACACACACACACACACACACACACACACACACACACAAACACAAACACAAACACACACACCATCACTCCCCCTTACACATGCACACAAACATACACACATACACACAAATTCCCCACCACTTCCTCTCTCACACACTCTAGACCAGTGGTTCTTAACCTTTCTTCTTAATGCACCCCCTTATCTGTGCCCAAGACAAGCTGTACACCCCCAGCCCAGACTTCTACATGTGTATACGCACTCAAAAAATTAAGTGAATAATTACAATGATTCTAGCTTGAGATATTCATAGCCTACCTCAATGTCTTTATATGGGGACCAAAATACAATTCAATTTGGTTTTGATTTGGCCTAATTATAATGTTCGCTAGCAGAATTTTGGTCACAACCTCAACACAAATAAAATTCCGCGCACCCCCTAAAATCTCTGGCGCACCCCCAGGGGGTGCCCGCACCCCAGGTTAAGAACCACTGCTCTAGACCATACCTTCCTCTCTCTCTCTCTCTCTCTCTCTCTCTCTCTCTCTCTCTCTCTCTCTCTCTCTCTCTCACACACACTCTCTCTCTCTCTCTCTCTCTCTCTCTCTCACACACACACACACACACACACACACACACACACACACACACACACACACACACACACACACACACACCACTACCACCACCACCACCACCATTGCTACCTCACACACTCCCAGTATTCTGCAGACTATCACCACACAGAGGAGAGGAGAGGAGAGGAGGAGAGGAGAGGAGGAGAGAAGAGGAGAGGAGAGGAGAGGAGAGGAGAGGAGAGGATGGAAGAGAAGATACAAGAGAGCAGAGCAGAGGAGAGGAGAGATGGATGAGGAGAGGAGAAGGAGAAGCGAGGAGAGAAGCTACAGGAGAGGAGAGAAGATATGGGAGAGGAGGTGAGCAGTTGAATGTGAGTGAAGCAGCACAAACAATGAGTAAGAGTGATGTGATGAGAAGTTAAATAAGAGACGATGAGAGGGCCAGTCGATGATTATAAAACAATAAAAGAGGAAAATAAAACTCTTTCAAAAGCTGTCCTGCCCACACATCTCATCACCTCACCACTGCCTGGCAGGACCGTATCAAGGTATCTGGGGGGCCCTAGGCAAAGAGCCACTTGGGGCCCCGTTTTTTTCTCTTCAAACTACTGGGAGAGATTTTTGTAGCTGCATCATTGCACATTTCAGTCAGTGAATTTGGAAGGTTTTGCACTCAATCACAACCTTGCCATCGCCATCATTTGAATACATATAACCCGGGTCCCCAACCTTTTCAGCTGTTGGGCCCTAAGCACTTGCCTAGTTTGTGTGCCTGGTTGTGACTGGTCTGCTGCCTGCCTGGCAGAGAGTGCCCAAGGGGGGGGAGCGCTCGCCCGCCCGCCTGATGTGGAAAACGCAGCTCCAGAAATCTGAGCGTTGCTATCAGCGCTGGGCAGCATGGATCCAGCGGACACTAAATACATCTACAAATGTAATTAGGCTCTTTGGCATTCTCGCGTTTCAGAAATACAATCGTGGATGGTGCTGCTGTAAAACTGTTTGGATTTCCCGTTCAGTGCACTGCAGCATGAGAGCCTGTTGGATAGGGCGTGACATTGCCACGCCAAAGTTTCACACCTGTGTATGTAAACACAAACTCAAACACGCACACATGCACGCGCGCGCACACACACACACACACACACACACACACACACACACACACACACACACACACACACACACACACACAGACAGACACACACGAGCAAAGGCCTCAGAGACACACCACACATCATATACAAAACACACACACACACACACACAATCTCTCTCTCTCTCACACACGCACACACACATGCACACGCACACACACATTTTAATACTTTTATTTGGATCACCCACACACACACACACACACACAACTCTCGTATATAATGGTGACATTTCACTGGCCTGCGAGTCTTGCGATGACTTCTGCTGTCAGCGTGTGATGAATTCTTATTGAAAACAGGCTGTCATCTGCAATCAGGCGGCCTGGGATATACTGCGGCACACACACACACACTCACTCTCTCTCTCTCTCACACACACACGCACACACACATACACACACATGCGCTCGCACACACACACACACACACACACGCACGCACGCACGCACGCACGCACGCACGCACGCACGCACGCACACTCACACACACACACACACACACACACACACACACACACACACACACACACACACACACACACACACACACACACACACACACACACACACACTCATGCTGAAGTGCACTCTTCCTATTAGTGGTGGAGCAACAGAAGGATAAATCTCTCTGTGTCTCCTCTCCTCTGCTCTTCTCTTCTTTCTTTTTTCTTCTGTTCTCTCTTCGCCCTCTGACTGACTGACTGACTGACTGACTGACTGACAGCGGTCGTGTCGGGTGGTAATGAGTGTAACAGTGAAGCAGAGGAAGAGGAGGGCGAGGAGGAGGACAAAGAGGGGCAGGAGAAGGAGGAAGAGGTGCAGGAGGAGGAGGAGCAGAAGGATGAGGAGGAGGAGGAGAGAAAAGAGGGAGGAAAAGGAGAGAGGAGAAGGAAGAGGCAGAGGGCAGAGGAGATGACATCACATCACCATGGTGATGAGCTCAGAGTGGAGTGGAGTGGTGTTTTTACCTGTGCACACCTGGATGAGGGCGGGAGCTAATGTGACAGCATCAACAGCAGCTGTCACTCTGTCATTAGGAGAGGTGTCACCATGGTGCCGTGTTGCCATGGTGACCGCCTCAGTTGTCAATCATTCATTAGGTGAGTTGGCGCCACGGTTCATGGTCGGCCATGGATACGCCTCCGATGTCACTCACTCGTTAGGTCACTCACTCATCATCAATTAGGCTGTGTTGGCATGGCCAGATTAACGCACAGGCTACATCCGGCTACAGCCTAGGGGGGCCCACCTGCCAGGGGGGCCCTGGTTGACCAAAGGGGGTGATCAATAATTTCACAATTGTGGTGCAGTGAAAATTTGTTGTGATGCGGCCTATGTAATTTTGTCACACAATTTCTTTTCTATGGGGGGCCTCCAGTAACCTGTAGCCTAGGGGCCCCTAACCACTTTAATCCAGCCCTGTGTGTTGGTGCAGATATGTAAAGGCCTAGAACCTATGGTTGCGAAAAGATCACATCAGTACACTTCACTTAATATCTCCAAAGAGTGCATTCCCATTTGGTTAGAGAAGTATTACATTGCATTACATTATATTAACTTTGTAGATGCTTTTCTTCTTCTTCTCACAAACAGTCAATTCCCAGTTGGCAAGGTGGCTATTTTAGTGTGCGTGTCACAGTGTCAATAATACTTTGTACATGCGGCACTTGTGTGAAAAGTGTGAAGTGAGATTGGCAGTGATAATACAAACTGCCAGATGATACTGGCGGCTATTTCCTGAATACCACACGACCTCTAGTGGCCAACCTCTGAATTGCACCTTGTGATGAAATTGTCTTTAGGAGGCTGCCTATCATACTACAGACCTTCATGGTCAATGTGGATATTTGCTTACTGTGAAACAAACATTTAGAGCAGTGGGGAAATTAACTGGGTGACACTGTGCAGACATTGACTATGGGTTTAACACATATGTAAATGAGGTACACACTATGTCAAAGACAACAAATCCACTTATGTATAGCCTATTCAACGACAGGGCTGGACCATTCCACAGTGAGCATGTTACTGCCTTGGAAAGAAAAAAGGAACTGATATAGGTCCTCAACACTGTTCTATTCTCCTTACCTTTGATGGCACAACGTTTCGGACACTCAGTCCTTCATCAAAGTGCACATAGAACAATGATGAGGGCCTTTATCATTTTCTTTCCTTTCAGTTGTCTTCTGTTTGGTCCAGCACATGTGTTACTGGTATGTGAGCATTCTCTGAATTTGACACGTTACTGCCTTCCCTTGTGCTCCCTTGTGTTGTACAGTAACAGTAATAGCGAAAATTACTGTATTTTATAGTTGCCAGGGCCCTATACGTAGAGTGCGGGCAATGAGTAGTCTAGACCAGTGGTTCTCAAACTTTTTGTGTAACGTACCACCCGAGAAAATGCTCTCCGAGTACCACCTTGGCAACCAACATTAGAATATCCCAGCAAAGCCCTTCCATATTCACTTTTGCAAGTCAATACAGGAGAGGTTCATGACGGCATCAACAGCTACGGTCACATTCAGTGCAAGTTTGTTTTTAAATTCCTTGCTTGCCTAGTATTATTCTGCATTATGTTTTCAGATTCATACAGTTCAATATTACAAAACGTGACACCAAAGAGACATTTTTGACTGCAACAACTTGATCAGCCTTCAAATCAATGCACAAAAAATGAATTCCTCCAAGTACCACCAGAGATGTCTCAAGTACCACCAGTGGTACACGTACCACAGTTTGAGCACGACTGGTCTAGACATTTTGTTAATGTAACAGAGGGGGGTGCAACGCCCCAGTGTTTGTGTGTTTGGGCCTACTGTATGCTGACAGCACTGACTACACCACAGAGTGATACCAATTCTCCTTTCATCTCCTCCCCCTCCTCCTCTTCTTCTTCTTTTCCCTTTTCTCCTTCCTCCTCTCCTGTCCTCTCCTCCTCTTCTAACCTCCCGTCTCCTTCACTTCTATCTTCTCCTGTCCTCTCTCCCCTCCTCTCCTCCACTCTCCTCTCCTCTCTTCTCCTCTGTCATCACTCATCTACTCTCCTCTGTCTTTTCCTTTCCTCCTCCTCTCTTCCCTTCTCTCCTTTTCTCCTCCTCTTCTGTTTTCACCTCTCCTCTCCTCTATTCTTTCCTCTCCACTTCTCTCGCCTCCATGTCCTCCTCCTCTCCGCCTCCTCTCTCATCTCCTCCTCCTCCTCCTCTCCTCACCTAGTCCTCCTCTTCCTCTCCTCTCCTCCTCCCCTTTCATCTCATCCTCCTCATCCTCCTCCTCCTATAGTTGTCCAGGTAGAGTCTCCTCTCCTCCTCCTCCTCCTCTCCTCTCCCTCCTCTCTCCTCTTGTTGCCAGGTAGCGTCTCATCTCATCTCTTCTCCTCTCCTCTCCTCTCCTCTCCTCTCCTCTCTTCTCCTTCTCCTCCTCCTCCTCCTCTTGTTGTCCAGGTTGTGTCTCCTCTCTGCAGTAGCTAATTTGCAGCCTGTCATAACTCATCACTCCTCCATCAGCGCTGACCAATCACACGCAACGCTGAGCTGAGGACCACCAATCACATGCAACGGTGAGGCCCATTGTTGGCACACTGCTCCTGAAATAAATACCTCTCTCTCTCTCTCTCTCTCTCTCTCTCTCTCTCTCTCTCTCTCTCTCTGTCTCTCTCTCTCTCTCTCTCTCTCTCTCTCTCTCTCTCTCTCTCTCTCTCACACACACACACACACACACACACACACACATGTGTATAATCTCTGTGCAGGAAATATCTGTAGAGCAGTTGGGGGGAGAATATTAATGGCAATGCATGCTGTGTGTGTGTGTGTGTGTGTGTGTGTGTGTGTGTGTGTGTGTGTGTGTGTGTGTGTGTGTGTGTGTGTGTGTGTGTGTGTGTGTGTGTGTGTGTGTGTGTGTGTGTGTGTGTGTGTGCATGCTGTGGGCTTGTGTGACAGGACTTGAAGGGTGAGGATAATGACTTTATCATCGGGGCATGAAAGAGAGACGCACAGTGACAGTGAAAGAGAGAGAGACGTGTGGTGACATTTAAAGACAGAGAGAGAGAGGCACAGTGACAGTGAAAGAGAGACATGGTGACGTGAAGGAGGGAGAGATGCGGTGACCCAGTGACAGTCAGCAGGTGGCTATGGGGGGCTGTCTTCAAAGACCAGATACACAGCAAACAAAGAGGCAGATCGCAAAATATGGACTCTCTTTCTTGTGACAAAACGTGCTTTGTATGTGTGATGAGACAGATTGGACAGATTAGATTTCATTTTACATTTACATTTACACTGCACTTAGCTGACGCTTTTATCCAAAGAGACTTACAGACATCGCAGTGTATTGGCTACAATCCCTGAAGCAGTGTGGGGTTAGCCAGGCTGTGCCCTCCTAGTGACACAACACTTTCAGCGTTGCAACTAGTCAGGTCAAGAGCAATGCAAGTACTTTCTGAGTTCCTGCAAATACAGGAACTCCTCCCACTTTGTCGATAAGCAAACAGCCATAAGCCAACCAAGGGAGGCAGGTCAACCATGCCATTTGGGAAACGTTAATTGTTTTGCTCTTGGTCAGACCAAGTCTCAAAGAGATTTGAATGTCGATGACAATCAGGCAAGAGTGGGGTTACAGTAGGTGTCTTGCTCAAGGGCCACCTCAGCCATGGAGGGAGGAAGGGATTGATAAGGGTGGGGATTGATCTACAGTCCAACTCCCTAAACATTACAGCACGGCTGCACCACCAGGATGATATTATAATGTAACCTGTATTATAATAATGTTATACTGTAACCTCTGCACCAGATTGATATTAGGGGCAGAACAACTGTGTGCTGTGGAGTGCTGTGTCACAATGCCAATGGGAGTTGGAGTTTCCCAGTTGGGCTTTCACTTCACTTCTGGCATGCGTGCAAGTTCATGATGATGTACTAAAGAATATACAGTATAATAGTTAATAATATTGTTAATATAGTTAATAATATATATATAATACTGAATAATAAATAATATCCTAAAATAATTTCATACACAGTAAAAATGCAGTGTTAATTCTGGACGTAGCATCTTCTAGAGCAGTGGTTCCCAACCTTTTTCTTCAGGGACCCATATTTTTACCATTGTAAGCTTTGGTGACCCAATCATGTCAGCGCCCGCACGAGAGGGAGTCACATGATACTCTGTTTCCTGTGAAAGCTCATTAGTTATCATTTTATTCCTCAATTCGTACTGTTTAATGTATCACTTACATTTTGTTGCTTCTATGCATATATTAGTTTAAATGCTTTGTCATTTATTCAATGTGGGCTATATATGGTATTAAAATTAAAGCCCTTAAAATCATGAGGGCTTCGCGACCCACTGTGGATCTTTGGCGACCCATAGGTTGGGTCCCGACCCATAGGTTGGGAACCACTGTTCTAGAGTGTATTTGGCAGTCAACGACCCTGTCTGTTATCTTTGTTGTGTAGTTACACTGAAATGCAATAAATCTTGTACTGCAGTCAGTGATGGGTAAATGGGTGGGTAAATGCAATTAATGCAATGAGAAAGGGGGCATACACATGTGATGTGTAAATGTCATTACCTCTGCCAAGAACGTTATGCGATCGTCCGAGTTGTATGTACGTACGTTCGTTTGTTTGTGAACGTTCACGGTGTGTGTGTGTTTCTGTCCACCAGAGGGCGGAGGTGCGCTCTCTGAGTGCTTATCTATAATGTTGCAGTGATGCAGAGGACCTACACATGTGATGCGTAAATGCTATTAATATTGTTGTGAGAAAGGGAACATATAGCCTACAAATGTTATGGGTAAATGCTATTAATCTTGTACTGAGAAAGGGAACATACTGTATAGGCCTACACATGTGATGGGCAAATGCTATTAATCTTTGTAATAATAATAATGCATTTTATTTAAAAGCGCCTTTCAAAACACTCAAGGACACTGTACAGAGAGAAGCAAAAATGAAACAAGACACATAAACAGAATTGTAAACAAAAAATAAAATAAAAAATAAATATGAAATGAAATAAAAAAAAAACTTTAAAAAAAAACTGAGTTAAAGAATCATAAAGAATAGGCTATCTGAAGCAGATGAGTTTTTAGTCTGGATTTGAACAGGGGTAGAGAGTCAATATTGCGGATGTCAGGGGGAAGCGTATTCCCCAGAACAGAACCTTGAGGGACACCAGAGGTGACAGGGGAGGGCTTGGATTTAAATGACAGAGAGATAAGAATGGAACCAGTCAATGGGTGTGTTACATATGCCAATTGAGGAGAGTCTGTGGAGAAGGATGGAATGAGAGATGGTGTCAAAGGCTGCACTGAGGTCAAGGAGAATGACAATAGAGAGTAGGCCAGAGTCAGCAGTCATGAGTAGGTCATTAGTGATTTTAACTAGGGCAGTTTCAGTGCTATGTCGGGGGCGAAAACCAGACTGTTAAGAATTAGATGGGAATGGAGTTGAGAGGCTACAATTTTTTCTAGAATTTTGGAGATGAATGGAAGGTTGGAGATTGGGCAAAGGTTGTTGTAGTCAGAGGGATCAGAGCCAGGTTTTTTGAGTATAGGGGTGACAGCAGCAACTTTGAACAAAGAGGGCACAGTACCAGTGGAGAGTGAGGACTGGATGATGGTAGAAATGAAGGGGAGGAGAGAGGGGAGGCAGGACTTGACAAGGGTTGTGGGGAGGGAATCAAGCTGACAGGTGGAGGGCGTGGATTTGATGAGGTCAGAGTCCGGGAGAAGAAAACTAGAAAATAACTGGTGGAGGGGGAAGAGATCAGTGGGGGAGGGAAAGGAGGGGTTGCAGGTAAGATGTTGGTGGATTTTATGGAATTTGTCATTAAAAAAAAGTCCAGTAATGAGTTGCAAGTCTCAACTGAGTACATATGAGCAGGGAGAGTCAGGTGAGTTTTCTTGTACAGGCGCTCAAGGATTTCAAGGTCCGGAGTTGAGGGGTGTAGGCCTACCAGGGGGCAGTTTGAGAAAAGGTGACAGACCGAGTTTTAACAGGAGCAAAACAATTTAGGACATTGTGAAGACCGTTGTTATACAGAGTGACTAGTTCATCAGGGGAGGAGAGATTATTGGGAATCAGAATGTTTTCAATGGAGGACAAAAGTGCAGTGTAGTGAGGAAGGGAACATACACATGTGATGGGTAAATGCTATTACTAATACATTGAGGGAGGGGACAGAGACATGTGATGGTTAACCCCTTAAGAAAGTGTTTCCCAACCTTTTTTATCCTGCGTACCCCCTAAGCAATTTTGTCGTATGATGAGTACCTCTTCACTCATGTTCTATATCTGTTCCTCTATCCCAATGTGACTACACTCCATATATTTGTTATTATTACATTTTTATAAGTACCCCCTGAGGTGTGCTCGTGTACTCCTAGTGGTACATGTACCCCTGGTTGGGAAACACTGCCTTAAGACGTGGCGTTACAAATTTGTTGTTACCAGAATGGCAATGACCAAGTCATAGTGCATTACTTAAGGCCCTCTGTTGTGTTATAGTAGAGTAATAGGCCTACTATGGTAATTAACCATTCGATGACTATTACAGAGTGCCTCAGATGCTACATTTTATTACTGTTGTGAGGAGCATACATACCGGTATGTGATGGTTAAATGCTATTAATGTTGTGAGGGGTATATAGGTCTACCAGTATGTGATGGGTAAATGTTATTAATGTTGTAGGAAGCACATGTGATGGGTAAACGCTATTAATGTTGTAGGAAACACATATGATGGGTAAATGCTATTAATGTTGTAGGAAACACATGTGATGGGTAAATACTATTAATGTTGTAGGAAACACATGTGATGGGTAAATGCTATTATTGCAATGAGATTGGGGGAACACACATGTGATCTGTAAATGCTATTACTGTTGTACCGCAGGGGGCATACACATGTGATGAGAAAATGCTATTAATGTCTCTGCAAGGAGGAGGAGGAGGAGGAGGGGATGGACACATGATGGATGCACTGCTAATAACATCATCCATCTATAACATGATCTATGAGTAGGGTCTACGCATGAATCATCTCATGAGCATAATTAATCTTTTTTGAGTTAAACTCATCTTAACTCATCCCATACCTAACTTATAACAGTCATAAAACCTATTCGTGACCATGATGACAACCCATTTCAGGGGTCTGGGAATCAACTCAACAATGATATCTCTATTGAAAAAAACCCACAAATAAATAATAATACATTTTAAAAAACATGAGTGACTTGTTAAAATTAAGATGTTAAGACAAGTCAATTATTTAGACCATCCTTAGTTACAGTAGAGCAGAGGAGAGCTGAGGAGAGGAGGATATGAGAGGAGAGGAGAGGTGATGAGAGGAGAGGAGGGGAGGGAGAGGAGGGCCCAACATCTCTTGTCCAATTAGAGTGAATCTTGCTGCTCCGCTGCACATAGTAAAGGGGCCCAGGCCTTGCCAGGAATGATTATACTCAGACTGGCCATAGCCCTATACCACTATGCTCGCATGCATACACGCACACGCACACGCACACACGCACACACACACACACACACGCACGCACACATGCACGCACGCACACACACACACACACACACACACACACACACACACACACACACACGCGCGCACACACACACACACACTTGCGCACACACACACACACACACACACTTGCGCACACACACACACACACACTTGCGCACACACACACACACACACACACACACACACACACACACACACACACACACACACACACCCTCCACCCCCACCCCGTGGCCAGACTGGACTGCAGTAGTGCTACGGAGAGCTTTGCCTCATCTCTCCTTGTACTGCCTCTCCCTCCATCTCCTTGCCCAGCCTCTCCTCTCCTTCACCTGCGCTGCATTGCCTTCCTTTGCCTTACCTTGGCTTGCCCAAAGAAAGTGGATGTAACCAAGAAGCGTCATTTTGTTTCCTTTCCGGTATCCACTTTATGTCGGGTGAACGCCCCTTTAGGAGACCTTCGGTTAGGAGACCTTCGGAGTCCTGAGGTTGAGAATCAATGAAGTCCCCTTAGCGCTGTAGATGGCGGTAGCGCACGTCTTGCGCAAACACCTCAAAAAGAGAAGAAGAAGTAGGGGACAACGCCCCCTTAGGAGACCCAACTTGAGCACACGCTTTTGCATTGAGTGGGCGTGGTTTGTGATATCTTTGTTTGATTCAGTATTTTTGGCTTGCCTCTCCTTGCCCTGCCTGTCTCTCCCTCTCTTGCCCTGATTCTCCTTCCCTTGCCCTGCCTTGCTCTGCCCTGCTTTGTGTTTCCTGTCTTGCATAGCCTTGCCTTGCTTTGCTCTGTCTTGCCCCGCCTTTCCTTTCCCTGCCTCTCCTTGCCTTGCCTTTCTTTTCCTTGCCCTGCCTCACCTGGCCATCCCTTGCCCTGCCCTGCCTTGTGTTTCCCTGTCTCACCTTGCCCTGCTTCTCCTTGCCTTGCCTTGCCTGGCCTCTCCTTTCCCTGCCTCTCCTTGCCCTACCTTGCCTTGCTTTTCTTTTCTTTGCCCTGCCTCGCCTTCCTTGCCCGGCCTCTCCTTGCCTTGCATCTCCTTGCCTTGCCCGTCCTCTCCTTGCCTTGCATCTCCTTGCCTTGCCCGGCCTCTCCTTGCCTTGCATCTCCTTGCCTTGCCCGTCCTCTCCTTGCCTTGCATCTCCTTGCCTTGCTTTTGCTCTGTCTTGCCCTGCCTCACCTTGCCTTGCCTCTCCTTGCCTTGCCTCTCCTTTCCCAGCCTCTCCTTTCCCTGCCTCTCCTTGCCTTGCCCAGCCTCTCCTTGCCTCGCTTTGCACTGTCTTACCGGCCTCTCCTTGCCCTGCTTTGTCTCCCCCACTGCCAACTGCCTCAGCTGTCTGCCAGAGAAATGTACATGGACACCTGACAATATACTGACAGTGTGCATATCAATGGAATAGAACACTCTGGGCTGCAGATACAGTCTAGCAGTACAGTGGTCTAAAGGGAAGTCAGTGATGCCATGTCATGTCCCGTCCCAGAGGGATCAGTTAGTGAGTCAGTGACACACTGAGGGAAGAGGATAGACTGACGCCAACATGCTTGCATTGGTGCATGGTGGTGGTTTTTCTTGCCTTTAGTGGTAGGCAGTTGCCTGGGTAACACCAGACCTAATCACAAGTTAGTTAGTTTCCGATCGAAACGATTGTGTAGAACTAAAAGCAGTATGGGAGTTCCCAGGCTAGGTAGGCAGGGGTGTAGCAGCAAATTGTGGGCCATATGTAGCCTGAAACCAGCCAAGGCCGTAGCCAGGGTTTTGAATTTAGGGAGGTCCATGATGTGCACCTGCACAGCGCGCCACAATTTTTTTTACTATTACATGTAAATATGTCTTTTTTGTCATTTATTTTCAAAATGCACACCTCTTCACAAATGTGATGTTTTAATGAATATTTACTGGAATTAACTAACATCTACTGGTCTGACCAAGTAGAGAAAAGTATGGAAGCATGGAAAATGTAGATTTCCAAAACATACTTGAGTAGGCAGAAATTTATGATGATGATAAATGGAAAAGATCACACTTAGCAATTGGCAGCATACATTCTGGAAATAAACTACTAATAAAACATACTCTGCCTCTTGTTAATATTGATAGGTACGAGGGTGAATAGTAGCCTATGCAAGTGTTTGGTACAAGCAAAGGCAATTTGGTAGGGGTAGGCTAAATAACTAATATAATACAGACAGAAATATGCATATTGTATAGCTATTGCTAAACAGCCAATACAAAAATGTATGGGCCATATTGATTTAATAAATTGAATGTGACAAATCTTCAAAAGCAACACTGGCTCTCCGTCAGTATTTGACATTCACGCGTGTGCTATACCATTGGAAAGGGCAGAAGAGCCTTTTCCAATGGTACCACACACTCACCCATACACAAACGTGATGACAATACAAACGTCAATTGAAACGTCTATGCAAAAGTGGTGATTTAAAAAATATATATATTTTCCCTGAAAAGTTAGGGAGGTCATGACCTCCCTGACCTCAATGCTGGCTACGACCATGCAACCAGTTCCAATGGACCCCCTGCCCAGCTAACTTCTACATCAGACTGTGTGTGGGCCCCATATATACATGGGGCCCTGGTGACTCAGTCACACTTTACACCCTGAACAACACCCCTGTTGGTACAGTAGGACAGTTTGAAAGGAGGCATCACTGTCTGGAATGGCAACACCACACAGGCTGAAAGGAAGTCTCTGCAAAGAAAAACCAAGACTGTTGAAAGGCACAACACTTCCCTCTATGAATTCCATGTATGTGCAGCGCAGCCAAGATAACAGAGAGAATCATTAAATACACACTATTCAGCTAATTCTCTGCTCAGACACAAGCACTGCACATATTATATACACCTTAGAAACAGTGGAACAGACAGTATTACTACTAAAAAAGCAAAGGTTTTTAATAGCTAGTTCCCCGCAACAGTCAGACTGATGGCAAAACGGAACAATTGACTTCTGCTTTGACTTGTGCTTTGATTCCCTTGATTTTTGCACAATAATTCATATGTGCCTTGACTAGTTCATGGACAAAAGAAGACAAATGGAACTTTGACTTTGAAAGTAATGGGAGAGAGAGGCGGGTCGATCCCGGGTCTCCTACGTGACAGTCAATTTGAGCTACAGCCAGGACTATCTATGACAGGGACCTGTCCGAGACACTGTAGCCCCTTAACATGCCATTTCACCAGGGCAACACTGTAATAGTAGTAAAAAAAAACACAACTACCATAGTGCTACACCACCATGACAGTGCCTTTAGTTACACATAACGACTTGGTCATTGGTAACAGCTCATTTATAACAGGAGCCATGCCTTACTGGATTAATAACCCTTTAACACAGCACTATGGCTCTCTGTAATGTCATGGCAGTGTTGTTATGATGTAGTTAAGCATTTTCAGCACGTGAATAGGGTCGCTGGCGACACCTGCTGCAGTAAGAGGGTAAACCTTTAACACAGAGCTTCTGTTATAACCTTATGGCACCAAAATGGTCATGAACAAGTCTTAACTGGTTACCTAAGACTCCTTGCATTGTCAATGTCAACGTAATGTTATTAGGATGTACTGTATGTGTTTTCAGCGACAGGCCCAGGCTCTGTGGTAAGAGGCTACGGGTCATCTTACATTACCATGCTCAGGGTACCTCAGTCATGGAGGAGAGTACTGGATAATTAACCACACACACACACGCACACACGCACGCACACACACTTTACCTACTCTAATGGGAGACTCACATTCACACAATTTGATGGAAACTCAGTGATGGCATGACAGGTCGTGGAGTAACATTACAATATTTACCCTTATCTGACACTTTTATCCAAAGCGACTTGCAGATATTACAGGGTATTGGGTAGCCTCTTAGTGCAAATGGGGTCGCCGGCGGGCCTATTCACTATTTGCTGCAAATACTCAACTACATCATAACAACATTGCTATGACATTATAGAGAGCCTTAAGTAACAGCTCATATAGCATAGGCTGTGCGCTAAGGGGTTAAAGTACCTGGAGCAGTGTGGGGATTGGTGCCTTGCTCAAGGGCACTTCAGCCATGGAGGGAGGAAGGGATTGGTAAATGGTGGGGATTGAACCTGCAACCCTGTGATCTACAGTCCTACTCCCTAACCATTTCACTCCCGTCTGCTGACTCGCAGAGGTCAGCAGTGGTAAGAGTGTGAAGTTCTCCGCAGGGCAGGCAGCTGGCCAAGGCCGAAGTGGATGATAAAAGTGAGAGCGACTCACTTCTTAAAGACCAACAGATGGGGCAGTTCAGAGGCTAAGGGAGAACTACTTACTGTAGAAGTTCCTTCCTGAGTGTGTGAGAGTGTGCGTGCGTGTGTGTGAGTGTGTGCGTGCGTGCGTTTTGGGTGTGTCTCTGTGTGTGAGTGAGAGAGAGAGAGAGAGAGAGAGAGAGAATTCTGTGTGAGTGAAGTTGTTCTAAGCTGCCTACCTCTTTCTTAATCTCGTCCTTACTCTCTCTTTCTTCCCTCTCGCTTTCTCTCTCTTTAATTCCTCTTTCTCTCGGTTTGCTGATGCGTCACCATGGCAACTGGCTATTCCTGCTAAAGGTCTGGCATAAAGGGGCAGGTTTGAGGTTATTAACAGGCAGGCTTGAATACATTAACCCCTTAGCACAGAGCCTGTTATAACCTTACTGTCACAAACCTTATAATGTCCATGTCTAATTCTATTACTTAAGGCTCTCGTTAATGTCATAGCAATGCTGATATGATGTAGTTGAGTTAGGGATGCAAATTATCTATCATTATTATATGGTTGTGACGTCATCTGTCGAATGCTCCATTCATTTCAACGGGGCTCCCCAACGTTCGGACGTCTGTTATTTTTCGATAACGGACGGGTTGGTCTATAACAGACCGCTGTCAATGGCAACAAGACTTTTCACTGCTAAAGCGACTTTTCAACAAGACTCTAATCAGCTGCTATGATAGACAGCACCCGTTGTCCTGGCTACCGCTGTCAATGGCAACAAGACGTTCACTGCTAAAGCCACTGGCTTGTATACAAGTCATTGGCTAAAGCGAATGTTTCATATCACTCCGCAGGGGGTCCGGTCTTTTGTCACTCTAATCAGCTGCTGTGATAGACAACACCTGTTGTCCTGGCTAGCCTACCTAGCTGTTGCCTAGCGGTGTTCCACAACGGTACTGTTTTGTTTTGCGCAGCAACAATCTTAACATTAAATAGGTGTAAAGAAATGTCCCCGCATGTGTGAATCATTTAAGTATATCCATATAATAAGCGGGTTAACTTTCGGCGAGTCGGTCGCTTTGTGGAATAGCAGCACTTCAGAGAGAACAAGACCCCTCCGCTCCGCGTCGGGGTCTAAAGATTCTCTCTGTCGTGCTGCTATTCCACGGTAGCGACCTTCTCGCCGAACGTTAACCCTTACTTAATCATTAGTTGATAGCCTAATCGATCGACTTACGATTAATTGATAAGCAGCGTTATCCCCCCGAAATCTCAATGTTTCTCGAAAAAAAATCTACTAAATCAAAAAATTTAATTAAATATTGAGATAAAATACATTTTAATTAATTCTATTTCAATTCTTTAATCCAAAGGTGATTTAAATATTCCCACTATTCACACCCCTGTTCACACACACTCTTCACGTACCCATTTCACCTGGGTCTCTTGTCAGTTGAATTGTCGATTAATTGCGATTAATGTTTTTTAATCGATTAATGCATTGATCGATTAAAGTCGATTAATCGATTATTCGTTTGCATCCCTATGATGAGTAATGCCAGCAAAGAGTAGGCTAAACAGGCCTGTTGACCCGGTGTTCTGTCGATATGTGTTGCCTCGTCGAGATGAGCGACCGGTCGCCCTATTCGATAGTGGTGTTCTATCGATTTGCGATGCCTCATCTAAATGAGCGACCTTGACTTTCCGCGGAAGGCGTTTCAATCGGTCCACGTAGGACTGTTTTAATAACCATTTCTTTGTTTATTTCACGGACAGGGGTGTGCAATCGTTAGTGCAGAGTTTAATAAGAACATGCGGCTGCTGACAACCGCGAGCCTCTCGTTTGAGCAAGTTAAGAAACGTGCCATAGGCTATGACAGAGACTGAGTTGAGTTTGCGCAAATACTGGAGAAAGTGTTTGGGATCAGGGCCTGGCTACGGGTTGTTTAATGCAGTCATTTGCTGTTGGTTTGGTTTCAATGCGACGTGGGCTCGCAAGGCAAATTGCTATCATGCTATGAAATCATGTGCTATGGGGATAAACAAGCGCGGTTCAGATATTCCCAGATAGCAGATAGTGGCTTTGTTTTGGCAGATGTCTGTCTTTTAATGACCGGAATCATATTTTCATAACATCCCCACCAGTGCATTTCTTATTACCATGTTGAGGCATTTTACAATGCAGTCGATTCAAATTCTTGAGTGAAAAGGGTGGAGGGAGCATTTTGACAGCTCAATCAGGTGGCGATTTTTTTCCATTTTGCAATGAGAACGCCTCCTCTACATAAATACCGGTAGTCTTTTCTGATCGATGTTACAATGTTCGAGGCTGAGTGTGTGAGCGATTACGGTTAGGCAACAAAGTAGCAAATGTACGAGGCCAGGCAGATTTTCCAATGATCTGCTGGATGATCCTGTAACTTTCAGTCCATGACAGTCGGTGGACAGGCTGTAGTTCTAGGCTAACTAGACTACGGATGACTGGACATAGGCTACAGTTCGAGTCACTAAAGTTGACAGTCTCAGGGGATCCTATAGTAACTTTGTGGTATAGTGTCTTCTCCGTCCACCTGGTGGCACCGTACTGCATTATGATATGAAAGGTACACATTAAGAAAGGAGTCAGATGCATGAAGTGATCCACTAAAGTTGTCATCAAACGTACAGCCCGTGTCCGTTCTTCAATCCTTCTTCATCCTTCATATACACAACATATTGGCGACGAGAATGGCTAGTATCGGAATCTCACAACCTCCTGCATTACTGGAAAGTCCGGGTGAGCCGACGATGTTGTATACAACCTGGATACAGATGTTCGAAAATTACCTGCTAGCATTGACCACGAATGAAATGCCGGACAAACGTAAGCGCGCATTACTTTTGCATTGTGTAGGCACCGAAGGCCAGCGTATTTTTCTTTCTTTACCTGACACTGGCACTTCTTACAAGTCTGCCTGTGACGCGCTGAAGAAGTTTTTTGTGCCGAAAGTGAATGTCGTGGCTGAGAGGAGTAAGTTCCGTCAGCGTGCTCAGAGACCGGGCGAAACAACTGTACAGTACATTGCTGCATTGAGGGACTTGCTAGTGAACTGTGATTTTGGCACGTTAGCCGATGACATGATAAGAGATCAGCTGATCGAGAAAACGTCCTCCACACGGATTAGAGAACGTTTACTGATGGAAACTGACTTGACATTGGATAAGGCAATCACGATCGCCACCCAAATTGAATCTGCGGTGGCTGAAGCTAAAGCTATTGCTCCCATGCATGACGCTACGGTGAAACTCGTTCAGCCGAGAGGAGGCAACGGTGCTTACAACAAGCGTCGGGGCAATGGCAAACCGCAGGCACCAGTCCAACGTACACAGCACACTTCTCAAAATAAAACGTGCTACCGTTGTGGATCCAACTCTCACTTAGCAAATGACCCAAAATGTGCTGCCAAGAATGCAAAATGCAACAACTGTGGAAAAACGGGACATTTCAGTAAAGTGTGCCGCAGCGCAGTCCCCACACACAGTGTGAAAGAGGTTGCTGTTCCCGATCTTACAGTGCTACATGTTGCTCCTACCGCTTCTGTCTCCCAAACAAATCGCCTTACCTGCACAGTGTCTCTTCATGATAAAGATGGACAGTCACTTACCACTGATTTGCTTGTTGACACTGGTTCAGCAGTCTCCATTCTCCCTGAGAGCATCTACAGTCAGTCATTCATGCATGTGCCTCTCACTAAGCCTACTGTGCGCCTGGTGACTTACATGAAAAAGCCTATTCCTGTACTTGGCTGTCTCCAGCTTACTGTGACATACCACAATCAGAGCGCACACACTGACTTTTACATTGTCCCCGATGGCACACCACTGCTTGGAATGGATCTGTTCACTGCACTTCGCCTTCACATCCAAGATGGACAGATCGCCACACCTGCTTCACCTGCTGCACCACTGGTGAGTCACACAGTCAACACTACAAGCGCATTAGGCGTTGCTACTGGATTCATACACAAAGTGAAAATGCGTCCAGATGTGCCTCCAGTCCAGCAGAAACTACGCCGACTCCCGTATGCTGTGCGCGACCCTGTCTCCGAGGAGCTGAAACGTCTGGAAGCCGACGGCATCATCGAGAGAGTCGACTCATCTGCCTGGGTGTCGCCGCTGGTGATCGTCAGCAAGAAGTCAGGTAGCCTTCGTGTTTGTGTGGACCTATGTGAACCAAACAGGGCTGTGGTGATAGACAGTCACCCCCTGCCACACATCGAAGAGGTCTTTACAGAGCTCCGTGGTGCTACAATGTTCTCCACAATCGACCTACAAAATGCATACCACCAAGTGCAGTTGCATCCAAGCAGCAGAGATCTTACCGCGTTCATATCGCATGATGGACTCTTTCGTTTCACACGAGTGCCCTACGGCCTGGCCTCAGCACCCAGTGCATTCCAACGCATGATGTCTCAGATCCTGGCGGGTCAAAAGGGTGTGCAGTGCTATCTTGACGACATAATTGTCAGTGGAGAGACGCCTGAAGTGCATGACGCCAGACTGAAAGCCGTACTTCACTGCCTACAGGAGAGTGGGTTGAAGCTCAATGTTGAGAAATGCCACTTCAGACAGACAGAGTTGCCTTTCCTTGGGCATCTCATCTCTGCTTCTGGCCTACAACCAGACCCTGGCCATGTCCAAGCTGTGCTTCAAGCTCCGCCTCCACACGATGCACAATCTCTACGCTCCTTCCTGGGCCTGACTGCGTGGTATTCAAAGTTCATTCCCAACTATGCCATGCTTGTGGAACCTCTCCGTGCACTACTACGCCAGTCCACTGCTTTCCACTGGCCAGAGGAGGCGCAAGAGAACTTTTGCAAAGTGAAAGAGATCATCTCTACATCATCTGCCCTTGCCTTGTTCGATCCTGCCCTCCCTACAATCGTGACAACAGATGCATCAGACTATGGCATTGGCGCTGTGCTGACACAGATGAAGGGCAAAACAGAACAGACCATTGCATTCGCTTCCAGAACGCTTACTGCATGTGAGCGCAACTACTCTACACTCGAAAAAGAGGCCTTGGCATGCGTCTGGGCTTCTGAAAAGTGGCGTACTTACCTCTGGGGCCGTCATTTCACTTTACGGACTGATCATAGCCCCCTGACCACTCTACTCACTACCAAGGGCCTTGGACGTGCAGGCATGAGAATAGCTCGCTGGTCTGCTCGCCTGCTGTGTTTTAACTACACCATCGAATACAAACCTCGCCATGAGAATGTTACAGCAGATTGCTTGTCATGCTTGCCTCTGCCCATCACAGATGAACACGAGGAGATGGAGTTGGAGATGGTAGCTGCTGTGTCCCTGTCCCCGGACTTCGCTGCAGTTACAGCTGATGAGTTCTCCAGTGTCTGTGAGGCATGCCCTGTGCTACAAAAAGTGCGACACTTCATTGCGAAGGGATGGCCTCGTACTGCAAAAGGCCTAGACCCTCTCATCGTGCCATACTTCGATATGCGGTACGAGCTGGCTGTGCAGAACAGTGTCATAGTGCGTGGCACTCACCGTCTAGTCGTACCCGAACAACTACAGGCCAAGATGATCCAGCTTGCTCATGCTACACACCCAGGAATCGTTCGCACAAAACAAAGACTGAGAGACTTGTACTGGTGGCCTGGAATGGATGCGCAGGTCGAGTCTGCCATCAAAGAATGCTTTACCTGCCGCCAACATGACAAAACCGCGAAAACCCGCACTGCTCCACTTCAACCTGTGCCTACTCCTACTGCTGCCTGGGAAAAGGTGGCTGTGGACATTGTTGGTCCGATTCACACTGCACCTGCTGACTGCCGCTTTGCCATCACACTCATCGACTACTACAGCCGGTGGCCTGAGATTGCTTTCAGCTCTACTGTTACCACTGTGATGACTTTTCTTGCCACTGTATTCAGCAGATAAGGAAATCCCCTTGAGCTGGTCAGTGACAACGGCTCGCAGTTTGTTTCAGCTGAGTTCGAGGCGTTCCTTGCCGACAGGAACATCAAGCACTGTGTACTACCCACAGGCTAATGGGGAAATCGAGCGCTTCAACAGAGTGTTCAAAGACTGCCTACAAACAGCCAACATCGAAGGTAAACCACTGAAACCTTTTGTCACTGAGTTCTTGCACACATACAGAGCCACTGCACATGCCGTGACTTCAGTGTCACCTTCTGAACTGCTGCATGGTAGACCTCTCAACACCAAGCTGCACATCAGAGGTTTAAACTCCATGCGCCCCTGCACTGACATAACAAACCTGCAACAGAACATACAAAAGAAACAAGAAAAATCCAAACAATACACTGACAAACGACGTGGTGCGAAACCACCCAACTTCCAGATCGGATCTGCTGTCCGCATCCGCAAACCTGGAATTATTGCAAAAGGACTGTCAAAGTTCACAAACCCCCTGAAGGTGGTAGCCCAAAAGGGTCCTGCCACTTACCTGCTGTCCGATGGAAAAGTGTGGAATGCCTTCCACCTTGCCCCCTCATCTGCCGCCTGTGCTGCTGTTCCAGCATCACAGCCTGATGAGGCTTGCCCCCTGCCAAGCCACCAAGGTGCTGAGCACGAGCCACCTGAACCTGAACTTGTGCCTTCACCGCATCAGTCCCCTCGGGTACCGAGAGCACGACACGCTCCTGCATGGCTCGAGGATTATGTGACTTAAAAAAAGAGAGAGAAAAGATGTGATATGATGTAAAATGTGAAAATGTTCATTGTTTACTGGTCAATATACAGTTTGCTTACTTACCTGCATTTAATGTCATACGGTTCATATTGTGGCATAATACTTACCTTTAAGATGTGTTTACATTAACTAGGTCCTACTCAGTTGTTACTTATTGATAGTATAAATTCTTACATTATAATTGTTTATTTTTGATACATACTTACCTGCCTTAATGTATGAGGTTTATGTTTTCTACAGGTTTTAATACTTCATGGATTCAAGTTACTATGAATTTCTAGTTTTAAATACCTGCATTCTTATGCTACTGTTCAGCTTATTCTTACAAAAGAGGGATATGTGGTATAGTGTCTTACCTCCTCCATCCACCTGGTGGCACCGTACTGCATTATGATATGGAATATGTACATTAATATACGAGTCAGATCTATGCATGAAGTCAACCACTAAAGTTGTTATCAAATGTACAGCCCGTGTCCGTTCTTCAATCCTTCTTCATCCTTCACATACACAACAAACTTGCGCTACAGTTTGAGTCACTAAAGTTGCCGGCCCATCTGCCGTAAGACTTACTGTAAGAGGCTGCCAGACAGGTTTGAGGTCTGATATTAGCAGGTTGAAGATATAAGAGACAAGTTTGAGGATAATTCGAGGCAGGTCTGAGGTCTGATATTAAGAGGCTTTGTAGAATATTTCAGAGTGAATTGCACCATCCCAAAGCTTCTCTACTGCTCTGTGGACATGCGACACTGAAACACTCACCAAACTCACCACCCTTCTGTCTGTCTTGTCCTCTTCCATCCTGACGGAGAGAGAGAGAGAGAGAGAGAGAGAGAGAGAGAGAGAGAGAGAGAGAGAGAGATGCTCTTGCTTTAGCTTTAGTTAACTCTGCCACTCTCTGCTTCCCAACTGGTCAGACATGGTTGTTTCATCATTGGTTTCCTTGGCAACTAGTGGTCCCATGGACAGAGAGACTTGCAGTGACTGAGAGAGATGGTCAGAGTAGAGGAGAGAGATAGAGAGGAGGAGGAGGATGAGAGAGAGAGAGAGAGAGAGAGAGAGAGAGAGAGAGAGAGAGAGTAGTGGAGAGAAAGACATAGCGGAGTGTCAGTTCTGTCACCACTGGACACTGCTGTATTGAAGGCACAGACACCTGAGTAGAAGGGTCAAGATACACACAATCTGAGATTACGTGTACTGCGTATACAAAGGAGAGATGGCCATGGTGTCCGTGTACGAGTTAAATGTGCACTGTGCAGGACTGTGTCCAGAGCAGATATTGCAACTATGCTGCTCATTGAAACGGTTACTATAGAGGGATGTACCTGATTTTCTGCTGGTTGGATCAAATTTGGGTTTTTTCCTTTGAGGTTTTGGTTTTTTTTTCAAGGTCTAGCCACCTCACTTGGTACAGGGGAATAACTGGTGCAACCGCTACATAATATCACTTGCTAGTACTTTGGCCACGTCTGACCTCATGTGTAGCCCAAAAAAAAAAATCAAAGAAAAACACACAATACTGGACCAAGATGGCAGCGTCCGTGCTTAGGCCACACCAAGAGGCTGAATACAGCATCCAGTGTTCGCATGTATGACGTAACTACGATCTCCGGTTTGTATCTATGGAGAAAGGCCCCCATCTGTGTGCGGCTACTATGCGGAGAGTCCATCTGTGTGCTGCTACTTTGCTGCCCCCAAGTGTAGCCCTACAGAGTCACACCTCCCAGGTCTAAAGCAGCAGGTCAAGGTGTGGTGAAGGATGCAGGGCAAGGCCCATTAAGCCAGTCAGGCCCGCGGACAGGGAGGGACAAACGGGTATGTTGTGCCGGGCCCTGGGAGATAGCGGGCCCAGAATTGGGTCCCCATAACATTGAATGTGTTTGGTAGGGGTCCTTTCACATGACTTTGTTCTGGGCTCGGCCCAGCGAAAGCTGTCAGCGGCCCTGGAGCCAGCAACAGTCTCACCTACTCAATATATATGGATGATGTAATTGTGTACACACTGTGGGGATGTGCAGGGAATTAATCATACCCATAAAGAAAGTTTGTTTACATTTTCCCTTAACCACAGGGCACCACTACGGGATTAGCTTATTCCCATCTATTGCACTTGCATTAGCCTAGATGAATTAGCATGTCGTTCACTTAATGGGTAAATCATCCAAGTATGCATGCAACATCCAATTATCTTTTCATGTAGTTAAGCAGAAAATCAAATAGCTGGATCAGACGCTGCAGTCATGTTCATTTGCTGTTTTGAAGCAAATAAACAGCCGTCCCAGAAATCTGTCTCCGTGGTGCTTTTTGAGTCTGTTACAGTGCGTGTGGACATCAATTTCTGACACAGTTTGACCGGACAGCAATTTTTGATGCCAAAGGTACAATATGACACCGGCCAGGGGTGTGAGACTGGGTGAACTCCACACCCTAGTTCAGGGGTTCCCAACCTTCACCTTCACAAGGTCCCCAATATAGATTCTAGCCAAGGCCCCCCTTTTGTGGACACACTTTTTTTTTTCGGTGCACCCCTTTTCTGTGCACCCCTTTTCTCCTATGTCTGTGTGCCAGTGCCTTATTGTGATATATAAAATAACTATAATTGTAGAAATATTAGATTATTCTAAAGTTTATTGGGCCAGAGGTGGGCACCGAACAGCTGTTAACATTTCAAGCGGGTCCCAAGAACTCCTGCCTTAGGGAGAGGAGATTACACCCCAGGCTTCAATGGCCCATAGTAATGATGAGGTAACAGGTAACAGCATCAGGACAGCATCAGAACAAGGGCAGTTATTTAGTAACCAGTGTAACATTCAGACGCTCTAATTGGCACAGAAGAGGAGACAGACCAATGACTATCACTTTACTGATTAAGGGAAAGATTGTCCACATCCCAGGAAAAGGTGCCGGACTAAGGCTGACTGTACGTTTGGAGTGAGAAGTCTTCACACTTTACATCCCTTTTTTCTTTGATATGTGTTCCATGGCAGGATTACTTTTCCAATGGTCAAAACGTCATCCAGCCATGCAGTAAAAACATAAAAGAAAAAAGGATTTTAAGTGTGCTGCAGACTTCGGGCTTCACTCTACGGGTCACCATGTCAGGAGGGAGTAGGCCTACACACGCCAGGCCAGCACATCACTGGGAGAGAGAATTTGGAAACACTTTATTTGATTTGATGCTGGCGTCATACACATGATATGATAGAGTCATAAAAGCGTCTAAACATTATGGCCTAAACATTATGACAAATGCCATAAACATTTTATTGTTGTGAAAAGTTCAATTTGTTTGAGCTGTCTTTACCATAATAGAATGTCACTTAATGACAACAGTCAGAAAATGTTCATGACATTGACATAATCTTTATGGCACGCCCATGACTGTGTTACGACACTGTTGTGACACTGTGTCATGTGAAACGTATAATGCCGGCACAAAGAAGACAACACATAAAACAAATCAGTGTAATCTTTGAGCAAGAAAACATGGAGTAAAAAGGCAATATAATAAAATAAAGAAATTAACAAATGGGTCTACAAAAAGTTACAACAGTGTCTGGAAATATAGAAAGGTGAGTTCAAATGTAGGCTAAATAAATAAACTGCAGAGGGCTTGAATTGTAATAATAAGAGTAAAATTGTGTTGAGCTTCACTCAATGTGATGTGTTTATCCACACACACACATCTGGAGTGAACAGACCAGCTGTGGTGGTCCTCTCTTGTTGTCAGTCTTAGGTCATCTCTCTCCTCTCTCCCGGGGACTGACGCGATGGGGAGAGTCTTCTGCGCAGGCGCCGTCATCATCTTTCTCCCTCAATTTCTCCTGACCTCCTCCCGGTTTCTGCAGTGGTGGAACAACTTAGTGCCCCAGATATTTTAAAACATATCGCATTACATATCGGTGCAAACATCTAAATATATCCCGCATGAGGGATGGCATCTTTTTTCGGGAAGATCTTGGTCGGCATTTACGTGGAAATCAAAAGAAGCGATGGTAAGTCACACCCAGTATGAATGCGCTCCGGTTAGAGAAAGATGCCTGATTTGAAGGAGGATACAGCGCTAGCCAGCAGCTTTGTTGCTGAGTAACGTCGGCAGCTGAAACCACTAAAGCCTTCACAACTGGCATACTCCGGAATGCTACATTTTGGAAAAAGAATATCTCCGTGCGAAATGTATCGCTGTCAAAGTCATTCAGTTGGAACGGATAGGCCGCCGGCTAGCTGTCATTGCATTGTCGAGCTCAAATTGGACGTGATGCTTGCTCACTTAGCAAGCTAGCTCGTTCTATTTGCCCACAAATAATGTAAATGAGGCTAGCATGACGAGCTAACCAGATGGTACCCTACCCACACTGCGATGTGTTCTCACCAAGGCTTTTTGAATAACAGCAGATGCGATACCAATTACGCAAGGGACATGTCGCCGTCCCTCCTAGGTATGCACTTGTTAGCTGGCCAGCTTCACGATGCCCCTGCAGCATCCTCTGTGGCTCCGCATCCTAGATGTGCCCCAGCCCCTGGGCAGCGATGGATGGAGATGTCAGAGATAGCGGGCGGATACCTGGGGTGTAGGCTACAATAATGTGGCGCTGCGTGTGTGAAAGAGTAGGCTGGTATACAGAATGACTCAAATATCTGGAATGTCGTAGTGGAACTTTCACTTTTCATTGGGATTGGAGTGATGACGTTTAGGCTCTGGTGAACAGCATGTGTTCTCCACCCCGGATAGGGTGTTGCTGGCTGCCACTAGCCTCACCGTCTTACCAGCACAACCATGACACCAGCAAGGTCGGGGAACGCGACAGCAGCCAGTCGCATGTAGTATTGCTGGCATTTCATTGCTCTTGAAACTCTAACTAATATCATATTCTCGGGTCAGTCTGTCCGCGTTTGAAACAAACAAGGTCTAACCAATTCCATTGCGCGCGGCGCAACATCTCCCGATGTGAACGACTACCAGTGTGTGGCGCTAATGTTGGTTTGCTGCCGAATGTTCCGCCACCTACCAGCCCATAGTGCTCCGAAAGCAGGCGTGTGAATGTCAGTAACCGCTATCTGGCCATCCGTGCAGAAGGGTGTTGGTCCAGCGCTGGCCCAGTTTTCCTCTGCCGGGTGGCGCGCGCCCTCGCCAGCTGGACGTGTGCAACTGGAAAGCGGAAACCATCCCCGAGCCAAATTCCAGAATTTCAGCACGAGCGGATGACGCATTGGTGGAGCTCTTAAAACCAGACTGCAATGCATGGCTTTCTCATTTCAGCTTTGCTTTGGGAAGCCATCTGTTATCATGTATCGCAAAGGTCATGCCTTACTAAAGCAGAAGTTACTGCAACTTAGTACCATTGCTGTAAGCCTTGGAAGTCAGAATCCTAAATCAAAATCCATCCAAAAAAACTAATGCCCTCTTGATTTTTCATCAGTTTATCTGTGTGTGACCCACACCAGTAGACACACCCCCTCCAGAAAAAGAATGTAAAAATGTGCAATGTGTGTTTGCTTTGCAGTCATGTGACTCCTGAATGTAGTGTAGTGTGATGTAGGGCAAGGCTACTGCTTAGTGGGGGAAATGTGCTCAACCTCATAGTGTGGAACTGGTATGTTCTACACTTGGAGGCATGGATGTCGACAGGAAGGGACAAAAGGGTAAGTTGTCCTGGGCCCAATGAGAAAGGGGTCCCAGAATAGGGTCCTCATTACATTATGTATTGGGTGGGGGGCTCTTTGAGATGACTGTCCTGTACGCGGCAAAAGCTGTCAGCCACCCTGCTTGGAGTTGTGATAATGTCATTATTGATTAATGAGGTAGTTCGTTGAAATGAACCTGATGTTGTGGAGACAGTGCAAAGTTGAATGAAAGTCAGGTCAGCTTTCCGACTGAGTCAGCCGACTGGGAAACTCCAACACAGCCGTGTCACACAAGGACAAGGCAGGACACCGTGTTACCATTTCTGCCCTAGCTTCTCTCGTCAGCGTAGTGCAGGGGCCAGACATAGGTGGATTGGCCATATGGCATGAAGGGCATTTGCCTGGTGGACTGGTGGTGATTTTGGCCCTTCCCTCATTGGTATCAGTCCTCGTGCCACTACAGCAGGCTTCTTCGAGATAGATATTAATAAGGCATTTTGGCTGTTAGGGTCAAAATAGCTCATATGAGATGACAACATTTCTTTCAAAGGCTTCGATGGCTGTCTCAATGCCTGGAAAGGTTTTTGCCCGGCCCAGCAGGTTTTGCAAAAATGCCCGGCCTGAGTTTCAGCCCTGGGGCCAGAGATATAGCCAATGCCCTTGGGGTAAACGCAGTGTAAACATAGCAGATCCCCCTTCCCGGAATAATGTGATGCTCGTTGTTATAATGAACGATTGACTGTTTATTACCGTCTTCACTGAACAGGGTAACAGCAGCGGGCATGAAAAATAAAGTAGACCATAGCCCCTTAATGCACACCGTACCTCCTGTGGCACGCTGTAATAGACATTGAAAGTTAACTACTATAGTACTACACTACTATGACAGTGAACAGGACCTTTAGTAATACATTACGACTTGGTCATTGCCATTCTGGTAACAGCTAATTTATATTGCCGTGTCTTAAGGGGTTAAGCTACTCCTAACCCTGCTGCATCTCCCTCCTCATTATACGGGCCTGTTACCCATAACCCTATTCATACAGCACTCAAACCCATTTCCTGTAGCAGAAGACCAACCAAGAAGGCACAAAGTTGCCAAAGTGGTTTACATTTCAGAACTATTATGTAAAGTTCCTTAAAATATTTACTTAGTTTCGTCAAATTCATCCTGCAACGAGGCATCCATCCTTTTGAAGTTTTCAACAGTTGGATTTTCTGCACCACCTTCATATATAATGACAGGGGAGGCCAAAGTAAAAGTGAACGTAAATTTATGGTGTAAGTACAACACTAGCACATGATATTACATGACGGTTACACCAGTTACTCTGTTGTACCTAATGAGATAGCTGGATGTTGTTGTTACTGAAATAAGCCTAAAAAGAAAACCTCCAAATTTGATAAATGTACATTGCATTGTGTACATTCCTCTACAGTAATTGTAAACTGGTTAAGTTACTTGTGTTGGCAGGAAACTATGGCAGGTTTTGTGTTTTACTTCTATGCTTACTTTCGCCACCTCCCCATAATGGTATTGAGGAGAAACAATGTCATTCGTGTTATTTTGCAGGGCGAATACACCAGGCCATGGTGACATCTCTCAACGAGGACAATGAGAGTGTCACGGTGGAATGGATCGAAAATGGTGACACCAAAGGGAAAGAGGTAAATAAGCACACACGCACATGTCAAACAGTTACCAGCCAATCAGAAGGGCATGTCAAAAAGTCACTGGCGAATTAGAAGGGCGCGTCACACCTTCTTCATCCTGATTGGCTGTTGTTCAGCTCTGTCATTGGTGGTTTTGAGAAGGGAATGGAAAGAGGAGCCTATTATACCATTTAATATCACCGGTAATGCTGATATAGTGTATGACTGGAACTAATATGTACTGTATGTCTTGTATTTAATGTTATAATTTCCTACAGTGGTGTGACTATTCATGTAATGACAATACCCTGAATTTCCCCCTGTGGATCAATAAAGTTACTCTACTCTACATGCCATTAGTGGTGTGGCGAATGATGTGTGTGTGTGTGTGTGTGTGTGTGTGTGTGTGTGTGTGTGTGTGTGTGTGTGTGTGTGTGTGTGTGTGTGTGTGTGTGTGTGTGTGTGTGTGTGTGTGTGTGTGTGTGTGAATATGGGCTGTTAAGTCTCATAGTTTCCATGGGCTGCTGGGAAAGGCATCAGGGATGAGGAAGACTACACTATGGGGACTACAGCTGGAATGACTCAGTGTGTGTGTGTGTGTGTGTGTGTGTGTGTGTGTGTGAGAGAGAGAGAGAGAGAGAGAGAGAGAGAGAGAGAGAGAGAGAGAGAGAGAGACAGACAGACAGACAGACAGACAGACAGACAGACAGACAGACAGACAGAAATAAAGAGTGACTGGGAGTTGACTAGATTTCACCACGTGGACTCTTACTGGAAAGAGTGATGGTATGTGTGCGTGTATGTGTGTGTGTGTGAGAGAGAGTGAGTGTGTGTCCTGATTGAGTGATGAGAGATGATGATGCATCATCATTTCTGATCTACAAGCCCTCAGTCCGTCCTCCATAAACATTTTAACCCAAATAGTCAGAGGTGTCAAAGTAGAAGTAAATGCAGATTCAGGACACATGATATTACACTAGCTACTTCATGATGATATTATTACATAGATACTCCCATATACTCCTTTCTACCTAATGCGGTAGGTAGAATCTCTCTCTTTCGCTCACTCTCTTTCTCTTTCTCTCTCTCTCTCTCTCTCTCTCTCTCTCTCTCTCTCTCTCTCTCTCTCTCTCTCTCTCTCTCTCTCTCTCTCTCTGTGCTGCTCTCCCACTTGCTCGCTCTCTGTCACTTTCTTTTTCACCCTCACTCGTCTATTCATCCAATCTCTCAAAACTCACACCTATCGCTCTATCTGTCCATTTTTTCTCTCTCTGTGTCTCTCTCTTGCTCACACATACACACACACCATCTTTTTCTCCCTCTCTTTCTCTCTCTTCCTCTCTGTTTTTGGGCAGTTGCTGTACTGTGCTAATGTATGATGGGTGAATTGTGTAAATAAAGGCATTTTATAAAGTCTCTTCCTCTCTCTCTCTCTCTCTCTCTCTCTCTCTCTCTCTCTCTCTCTCTCTCTCTCTCTCTCTCTCTCTCTCTCTCTCTCTCCACACACATAGCCTTTCTTCCTAGCTACCCGTTACCCTGGTTACCCATCAAAAGGCCCACTGCATAAGGGGCTAGTCTGAAACAAGCAGCCCAGCCAGGTCTCCCATCGCACATGCAGAGCAGAGCATGAGAGGGG
>NC_085867.1:27929719-27934719 GCF_034702125.1 Engraulis encrasicolus | reverse complement strand
CGTTAGGGAGGTTGACTGTTAGTTCACGGTGTTGCTGGTTCAATCCCCAACCTTACCAATTCCTTCCCCCCTCCTTGGCTGAAGTGCCCGTGAGAAAGGCACCTAACCCCACATTGCTCCAGGGACTGTAACCAATACCCTGTAAATATCTGTGAGTCGCTTTGGATGAAAGCATTAGCTAAGTGTAAAGTAATGTAATGTAATCTAATTTAAATAAATTCTATTAATTACTAGTAAATCCTTCTTAGGTGTCAGAAATTAATTAATTAAATTAATTGTTTATTATTTTAGGTTCACTGCGAGGCCACTGGTGGAGACCATCTTTGAGCGAGGCATGGCCACGTGTTTCGCTTACGGACAGACGGGCAGCGGCAAGACACATGTGAGTATTGCACTCCTGAGTCCTTTATTTGAGTAGTTCCTGAGTCCTTTATTTGAGTAGTTCCTGAATCCTTTATTTGAGTATTTCCTGAATCCTTTATTTGAGAAGTTCCTGAGTCCTTTATTTGAGAAGTTCCGGAGTCCTTTATTTGAGTAGTTCCACTCTTTAGTGCTCTACTATAGACTCATGTGAGCAGTTGCTATATGTAAGTACTGTACTCCTTAGTCCTACTAGTCCTTAATTATCAATTAATGTGAGTATCTGACTCCTGATTGCTTTGTTCAAAGCGTATTTGAGTCATTTAATGTAGACTTGTGTGATTATGCGAGTCCTTTATTATAGACTAATCAAGTTTCCAGAGATAGTAAAAATTAAAATGGTATTTGTCACTATTTTTCCTGTATGTGTGTGTGTCTCCTCGTTATCTCTATATTTGCTGTGTGTGTGTGTGTGTGTGTGTGTGTGTGTGTGTGTGTGTGTGTGTGTGTGTGTGTGTGTGTGTGTGTGTGTGTGTGTGTGTGTGTGTGTGTGTGTGTGTGGTTATCCCTGTCCATCCTGACTCACTGTGTGTTGTTATCTGTGTGCTGTTGCCAGACTATGGGCGGAGACTTCTCTGGGAAGAACCAGGACTGCTCCAAAGGCATCTATGCCCTGGCAGGTACGATAGGGTCTTGTGTGTCTTGCTCTCCCTCTGTGACCCCATGTGGCCCTGGCAGGTACAGTATGATTCTGTGGAAAGGTCAACACAATCTCATCCTAATTCGTCAATTTCTGACTACCGTTGACCAGGTGGCAGTTTTTGACATCAAAGGCATACCTGCGACATCGCATGTTGATGAGGTCGCCTCAACCTAAACCTTTCCCTAGCCCTAACCGTCAGTGAAATTATGCCGCCACAAGGGGGGCGCCTTTGAGACAGACATCACTTTTTTACAGCAAGGCCATACCTAAGACATTGGTAATTGCAGTCTGGTCAGAGGTAGTCAGAAATTGAGGAGTTGGGATGATTGATAGACTGTAGCGAAAACTACACCTGAAGATGCTCCCTTAGGCTCACATAGTATCATCAAGTCATCACTGATTACAAAGCTTCTCCTCATGCCCCTCCCCTGTGTCTCCACACACACTGCCCTTACACCCTAACACACCACCCTACTTAAGCCTGTGACCGTGAAGTGTCCTTGATGCTGAAGAAGCCCAACTATAAGAAGCTGGCAGCTCTGTCCAGCCTCCCCCCCTAGCTACTCTGTGTCATCTTATGTGTCAGAGAGACACATTGCCTAATATAAGGGTTAGGGAGGTGTATTTGTGTATTGGTGTGTTGGTGTATTGGGTGTATTGTATTGGTGGATTGGTGTATTGCTCCGTACACCTCCATCCGGCTGGTGTGTTCTTGAACAAGGTGCCTAATCCCACATTGCTCCAGGGACTGTAACAAATACCCTGTAAAATAACTGTAAGTCGCTTTGGATAAAAGTGTCAGCCAAATGTAATGTAATGTATTGTCTTGTTCTCCCCCTCCCCCTCCCCCTTCCCCTCCCCTTGTAGCCCGTGACGTCTTCCTCATGCTGAAGAAGCCCAACTATAAGAAACTGGAGCTTCAGGTCTACGCCACCTTCTTTGAGATCTACAGCGGGAAGGTCAGCACTGTGTGTGTGTGTGTGAGTGTGAGTGTGTGTGTGTGATGCATAATGTTTAATACATAATATTTTATTGTTTCTTAATGTATGTTTTGATGAAAGGGTCAAAGACATTTTTCGATTCAACACCCTGTAGGGGTGGAGTCGATTCAAATTCAATTCCTCTTCCTGAATTAACTTAAATTTAGAAATTCTGAAATTTGCACTAGCCTGCTATACTGTAGGGGCCGTGTCATGGTAAAGTTTGGGAACCACCCTCATCTTTTCTCCTCTCGTTAACTCGTGTCTGCTCAGGCCTCGCACATACTGTACCTGCCCTCAGTGCTGGTGACACTTCAGCACCTTGGCCAGCGACCTCAACCAAAACACTGTCTGGAACTACACTCCACACTGTAAAACATTGCTGGCCAGTTAAACTTCAAAATGTAAGTTGCCCTGCTGCCTGCCGTCAGTTTTCAAGTTAACTCCGCTTGACACAAATGTAAGCCTCAAGTTGAGTGAACTTACAAACTTGAGGCAGCAAGGGCAACTTAACTTTTATTATTTTTAACTGGCTTGCAGTGTTTTACAGTGTATGCACAGCACCCAGCAGACCCCGTGCACTTCATACCTGCTCATCCGACAGAAGCCACGAATAAGTGCTTATGTATACATACATGCTTCAAAGTCAAAGTCGTGAACTAGTGAAATGAGTGTGTGTGTGGGCATCTATGGCCTCACGGTTAAGAAGTTGGACTGTAGATCAGAGGGTTGTTGGTTAGAATCCCAACCTTTCACCCTCCATGACTGAAGTGCCCTTGAGCAAGGCACCTAAAGCCACGCTGCTCCAGGGACTGTAACTAATTCCTTGTAATATCTATAAGTGGCTTTGGATACAAAATGGTCAGCTAAGTGTGATGTGCGTGTATTGCATCCGTGTGTGTGTGCAGGTGTTTGACCTGTTGAATCGTAAAGCTAAGCTGCTCATGTGTATTGTGTGTGTATTGTATCCGTGTGTGTGTGTGTGTGTGTAGGTGTTTGACCTGTTGAATCGTAAAGCTAAGCTGCTCATGTGTATTGTGTGTGTGTTGTATCCGTGTGTGTGTGTGTATTGTGTGTGTGTGTGTGTGTGTGTGTGTAGGTGTTTGACCTGTTGAATCGTAAAGCTAAGCTGCGCGTGTTGGAGGACGGCAAGCAGCAGGTGCAGGTGGTGGGACTGCAGGAGAGAGACGTGCGCTGCACTGAAGACGTACTCAAGCTCATAGAGATGGGAAACAGCTGCAGGTACACACACACACACACACACACACACACACACACACACACACACACACACACACACACACACACACACACACACACACACACACACACTCACACACACACCTTTACACACACACACACACACACACACACACACACACACACACACACACACACACACACACACACACACACACACACACCCTTACACACACACACACACACCCTTACACACACACACACACACACACACACACACGCTGTATATTACACCCATACACACACATGTACTAGTCATACGCTGGGCCTTTTTGGAAATGATCATTGTTCTTCCATCTGTAATGTGTTAAGATCGTCCTATCTGTGTGTGTGTGTGTGTGTGTGTGTGTGTGTGTGTGTGTGTGTGTGTGTGTGTGTGTGTGTGTGTGTGTGTGTGTGTGTGTGTGTGTGTTATAGGACCTCGGGCCAGACGTCTGCCAATGCGCACTCTTCGCGTAGCCACGCGGTGTTCCAGATCATTCTGCGGCGGCGCGGCAAGATGCACGGCAAGTTCTCACTCATCGACTTGGCGGGAAACGAGCGCGGCGCCGACACCTCGTCAGCCGACCGCCAGACCCGCCTGGAGGGGGCCGAGATCAACAAGAGCCTCCTCGCACTGAAGGTGCGTGTGTGTGTGTGTTTGTGTGTGTATGTGTGTGTATGTGTGTGTGTGTCTTGTTGCTGTTGCTGGAATTATTATAAACTAGAAATGCACTCAGAGAGTGCAAACCTCCGCCAAGGAAGCTGAATTTGGTTGTAATATTTGTGACATGTCGTGGTGTAATCCATGCATGCCTAGACTATTTATAGGCTAGGCCTACAGTGTTCAGAGAAGTGAACATTCAATTTTAACCAAATTATGTGTCTCTTTTATTAGCTAAGGCTTATGTCACCTCACCTGGTTAGCTTTGGTATTAGAGCACCTGTCATTGTGTGATTGGCAAATGTGATTGGTCATGCCATAGGCTATAGGCCCTACTTTGGAAAATATTGTATCCCATCGCTATACTGTAGCCTGGTGTCATTGTTCATTCATTGCATTGTTATAAACATTTTGATGATTGGAAGCATTATGCTTTTCATCACATCATTGTTTTGCCACAATATTAAATAACGCAGCTATTAATATCAATCCATAATATATGACTACGGGGGCACCTTGGCCTTTGAGAACGATTTGGTATCACTGTCAAACACAAGCTTTGATTAACCTTAAATGTAGTGAACTGGATAACGTTCCCTCCTTGGCGCTGTCTGTTCATCATTGATAGCCAACACTGTTCACCGTTATAGGCTATTTTTTTTCTCCCTCCGTGGGCTACAAACTTCAACAGGCGAGAGAAAGCTGGTTTGGTTGACATGGAAAACACTCGGAGAACAATAAACTCCGCGAAAGTTGTGACGATATGCATGCCATTAGCCTACATATTTACATTATGTTTGGATGCTATTTATTGACTACACGCACCTAGGCTTCAGCCATGCAGGCACAGCAAATCCGCGCGCTGTGCATTCTGTTTGGTTTTGTGGTGACTGTCGCCACACAACTTTATTTAACCTTTCATGTAGAGAACCAACTGGGTACCTCTCCCTCCTTGGCGCTGTCTGTTCACTGTTAAACACTGTTTGCCGTTGTTAACTCCAACCTTCGTAAACTTCAGGGAAACACTCGGAGAGCAATTAGCTCCGCGAACGCT
>NC_085867.1:27912219-27924719 GCF_034702125.1 Engraulis encrasicolus | reverse complement strand
CATTGTTGACATCTCTAGTGTAAATACGAGCTGCAAGGGGTACCTCTATACTGTAGCCGTTTCATACCCTTTATCTCATGGTCATAGATCATTAGTTGTCCTCAGCTTACGGTAGTGTGTGTACAGTGTGTAAACGTGTGTTTGCATTGTGACGTTGTGGGGACCCTTAGGGTTTACGAGGACATCACTCTCTCCTCTTGTCATTCCCAGATAAAGTGAAGTCGTTCCGTTCTGCACTCCAGGAGGAGGAGCAGGCTAGTAAACAGATCAACCCTAAAAGGCCACGCCCTCTTTAAGAACCCCTTTAAAGACCACACCCACTGCACAGAAAGCCTTCCTGACTGCTGACAACCCTCTAAAGACCAGACAAGAAGGTTCCTACCTGCTGAGGAGCCGTTGAAGACCAGACCGCACGAAAGGTTCCAGAACTGCTCCCCCACCTTTCTACCCCACATGAAAGCTCGCTAGCCTCAAACTTGACAAAAACTTTTGTTGTAAAAAAAAAGAGTTCTAAAAAAAGAAAGAAAATTGAAAAGATTTGCCAGCATTCTCACCTGCTGGTAATTTCCTGAAGATGATGTGATGATGACCACTGTTCAAGAAAAAAAGGGAAAGATGCATATCTAAAGCACACACACACAGTACTGTAAGTGTGAATGGCTCTTTTGTAAATGAACAAATTAATAGATAACCGAAGATCATCGTCCCTTGCAAAGGAGGTGGACTGAAATCCTCTGTTGTCTTAGTGGTTGATGGCCTTCTACAGTACGAGTTTGAATATGAGCTGAATATGTTTGTTTGTTTGATGATGAGGCCACTTTATGAGTAATGCATGCACAAACCTATCCACCGTACTGAAGCATCTCCATTTATCCTGTGTGTAAATATCGTCTCATGTCTCGCTAACCAACATGGTGTCAGGATCAGACCTACAGCAGAATCCTCCTCTCTCACTAACCCTTTATCCAAGACATCAGCTGGAATTCATAGCTGCTCTTTGACTTCTTAGAGGACTGATGAGAGGAGCAACATTTAAGGTCCTTCACATATCTTCAAAAAAATAGTGTGGCCAGTCAACAATTAGCCTGGCAAGTCAGACGGTAACATGAAATGTGTAGTCTGGAATGGCACCATTGTAAAAGCAGTGGAATGAACGATGGGAATTCAAACCAGTTCAAACTGTTTAACTAGCCCAACACATTGCCACTGGAGATGATGGACAGACTCTGGGTCCTTTTCAAAATGCTGACTCCCGACCTCGGCCTGGGCTTGTGGCCTCGCGTTGGGCTGACGCTCCGTCTCCATGGCGAAAACAATAACATTCCCCTGCTGTCAGCCTAGCCTTAAGAACCTCTGGGAGACCTTTCCCCATTCAACATCCCGTTTGCAAAATGAGAAAATTATCTTTGAATTGCGCTTTTGTGAGATTTTGAATTAAACTCGTCAGTGACGTCATCACGAGGCTGCAAGGAAGGATGGGAGTTAGGCTATTAGAAAGAACCCTCTGTGTGACTGGCTCCTATGAATCCAGTTGGCACGTCTGGTCCGCCCACCCACAATGAGAGGACAGTAGGCGAATGGAAACAGCAAGCCTCAAATGAATTGCAGTGAATGGCAGCTGTTGGCAGAACGACATCAACAGTCATTTAGCATAGTTAAAATGCATTCAGAAATTAGACAAAGGTGATATTCATTTCATTTCAGATGCGCCGACTGGATCTATGGTGCGATGCTAAACCACCCTGCCAAGCAAAAAAAAAAAATGCAGCTAGGAGGGTTTATCTAGTTTACTAGGCTAATCATGGCACAATATCAAAAACATACAGGTCCACCCATCCCATTTGGAACTGAATACCTTTCTTATCCAGGTTTGCCAGATGAGGCTGATTTCCAGCCCAAAAAAAAAACTCAAAACCTGTCTGGAAGCACTAAATCCTGCCCAATTGTATTGATTTCTATGGCTAAAAATTGGGCATATTTTTCTCCAAAATCCATTTTTTTCCGCACACGGCCATCCTAAGCAGCCCAGAATCTGGCAACACTGTTCTTATCCCCTTTTCTGTTTTTAAGCATATCCAGGCCATACAAGATTAGAGACTGACAGGAGATGATTTGAGTCCTGTAAGAAAGCTGCATGAGAGCGCATACAGTACACTCTGAAACAGTTATATACAATACAGTAATATATATTACAAATGCATATTCATGTACACATGTTGATAGTCTTTTTTATTTTTGTAAAAAGGAGGAATCTGTTGAGGAGTCGAATCCCGCCGAGTAACCGAATGTGTCATTTCTGTTTATGTTGTTCATATCATTTTTGTTACGAGCTGTGTCAAGTCTTTCAGTTCTCCTCGCCAATCTTGTTGACGTGTAAATCAATGTTTCTTTTTGACCGGAGTATTTACTGTCATCATCGCTAATGTACAGAGTCCGTCCCATTTAAAAGAAGAGTTTTTAAACCTGAGAAGAAGAAGATGGTGTTTTGATGGATGTTACATGGTGGTATGGTGTGGTATGTTTATGGTAGTGTTGCATTGCTGCTCTGGTACTGTGCAACACACAATGTGACTTAACAATTAAAAACCCTGATGAACTGGACTGACTGATTATTGGTCTGGTTAGTTTATTCAGTTATTTATTTTAGTCTGTATTACCCGATAACTGCTATAGAAATGCTGAAAAGAGGCACATTCTCTCACAACTCGGTCAAAGATGCAACAGTTACACGCGCACCAAGAATTTCTGCTTTTTGAACTCTGATGTGTCACCCATAATGTGTGCATTGCAAAATGTTGAGCAAAACTATGCTCTTACGCTGCTAATTGAATTGAACCTTACTGGTGCAATGTGCAATTACGTAATGAAGATTTGCCAACAGGCTGGTCCACTTCAGCCATGAAACTTCCCACTCTAAAATGACAGGTGTTTCCCATTATTTTGTCCAACCCCTGTATATCAGAAACATTGACTCTTATGGTAATGACAAGCAAAAAAAAGGTACATTCGTTATCAAGCATTCAAAACCTGAAACCGCAAACACCTGTGGCAACTTTTAGTGGGCTAGAGATTTACATAATACATCCTTGTTTTTTTCTCTACACGTATGGGGCCGGATTGAACCATCTGGCGGGTTGCATCCGGCCCCGGGCCTTATGTTTGACACCCCTGCCATACACTACAGTACATGTATACAGTGAATGAAAGAAGACACTGAGGCGAGAGTGGATGCTGTCCCAACTGGTTTAATCCACAGTACATACTGGGCGTGGCCAGCAGGGGGAGCCATACTGGAGCATTATAAGGGTACATAAGAGCAGCCAGGGGAGCGACGCGAGTGGTGGTGAAGCAGAGCTGAGCTGAGAGCAGAAGCACACGTCTACACACGCACAGTAGAAATACAACCCAGGAACTCAGGATGGAACTGGAATCCTACGCATTCCCCTTTAGAATGGAACTGGAACCCTACGCATTCCCCTTAGAATAGAACAGGAACCCTACTACAGTATGTGTTCTTCTCCCCCAGGATGGAACTAGAACTCTACGTGTTCCACTCAGGATGGAACTGGAACTGGATCCATAGGCATTCCTTCAGAAATGCCTATGTGTGCAACCTTAACGTGTTGTCCATAGGCATAGAACAGAAATGGAACCCTTGTGTTCCGCTTTCTCTATTCACTAGAGATGTGTCGAGGAGCTAGTAGGCCTATGGCATGTTACGCTGTGTGTGTATGTGTGTGTGTGTGACTGTGAAAGAGAGACAGTGGATTACTTTTGCGTCTGTCTGTCCACACCAGTCCATCTGATATCACATGCCCTCAACACAAGAAACAGACAGACAGACAGACAGGTAAATAGACAGACAAGAGTCCCCTGGTCCCACCAGGAGAGGTCAGACCAGGGCTAACACTGAAAATATACAGGTGTGTTTTAAATACAGGTTGATTTGGGATCTCGTACCCCCCACCCCCAAACCCAAAGAAGTCAGATGTACATACTGAAAATATATCTAGAATCATCAACAGCTCCATATCTTACATTCATACATTGTACAATGCTATTGTATTGAATTAACTATATAGAATTGTCTGCGGTAACTGGTGCAAAACATCTCAAATGTCTTTCTCTACATAATTGACATTTTCCCCATACATGCCATATACAGTTAAATGTATAACAAAATATCATGTCATCTCAAATATGGTCAACATATTGTGTGTGTGTGTGTCCTGGAGTGAACAGAAAGCCTTAATACATACACATTTTGGCCCCGCTCATAGCTATAGTCCTGTGTGTGTGTGTGCCTGTGTGCGCCATGCGATGCGGTATCTGTGTGTAACAGTATGGCTACGTGTGCAGGGGTGGGGTAATGGGACACGTTAACATCTTGTTACATGATCACAGATATACATTTGACACACATTTAGTGACAGCCCCCCCCCAAAAAAGTCTGATTCCGGAGTCCCTTCAGACCTGACAGCAGAGTGACAACAGACCCAAACGTGACGTGACGTGACGCGACCCCAAACCTCTGAGGCTCCCCAAAGGAACTGTGGGCGATGGGTCCACATAAATAAGACAAACCCAGCTCCCTGCATGGTTTGACCAATGAGGTGAGTTTATGAACAGGATGCTACATCACAGCCAACCAACGAGCAGCATTAACCCCTCCAGGCCCGGGCCACAGCCAATCGGGGCTGGGGAGGAGCGGAGTCCAACCTGCAACAGGCAGATTACAAAACAGTCCAGTCTCACAAAAGAGTCTGCGTGTCTGTGTCTGTGTGTGTGTGTTGTGGTAGAAAACCAGAAAAGCTTGTCCTTAGTTGTATCTACATGTATCTGCAGGCTGTAATACTGTGTGCATTTGTGTCTATAAAGGTAAAAGGGACTGAGACAGGAGTCTGTGTGTGTGTGTCAGAAAACCGTAAAAGCTGTCCTTGTGTGTGCTCAGGCGGTAGCAGTGTGTGTGTGTGTGTGTGTGTGTGAGAGCGTGCGGGAGCAGTGTCTGTGTGTGTGTGTGTTTGGGTTTCTACAGCATAAAGGTAGTGTGTGTAGGGGCAGTGGTGTGGTGAGGAGGTGTGTCTGGAAGTGTTTTCTGCAGCCAGTACAGCCATCCTACGACAGAATTGTCCTACGACTGTTTACAGCAAGGGGGTATTGTTCAACAGCAGTGTGTGTGTGTGTGTGTGTGTGTGCGTGCGCGCGTGCACGTGTGTGTATGAAGATGCAGACAGAAGGAAGGGCTGTGGCGATTGGTTGCATGCTTGTGCTCTCTCAATGTGTGAATAATGAGCATGTGTAAGAGTGGTGCCTGATGGGTAATCCCGGACAGCCGTTCTGGTCTCAGCTTGTCCTTCCCATTCTGGAAGGTGTTGCCAGATGTGTCTGATAAAATCCCGCCCAAAAGGTTCTCAAAAAACGACAAAATGTGCTAAAATTGATTTCTATTGGCACAAAACTGCAGGAAAAAAACGCCAAATGGACGATTTTTTCTGTTTTTATCCGCCGACGGTCATCCCAAGTAGCCCAATTGGGCGGGTAACCGCACAATCTGGCAACACTGAAGGCGACAATATAAATTAACACCCCCGCATTACACTGTAGTCTTAGCCAAAAGGTGGCCAAAGTAAAAGTAGTTAAGTGAAAAATAATACCTGCCATAGTTTCCTTCCAAGACAAGTAACTTTATTGAGCTACAGTTACTATAGCGACGTACCTGATTCTGCATTGGTGGGATCAATTTTTCAGTAACAACAACGTCTAGCCCCCTCACTACTGTAGGTACAATGGAATAACTGGTGTAACCACTAGGTAATGTCATGTGCTAGTGTTGTAGCCTGATTATCATCGACTTTCAAATCTCTTCGAGACTTGGTCTGACCAAGAGCATAACAATTAACATTTCCCAAACGGCCTCCCTTGGTTTGCTAATGATTGCTTGTTTCCCAACAAAGTGGGAGGAGTTCCCAATTTTGCGGGAGCTCAGAAAGCACTTGCATTGCTCTTGACCTGACTGGTAGCAACACTGAAGCTGTTGCGTCACTAGGGGGGCACGGCCTGGCTACTAGTGTTGTACTTACACCATCTACTTGTACTTTGGCCACCTCTGGTCTTAGCCTGTACCATCCTTTCCTAAAAAGCGACAATATAAGACTTAACATCTGGGAAGATCCTCATCCATCCATTGTCCTAAGAGTTTAGTTGTACTCAACAGGACTTCTTTGTGTAGGTAGAAGATGGTTAACCCAGAAGGCTTTTTCTGACAAGGCCTTCGGTATATATGTACTGTACCGTATGTCGTTTCATGCCTATAAAAACAATGGCCTTTAACACTCATAGGCTTTAGACCAAATAAAACCTTTAGTAACAGCTGTCTGGAGGTTGTGTATCATCTTGTGTGTTTTGGCAGATGTGTGTGTGTGTGTGTGTGTGTGTGTGTGTGTGTGTGTGTGTGTGTGCACGTGTGCGTGTGCGTGTGTGTGAGTGTGTGCGTGAGAGAGAGGAGACGATTGTTGCGGCTGTTTGCAGATCTGTGTAGTATCGATTGAGATGGTTGAAAACACACAATAAACGCGGTGTCAGTATCTGACAACGCGTGGCGTGTGGTAGACTGGCGAGTGTGGGATGTTTGTTAGAATGTATGCGCGCGCACGTGTGTGCAGGACCACTGACACGTTTGGCTTGGCCCAGGACAAATTAATCTGAAAGGGCCCCAGACTCAATGCATACCAAAATCTGGGTCTCTCTCTGGGCCCAGGACAACAGACCCGTTTGCCTGGGACAACGGACACGTTTCCCTACGTGCGTGTGTATGTGTGTGTGTGTGTGTGTTTGTGTGTGTGTGTGTGTGTGTGTGTTTACAGAGGAGTGTATTTGTGTTTGTGATCTGCGGCAAGGTGTGATGGGGCAGAGGGTCCAATGGCCAAAGTCCTCAAGTCTAGAAGTCCTAAAGTCCTCTGTTTGTGGACAGAGCTGCAGCTACATTACACTGTATATGAGACACCGCAGATCCAGTCCACAGCATCCATACAACACAACACAGCCACCAGGAGCTCATCTCTGCACGTACTCACATTAAATAAATAAATAAATACTCCTCCGCTGAGGTGTCCTTTCATCATGAAGCCGTGCCGCACATTATTTTCCAGCATTTTGTACATCCAGCGCTAGAGACAGACAAGAGAATGTGACTTGTCTTGCCTCCGCGGTTTTGCTACGTCCTTGCTACTGATTTCCTCCGTCCTGGATCACAGACAGTTCTGATCCAAACGACTCCTCATCATATTCACCCTGTTCATTCATATACAGATCATACAGAGGTCATACGGGGTCATAGGTAACGGAAGGTCAAAGGTCGCCAAAGTTCAAAGGTGACTGAAGGTCAAAGGTCATTCAGAGTTCATGTGTCTACGTGTGTGTGGCTAGAAATCCATGGCTGCTCTCCAATCGCATACTCACATGGCGCCGTGTGTGAGTACTCTTCTTTCCACACAGTCGCATACACACACGACACACGGCTGTGTGTGAGTGCTGCATCCTTAGTTTAATGTCGTAGGAGTAGCAAAGCTATTGTATTATTATGGCAGCTTAAAAGGGATGCAACACTTTTGCACTTTGCACTCCAACGCAACACTGTTTCTTTCCTGCCGTCATAACTAAAAATAATAAACATAAAAACAAAATTCCTTGATGCTTTGTCATTTCAGGGGTGACTTTTGGGACATTTCGATGAAACCTGAAATAGTAGGTGTGGTCCTGTAGGGCAGCTTATGTTTGGCTTATACGCACACACACGCACACACACATACACACACAGAAAAAACACACATCCAAAAAACACACACACAACCGCAACGAATAAACACACACCATCAGACTTAGTTGGAAACTGTTGACAGTGCAAGTTGGTGCGTGTTCTGTACGTGTTGCATGGGCTTGCGGAGGGGAGAGCAGGAGACAGGAAGCAGACCATCCTACACTGACTGGCGCCCCGGGCCGCTGACAGCTTTGGCTGGGCCCAGGACAAAGTCATCTGAAAGGGCCCCCCTCCCAATACATACAATGTAATGAAAACCCAATTTTGGGCCCCCTATGTCCTTGGGCCCGGGAAAAGTGTCCCCTTTGTCCCCCCCTGTCGGCTTCCCTGCTGACTGGCGCCCCGGGCGACAGCAGCACCCAGGATACTGTGGAAGAAAGAATGATAGAGACAGACAGACAGAGGGAGGGGAAGGGAGGAGGAGAGGAGAGGAGAGGTAGAGATACCGTATAGCAGTAGCCTAGAAATCTAGACGCCCCTAGAGGCAGCAAATTGAATTTGCTCCCGGTTTAGCTCACTAGGCTAGTATAGCAGTGTTTCCTTAACTGGGGGTTGGGACCTCTGGGGGCTCGCAAAGGTACTGAAGGTGAAGGGGGATCACGGACAGGAGGAATTTTACATGAAACCCGTAAATATACAGGTTAACAGCTGCATACTTCCATAAATAGGTTAGTAACAGTATTTACTTATATGGTTAATAGATGTATTTGCTGTCCTGTGGATTTCTGGCAATAGGCCTATCAGCGGACAAACTATTAATGGTAAAGTTGGAATTTTTTTGTCCATTAACATTGCTAGATTTTTCCATTAATCGTTTGTCGGCTAATATCGCTAGAATCAATCGCTAGGCTAAGACTATGGTGGTGGGTGGAGGGGTCGCAAAAATATTCTCAAGTCCAGTCTAAAGTCTGAAAAAGCTTGGGAACCACTGCCGTATGGGACAGAGTAACACTGCTGTCACACCACCGGCGTTGAAAGAGCCACAACGCTGCTGACTCCTGCCTGGAAAGCACTGGTCAGGGGCGTTGAACGCGGCAAATGATTCAACCTGAAGCGTTCGGCCAGGAATCTCGACCAACCGAAGCTCGTGTTTAGAAAAATGTGAATACTCCATTGGCTGCCGCCTGCTAATGAAGTTCAACTTTTGACGCCCTCGCCTCCAGAAACGCTTTTGCAGCTTTTAACGCTTCTGCCGCCTGCTCTCCCATACAAAGTCAATTACTTCCGGCGCTTTCCACGCATTCAACGCCGGCGGTGTGATCACATGGTAGAGACACAGGAGATACAGTAGCAAGAGAGAGTAGGGCAGACAGGACAAGAGTGCTATTGCCAGGAGTACTGTGTGACCTAGTAAAGGGATCGTGCCGTATTATACAAGAAGAGAAACAGGTCCACAGGAGCTCCGAGATGCAGCCGCTCGCCGCTTGCACAGCGACACGATTCGATTCGCTGTCCTGTCTGTGCTGCTGAGCTCACCAGCACGTGATTTAAGACCTCTGCACACTGCCAGCAAGCAAGAGGCCACAGCCAATAGGAGTCTCTGATTATCTGTACATAATGAGGATGATCTGTGTATAGGATCATCCATATGTTGCCATGTACAGTAAAGTATGCCACATGAGCTATGTTGAGCAGTAGGAGGAGTTCAGGAAATGCCCCCAGCAGCTGATCTACAGTACATTCTAGAATCTCGTCAGCTGTGTGTTGTTCCGGGCTTCTGATTGGCTTGTGAGTAAGGGGATCTGTTGGCCATGGAGAAAGTGAAGCAAAAAGAGTTTCTGGGAGTTGCAAAAGGAGGATCCCCCATCAGTACAGAGCAGAATTGGACCAACTGTGGTGATCCACAGACATCAGGGCAGTCAGTGGTGCCTTGAGGGGTGTCTGTAACTCAGTCAGTGGTGCCTTATGGAGTGTGTGCGGTCTGTACGTTCCGTAGTAAACAGGCAGGGTAGGATGGACCAGGTTGCAGAGGTGGTGTGGTGCTTACTGCCTGGTTGCAGAGGTGGTGGATGGATGTGTGTGTGTGTGTGTGTGTGTGTGTGTGGTACGTAACGCCTGGTGGTGGATAGGACCAGCAGGGGGCAGTATACTGCAGGCGGTGGGTAGTAGATGGAGCCAGTGACACTGGAGGCTCATGGGATATATATAACGGATGGGGCCTTGTCCTCTAAGGCTGCCCTGAGAACGTGGGAGGAGCTTGTGGGAGTATGGCGACACCATTGGTTGTTGGGATCCCCTAAACCCAACCTTCACTTGTGAGAAGGAGGAAGAGGAGGAGGAGGAGGAGTTTTGAGCGTGAGGTGTGACTGTACATTCACTATGCGTGCTCGTGCCGGCACAAGGCTTAAGGCGTGAGAGAACCACGAGTACACTCTCTCACTCAGCAGTCCCCTGTTGTCACACACACACACACACACACGCACACACACACGCACACAAACACACACCATTTGCGCTCTGCTTGGAACCACCCCCTCTCCTTCCTCCCTCCTCCACCTCTAGTCCCCCGTAGTCCTGTAGTCTTCAGTTCAGATGCATGCTGGGACAGCTCCCCTCCGCTCCCCTGCTACTCTCCACTCCGCTCCGCTCGGCTGCTCTGCGCTCGGCTACTTGGGGCTGAGCAGAGCGCTGTCCAGCCGGGTGCTGCCCGTGCGGCCCCAGCAGCCCGCCGCCACGCTCATGCTCCGCTGGGCGCGCTCCCGCTCCCGCTCTGCACGCTCCCTCTCGCCGTCCGATTGGCTGAAGGCCCTCTCGGGCCGGCCCACGGGCGGCTGCTGCGATTGCCCGCCGCCGCCGGGCTGGGAGCTGATGGTGCGCAGCAGGTGGTTGCGCTTGCGCATGAAGTCGCCGCTGCCGCCCAGGCCGAAGCTGCCCTTGCGCAGCACCATGCGGGCGCTGCTGGTCTTGGCCGGCCGAGAACGCTGCGAGAACTCCAGCTGGGAGAGGTGCGCCGCGTAGCCCTCGGAGATGAACTGTAGCGGAGAAGAGAGGAGAGGAGAGGAGAGGAGAGAGGAAGGGAGAAGAGAGAAGAGGAGAGAAGAGAGAAGAGGAGAGAAGAGAGAAGAGAGGAGAGGAGAGAAGAGAGAAAGAAGAGAGAAGAGAAGAGGAGAGAAGTGAATTAGAAGTCAGTGTGTGTGCTGGAAATACTGGCTGAGCTCCAACTGGGAGGGTTGACTTGCGTAGCCCTCTGAGATGAACTGTAGAGAGAAGAGAGGAGAGAAAACGGTGGGTGGGGCGTGAGATGTGTATGTCAGATTAGCCCATTGACTCCCAAGTCACATAAAAGCACGTTTTACTCCCCATGCGTTGACTCCCAAATCGTAAAGCCATGTTACATGTGTGAGTGTGTGTGTTCAGGTGCACTGTCTACCTGGCACTGGTGCTGCATCTTCTTGGTGGAGCGTCCCACGATGTAGATGTGTGATGGAGGCAGGCCAATGGAGGCATACACAGACACGTCTTTAGTGGAGCCATATGCAGCAAAGATCTTCATGTGGGCCTGCACACAGATGTGGAAAGATGGAGACATAAGAGCAGAGTTAGAGTAGAGTAGAATACAGCAGGATAGAGTATACAGTACATGATATAGTACAGTAGAGTAGAGCAGAGCCGTATATAAAGAGAGTCTGGCTAACTATGGGTTCGAACGTTCGAGCTATCCCGCTATTTTGATTAGTTCTGGGCTGGTCACATGTTTTATGGACGCCATTTTCGTTCCTCACGCTCCCATTAATGAGCATTATCAGATATAAGAAATAACGCTTCACTATAATATTATTACATAATTATTATGACAAACTGTTGTGCATATGGCTGTAGTGCAGGGCCGGGTCAGGAGAAAAAACAGCATCCTTTAACTCGTGACAGAAACGGAGGATTTGGGACATACACGGATATAAACTCCCCTTTATGGAATATAAAGGACAGAATTAATAACCGGAAAGCAGGAGATTTCTCTGTGTTGTGTGTGTCATGAATTCTCTCTGCCTGCCCCATAACAACACTCAAATTGGTCCTATCTCTTGCTCTCCACTCTGCCTGATTACGTACACCTGTTCCTACTCTGCTCTACTTCACTCTCTGCTAATCACCTTCACCTGTCTCCACTCTGCTCTGCTCCACTTACCCTCGTTAACTCTCCAGCTGCACTGCATTTACCATTAACCCCTCTCTGTATATAAAGCTCCCTGTTTCAGTCATCTCTTGTCAGATCGTCTGCAAGCATCCTCAGAACCCGTCTGCTCCAGCTTACTCTGACTCCTGATCCCGGACCCGTTTTCTCTCTTCGACTCTCCGACTGCTCACCATCCCCGGTAAATCGACCAGCCTTCTGTCTTACGTATACGATTTTGGATATCCCCTGCATTGTACTGCTGCTCCTCTTCACCTGCTCTGTTGTGTGTGTTTCCCCCAGGACTCCCCGGACTCTCCAGCTCTCGGCATCGCTGCTCCACTCCCGGGGAACACACACACAGACAACACGGAACCCCTGGAACCACGGTGACCCTGGAACCCTGACCCTCGTAACCCAGGTGACCTTGCACTCCTGTTAACCCCTTGTATTCCTGGTGACCCTGCAATCCTGACAACCCTGGTGAACTGAGACCCCCTGAGACCCCCTGGACCCCCTGAGACCCCCTGGACCCCCTGGACCCCCTGGACCCCCTGGAACCCTTGGACCCTC
>NC_085867.1:27877219-27894719 GCF_034702125.1 Engraulis encrasicolus | reverse complement strand
AATGAAAACTTTTTGGAACTGAAGTTTTGATATGTGCATTAAACAAGGGCCAAAACCAATCAATTTAAGAATATCCTTATACTTTTTTAAACACTATCTTAGAAGGAGCCCAGTCTGTTTTTAAACTGTAGTTCTAGAGCAGGAGCGTCAATGTTACTCTGTTGTCACACTCTACACCTAACCAATCTGTCAATTAGTGCCTTGCCTCACTTTATTATCACTTTCATGCCGTGATTCAATGATTGCCAGCACCTGCCCAATGCCTGATTACTCTGGTCACATGGTTCATTTTCCCCACTATATAAACCTGGACTGTCACACTGCTTTGGTTGCTTGTCTGAATGGCACAGCATAGCGCCTGACTCACTGGCGCTCACTGGTACTGGCAATCAATTGATTAGCCGACTAGATGAGTGGTTGGTTTGTTGACAAGGTGGCTGACAGCATAGTGCCAGTTGACCAGCTAGCTGCCTAGCAGGTTGACTGACAGCCTGTCCGCCTGGTCAGTTGACTGGCTTGCTGCCTTGCTTGTTGACTGGCCGGCTGCCTGTCCGGTTGACTGGCTGCCTGGCTGGTTTAGCCAGGCAGCCAGTCAACCAGCCAGTGAATCGGACAGGCAGCTGGCCAGTCAACCAGCCAGTCTGTCAAGGCCAGTTGGCTACCTGGCCAGTTAACTGGTTGGCTGCCTGACAGGTTAACTGGTTGGGTTGTTTCATCTTTTGAGAGCCATCTTGTAGCATAGCATGTTTTATGGTGTTTTTTGCATAATATTAAATTTAGACCACTTGATTGGTTTGACAAATGCATTTCCATACAGTCCTTTTTGTGACTGCTTTTGAATTCCCCTTTGAGATGACTTGATAAATGAAAGTCCTCTTGAGGAAACTATCACTGTCACTGTGACAACACTATGCTGAGTGATTTATTATTTGTGCCTCACCCATGCAAGGCTGAACTTGTAGAAGTATATGCTTAGAGCAGAGTGGCATTATGGTACCATGCTATCTCAGTAATGGTGGAGGATGGGGACGATACCATGTCGAAGGCATCTCAGACATGGAGGCGGGCAGCGGTGGTGGAGGCGGGCGGATGAGGGGGCAGGACATATGCCATGGTCAGAGTAGTTTTGAAAACGGACCAGTGTTGTAATTTTAAACGACTTGCTGGCAACTGTTTTTTTTCTGCAATTTGTTGTAAATTTAAAACAATTTGCTGGCAATTATTCCCCATCAATTAGCTGTAAATTTCAGTTTGAAATCTTTTACAGTGTGCGTGTGTGTGTTTGTGTGCGTGTGTGTGCGTGTGTCTGTGTGTGTGTTTGTGTGTATGCGTGCATTACCTTGACAGAAAGGCCTGGTGTTGTTTGATGGTGTCCAGCTCGTAGGTGGACGAGTCGCTGCGTTTCCTTGGCAACTGTTTCCGTGGTTCCTCGGGCCCGCCGCATCGTGGGATATCGATGTTGCTGCGGCTCAGGTGGCGACTGCCCTCCAGACCAGAGTTATTCACCAGCAGAGCAGGGGACAACAGATCATGGTCCTACACAGGGATATGAACACTACATTAGTGTGTGTGTGTGCGTGTGTGCACGTTTGTGTCTGACTGTAGGACATGTTAAAAAGCTGTACAATCTCGTCTGGACTGCACAGACAAGGGACGGCGAACGCGGCAAGAGATTCAACCGTTAACGTTCGATCAGGGAGAGCAACCAACCAAAGGTAGTGAAAAATGTAAGCATTCCATTGGTTGGTCCCTGCTGACACTGTACCGCGTCATAGCTCTTTACATGTCTTTCGCTAAAGTTCAACTCTGTTGATGCCATTGACGCCTTCACCGCTAAAGCCACTTCTGCAGTTTTCACCGCTTCTGCCGCTTGTACTTCCAAACAAAGTCAATTACTTCCTACAGTGTGTGTGTGTGTGTGTGTGTGTGTGTGTGTGTGTGTGTGTGTGTGTGTGTGTGTGTGTGTGTGTGTGTGTGTGTGTGTGTGTGTGTGTGTGTGTACAGTACAGTTCACCTGTACGCTGACGATGCTGTGTGTGTGTGTGTGTGTGTGTGTGTGTGTGTGTGTGTGTGTGTGTGTGTGTGTGTGTGTGTGTGTGTCTGTGTGTGTGTGTGTGCGTGTACAGTAAAGCTCACCTGTACGCTGACGATGCTGTGTGTGTAAGTGTGTGTGTGTGTGTGTGTGTGTGTGTGTGTGTGTGTGTGTGTGTGTGTGTGTGTGTGTGTGTGTGTGTGTGTGTGTGTGTGTGTGTGTGTGTGCTCACCTGTACGCTGACGATGCTGGTTCTCCTGCTGCTGCTTTGACTCTCACACACACTGAAGTTACTGCTGCACAGCGCATCGAACCCCAGGATACCCCCCACACAGTCACCTATCAAACACACCTAGAGACACAGAGACACAGACACAGACACAGACACAGACACAGACACACACACACACACACACACACACACACACACTGAAGTTACTGTTGCAGAAGGCATCTAACCCAAAGATACCCAGAGTCACTTATCACACACAATTAGAGAGAGAGAGAGAGAGAGAGAGAGAGAGAGAGAGAGAGAGAGAGAGAGAGAGAGAGAGAGAGAGAGAGAGATAAATACATTTAACAATCTGTTACAGTTTTTCTCGATTGCCTACACACAATTTTCGGAATCGGTCTTCGAATTCTCAAAACTCTACACACAAATCTCCGAACCTCACACACAACGGGCCAAACTCTTCACTACCTCTGAAAAATGCACGTCTTGTCTCAAAACAATGTACTCTCTTCTAAAAACCTAATTTTGTCGTCAAATGACACACACAGACAGTCACTACAATACACATTTGCAGACCCATTAAAACACTGTTGGGCACAGGGTAAAACTAATTTCTCCCAGTAACTTGGGCTTTTTTTGTTCTGGATTGCATGGATACTGTGACATAAGTTGGAAAAACTTCATTCCCACAACACACAAACAGAAACAGAAAGATTTTTATGTCTTTTTCACAAAAAACAACACAAAGATAAACCCCACTGCCTATTTGGCAGTACAAAAAAAACATTACATTACTGTATAGCCTATTGCTATGAAAAAAAAACCCTCTATACTCAACTTGAAACACAGTAGAAACTTATTTTCTTCAGTGTTCTACTTACTAAAGAGGGTATTTTTCTGTAGTAAAATACTGAAATATTGTTTTTAGACTCGGAGTACACAGACGTGTATATATTTTACATATTTTTAAAAATATTTAAAAATTGCACTAATGTATTGTAAAATATTGGGTAACCACATGAAAGTTATGTCTTGTATAACATATTTTTGAGTTCATATTTTTGAGTTCAAAAACTAAACAAATGGGTTTTCTCCTTGCATCCACTCATTTTTCATCAATATGACATGCAATGTGTGTCCTTATGGGGTGATGATTTCAGATTGTAAACCGGTATGAAGAGAGTTTGCCCATGTGATGAGGAAGTGAACATAGTATTACAGTTGATATAGTGTTGTGAATGACAGTGTGTTCCATGAGAAACCCAGTGTTTTTCTTTATGAAAATTGAGTGTAATCCAGAGAATTGTGTGTAATGGTGTGAAAAGAGTGTGTTTTAAAACTGGAATTTGAGTGTTAAGTAGGAATTGTGTTTAGTGTTCAGTGACATTGGTTAGGGGAGTTGGGAAATGGGTGAGATGTTCCGAGAATTGTGTGTGAAGTACCAGAACTTGTGTGGAGGCAATCGAGAAAAACTGTAACTGAGAACACCAGGGAAACGATTCTGTTTGCCTTGTAATATTTACTGACGTGTCCATAATATTTACACACCAGTTGCTAGCGCCGAGTGCTGTACTGACCTGTCCGTTGAAGGACGCCCCCTCTGGAGACCTGAGGAAGTCGCTGTAGACCTGGTTGGCACGGGCGATCACCGTAGCAACCGCCTCCTGGTACTGCGGTGCGGAGGTTGCTAGGAGAGGCAGGGCGGCCAGAGGGATGTGGTCCTGGCTGTTGGACAGGCAGCTCTCGTCATAACTATAGGGACTTAACCTGCAGAGAGGAGAGAGGAGCAGGAACACATTACACACACACACACACACACACACACAGACACAGAGACACACACACACACACACACACACACAGACACAGAGACACACACACACACACACACACACACACACACACACACACACACACACACACACACACACACACACACACACACACACACACACACACACACACACACACACACACACACACACACACACACACACACACACACACACACACACACACACACACACAGAGCCCTTATCATAACTATAGGGACTTAACCTGGAGGAGAGAGGAGAGGTACACACAGACACACAGACACACAGACACACACACCCACACCCACACCCACGCAAACACACCATGACACACACCCACCCAACCATCCACCCACACACACACGCAAACACACACACACACACAGACACACAGAAACACCCGTACCGTGACACTAGCGAGTATGCTTCTGCACAGACGGGCGGGCATGGCACCAGGCGCAGCGCCAGTCTGCCCAGGGCGGTGGGGTAGTGCACCCTCATGACGGTCTCGAAGGCGGTGGCCAGCGTGTTGAGGTCGCCCTGCTTGCTGCTGTGGTCGCCGGCCCCCGTGTCCAGGATGTTGCCGCCGTGCAGAACCAGCACCAGCACGTGGATCTTAGACGGTTGCAGACACTGCTGAGACATCGAACAGTCCTGCAGGAGGGGCAGAAAGAGAGGGAGGGGGTGGAGGGGGGGACAGAAGAGAAGAGGAGAGGAGAGGAGAGGAGAGGAGAGAAGAGAAGAGAAGAGAAGAGAAGAGAAGAGAAGAGAAGAGAAGAGAAGAGAAGAGAAGAGAAGAGAAGAGAAGAGGAGAGGAAAGGAGAGAGGAGAAGAGAAGAGAGGAGAAGAGAAGAGAGGAGAAGAGAAGAGAAGAGAAGAAAGGAGAGGAAAAGAGGAGAGAAGAGAAAGGGAGAGAAGAGAAGAGAAGAGAAAGGGAGAGAAGAGAAGAGAAGAGAAGAGAAGAGAAGAGAAGAGAAGAGAAGAGAAGAGAAGAGAAGAGGAGAGGAGAGTAGAGTAGAGTAGAGTAGAGTAGAGGAGAGAAGAGAAGAGAAGAGAAGAGAAGAGAAGAGAAGAGAAGAGAAGAGAAGAGAAGAGAAGAGAAGAGAAGAGAAGAGAAAGCGAGAGAAGAGAAGAGAAAAGAAGAGAAAGGGAGTAAAGAGAAGAGAAGACAGGAGAAGAGAAGAGACGAGAAGAGAAGAGAAGAGAAGAGAAGAGAAGAGAAGAGAAGAGAAGAGAAGAGAAGAGAAGAGGAGAGGAGAGGAGAGGAGAGGAGAGGAGAGGAGAGGAGAGAGGAGAAGAGAACAGGGGAAGGGAGAGCGAGAGAGAGAAAAGAGGGAGAGATAGACACAGACACACAGAGACAAAAAGGGAAGGGAGTAGGAAGAGAGACAGGGGGAGAGATAGAGAGAGTTTTACTTGTATTGCAGTCAGCAGAGAAATGGTTTCAGCACCATGGACAGCAGCACCAGGACAGGCGCAGCAAAACTAAGGGGAGTTTTACAGCACTCCACTTCACATCATGCTCCAACTCCCCTTACCCATTATAAATCGAACACATCTACTGGCCTATTGCTCAAATAACACAATATACTGAAACTATATTGAATAAACCCATTCACAGTACAATACATCAAAACTGGGGTATAAACCCACTCACAACATTTGGACGTATTTGGAAGTAAGTAATAAGTATAAGTATTTGGAAACAGGTGGTTAAGGTGTATCTCTATCAGAGTTGTCAAAAGTAAAAGTTAAAGGGGGATGCCACTATTTTGGGGCTTAATACAGTTAAAATCATTGGCCAGGGTTTATAACGGTGGTAAAGTGTCTTATTTTTCATGTAAGCCGTTGTCTTGCTTTAAGACAAGTTAAAAGAGGGAGCATGTCGCTAAGCTAGTGAAAGTCAATGGATCCGAATACGCCCTCTTTTAACTTGTCTAAAAGCAAGACAACACTTAACATGAACAATAAGACACTTTAGCACCTTTATAAACTCCAGCCAACGATTTTAACTGTATTAAGCCCCAAAATAGTGGCATACCCCTTTAAAGTAAAAAAAGGAAACACAGCTTCCTTTCAACACGGGTAACTTATCGGAGCAACCAGAAGACCTTTGTACTTGTTTTATGTTCAGCGGGCTGTCTGGGTTCTTGTTAGGTTTTTGGTGTTTTTCAGTAACAACATAGTCTACCTCATTAGGTACAATGGAGTAAATGGTGTAATAAACAGCTATTTAATATTATGTACTAGTGTTGTACTTGCACCATGGACTTACTTTTTCTTTTAACGCCTCTGATCTCTAGCTAGTAGCTTACATGTAATATTTAAAAACACAGATCCTGTGCTTTCAGATGCTAGGTTCAGGAAGGCAAAAAAAGCAAAAAACAAATCTTTTTCGCAAAAAAGCTGGTCCTTCCTGAATATTTAAACAAAAACACTTCAACTTTCCTACTGACAATTCTGCTTACAGACGCCGGATTCAAGGGCAGCTTTGGAGCTCCACACATCAATGTTTGGCCAACACTCCGCAACACACCACACAGGCAACACAAAAAGCACCACTTATTACATACACACATCGGCAATCGCTAACACACACCACAAGGTAATACAAAAGGCAGCGGATTACACAGATGTCGGGCTAGGGAATGCTAAAATGTCAACACAATGACGTAAAGGGATCAAAAAATGTAAAAGACTAGCCTGATAAACCAGCCTAAATGTGAGATTGGATGTGTAATTTAATTTTGGCGTCCAGCGGGTGGTGCTGGTTTGCTAGGCTAGCAAAAGACACCACTTTGCACCGTTGCTGTTCAGAGGAATGCTAAAAACTGAACACCACACATTACACACATCAGTGGTTGCTAACAACGCACAAGTGAATACAAACATCAGCACAGTAGACAGCTGTCAGTCTAAAAACAACTCTAAAGACTGGCCACGGTGACGCAAAAAGGAGTTCGGGAGACAGCACACACACTAACCGGTAGTCTACGTTTGTACACGAGATTGTCTGCGGCAGAACACCGCCGACAACCCTTGAGGCACTAGGGTTTACCGAACACCAAGACTACCCATGATGCACGGCTCATGTGCGTGTACTCACGGAGGATGGGAGATGAATTCTGATCTGAGGGGGCGGCCGGGAGCCTTTATGGTGTTTGTGATGGTGGTGACGTTGATGATGATGGTGGTGGTGATGGTGTTTGTGGTGTCTTTGGGGTTTGGGATGCTTGACTGAGCGCTTAGCCTGAACACGAGGAGAAAAGGGACACTGAGGAGGGTGTACTGTGGCGGTGGGGAGGGAGAGTGTGGGAGTCTTTGCTCACAGTTTAGAGCAGGGGTTTCCAACCATTTGGGGCCTATTTGAAATGTTCTGCTCTTGCCCAATAAACAACACAATTCAAAAGAATAGTCAACAGCAACACTGCAACAGATATTACTTGCATTTTCAGGGCCCACTTGGAATACTTTCGCGGCCCACCAGTGCGCCCCAGCCAACAGTTTGAGAATTACTGGTCTAAAGCATCTCTTTACACTTAAGGGGCTGAGAGGGAGCTCCACTCTAGAGACCCTTTACGTCTTAGGGTCCTGAGGTCCTGTGTGTGTGTGTGTGTGTGTGTGTGTGTGTGTGTCTGTGCGTGTGTGTGTGTGTGTGTGTGTGTGTGTGTGTGTGTGTGTGTGTGTGTGTGTGTGTGTGTGTGTGTGTGTGTGTGTGTGTGTGTGTGTGTGTGTGTGTGTGTGTGTGTGTGTGTGTGTGTGTTGGGGGGGTTCTGAACCGCATGCTGCTGGAGGACCTATTGGAAAATGCGACCTAAGACAACCTAAGACAGTTTCTCTAGGACAATTCTTTGAGATAACAGCTACAGTATTATTCTGCGTCATCCATCAATCATAGATCTTACAGGGCTCTCCTCTCCCTCCAGCGTGTCCGCCTCCTCCAAGGCCCAGGGGGGTTTCCCTACCTCAAGGGCTCCCTGAGAACAAACCCCCCCACTCCCTTGGGCATAATGAGAACCTGACCTTGGACGACCTTGGAAAACCTTCACACGACTTTGAGACAGGCTTCCCCTCTCATCCTGTTTTTACAATCACACACACTCCTCCTCCCTCCACAGCTGTAATGTGTGTGTGTGTGTGTGTGTGTGTGTGTGTGTGTGTGTGTGTGTGTGTGTGTGTGTGTGTGTGTGTGTGTGTGTGTGTGTGTGTGTGTGTGTGTGTGTGTGTGTGTGTGTGTGTGATACGTCCCTCCCTCCACCACTAGTTTCAACCCTTTATGCTCTCCTGTTAATTTGGGACACTCCAACTGCTGCAGACTCATTTTAGGTCAAAATTATTTTCTGTTACACTACTTGTTTTGAAAAGTAGCCTCTTAGTGCAGATGGGCCTGTCGCTGTCACTGGGCCTATTCACTCTTGGCTGAAAACAACAATCCCACTTGTTTTTGAAAACCGACACAAGTACGAGTGCATTCATTTCTGTACTTGCCGACACAGAGTACCGAAAACGATACTTTCACCCCCAACATACCATGAAAATCAATGTACAGCTTTATTTCTTCCACCTGTTATATTTTTTTTATTGTCCACTTCCATGCAAATTTAAATGTAGGAGGTGGCACTTTTTTCCCGATGCTACTTTTAAGCCAATGGAATGGGATGAGATGTTGCGTTGTTTGTTGTACTAACAGTATTGGTAGAGTAGAGAGTAGAGTAGAGTATCGTTTATTGATCCCAGGGGGAAATTAAGGTGTCAAGTAGCATACACACATACATAAATAAAGACATTGCTCATGGTGCCAGGTATTGGCAAGTGTTTGACGAGTATGAGTATAATGAGCAAGTATCGGGGCCGATATCGATACCAGTATCGGTAACAGTGCATCCCTAATCAACTACATCATATCAATAATGATATGACCATGAAGGAGTCTTAAGCAACCGATGAAGACATTTTGGGGTTGCATTTGAATGAAATGAAAATGAGCAGGGGTTAATGACAGCATGTTGGCATAACACACAGTTTCTCGTTGACATGACACACAACAGTTTGCAGATGAGGTTGCTCATGAGTCGATTTTCAAACATAACACAAGCGTTAGTCTCCAAGTCAGCAATACACTATGCTCCAAGGCATCGTTTTTTATTGTCCCAATGGCAATGACGGACACACACATGCACACATGCACGCGCGCGCGCGCGCGTGTGTGTGTGTGTACCTTTGTTCCCCTTTCCTCACTAGTGTGTGTGTGTGTGTGTGTGTGTGTGTGTGTGTGTGTGTGTGTGTGTGTGTGTGTGTGTGTGTGTGTGTGTGTGTGTGTGTGTGTGAGAGAGAGAGCTTTAGTCCCCCTGTCCTCACTAGGGTGTGTGTGTGTGTGTGTGTGTGTGTGTGTGTGTGTGTGTGTGTGTGTGTGTGTGTGTGTGTGTGTGTGTGTGTGTGTGTGTGTGTGTGTGTGTGTGTGTGTGTGTGTGTGTGTGTGTGTGTACCTTAGTTCCCCTGTCCTCACTGGGCGGCTCCAGGTCTGTTCCCAGCTCCTCACCTGCACAGCGTGAAGGGACAGATGCAAGTCTTAGTAAAAACACTGTTAGAAGAATTGTAATTGCCACTTTCATTTTTTATTATCATCAGCAAGAAAAGTCTCGTGCAGTTCTGCAAAAGTCACAAGTTCAGAAGAAAGTTCAATAGTTCAGACAGAGGAAGTCCATTCAGAATGCTGACTAAACTGAAAATAAGAAATGCTTTGAGGAGCTTGAGACCAGACAGCACATCACAAAATAGGAAGTGTTGTGATTTTACAATTGTCAATTATGAAAAAAAAAAACGGTCTTTTGCTTGACTACTGTAGGTGAGAGGTTCGCTGTTAGACAGAACTTGCTCTCTGAAAAGCGCTCCGCTCTTCCTCTTCTTGTAATGGTCAAAATGGCCAAACTTCTCAGCATCTTCCATTCTTAACGGTTTGAAACACTTGTGAGGCTTCGAGCCTCGTCTTGTGAGTGTATGACTTCAAAGCTGTGGCACTCCAGAGGGCACACCTTGGTCCTGACAGAAGTAACAGCACAGCCCACTAATACTAGAGAGAAGTAGGGCTGGGTATCACAGCCATGTTCTTGGATCGATTCGATTTCAATTCTTAGGGCTTTAAATCGATTAATCACGATTCAATTTGATTTGATTCGACTCAATCCAAATCGATTCAATCCGTTCCCCTCTTGGTGCCAGGAGTTACCCAAAAAGATGCTGTAGGTTGAGTTGTGGCTTGACAGTGTTAACAGATTGCTCATTTTTAATTGGTAGGCCTAGGCCTAATTGACTAATACCTACTGGGTATTTTCCATGGACCTAAATTAAACAAAAAGAACAACAAAAAAAAAGAACAAAAATCTATCTTGTGCCCTGTGAATCGATTATTGTGAATTTTAAATGAAATCGATTCAAAATCGATTAATCGATTTTTTTTTACCTAGCCCTAGAGAGAAGACAGGGCGATGATTCTTACTATCCCTGTTAATTTCGTATACACTGCCTGTGTGAAAACTCTTCGTACAAAACCTGAGTATGTGTTTGTGTGTGTGTGTGTGTGTGTGTGTGTGTGTGTGTGTGTGTGTGTGAATGCTGCATGCACAGCCAGAGTACGAGTGTGTTGCTGTAGTGCATACACACCCTGAGACTCGTCAGCATCAGTGCTCTCAATTTTGTCCATCAGGTCATTGGAGTTCCACTTGGTGATCTCCTTTACGAAGATCTCCTCGTTATCAGAGAAGCCCTCTACGGGAGGCAGAGACAGACAGCACAGCACAGCACAGGAGAGGAGAGACATTACATTTTCTTGTTCATTACATTGCACTTAGCTGACCCTTTCATTAATTCAAAATTCTAACTTTGTCTATATTTGGCAGCCTGTCCTCACACTAGTGGAAAATCTGGACTCTAATGACCTTGCAATAATGTACATTTTACGACGGTCCTCCTTTTGTCATTGTTTGTATGTTTTTTTTTTCTTTTTTTCTTTTTTATGTCAATTATTATTATTGTTGTTGTTAATCTATCTAAATGTACCTGTAGCAATACCAAATCTCATTTTATACAAAACAGCACTGTGAATTTGCAATTTTGTACTTCAGTCATCTTTGTTATTGCTCTTTTACTTTGGAACTGTGGTGCAATGGGGGTGGATAGGTTGAATAATGTTGTGTGTTTGTATGTACCCAACACAAAAAAAAAGACTTAAGATAAAAAAGGTGCTTTTTACCATGGGCATCGAAGAACTCGTCGTCCGTGCTGTCGTCAGAGTCGCGGGCGATACTCTGCATACGCCACTCAGATATACTGTGTCGAGACGGGCTACCAGCTGCAGAGGAAGGAGAGAGGGATGAGAGAGAAATGACAAAAGTGGGGGGGGAGAGAAGGAGGGAGCAAGGGGGGTGAGAGGAGATGGGGTTAGAGGAGAGGAAAGGAGGGGGAGAGGGATGAGAGGAGGGAAGGGAGGGGATGAGAGGAGAGAGGAGGGTGAATGTAGAGAGGGGGAGAGGGAGAGAGGGGTGGATGGATGTAGAGTGAGGGGAGAGAGGGATGAGAGGAGAGAGAGAGGGGGAGGCAGAGAAAGAGAGAGATGAAGGAACAGAAGGATGGAAAAGGTAGAAGGGGATGAAGAGATAAGAGACATAGAAAGAGAGATGATGAGAGAGGAGAGGATCAGAAGAAGAACGAGAGGAGGAAGGAGATAGAGAGAGGTAGAGAGAGAGGAATGAGGGGATGAAGAGGTGGTTATAGGGAGAGATGGAGAGGGGAATGAGGTGAAGGCAGAGAGAAAGAAACTCAGATAAGTTATGGCTATGAGTGTGTGTGTGTGTGTGTGTGTGTGTGTGTGTGTGTGTGTGTGTGTGTGTGTGTGTGTGTGTGTGTGTGTGTGTGTGTGTGTGTGTGTGTGTGTGTGTGTGTGTGTGTGTGTGTGTGTGTGTGTGTTTAACTGTTTTAATATCGCTTCTCCAATATAGGGCATCCTGATGATGGCTTGAAGTTAGTGCTGTGTGTGTGTGTGTGTGTGTGTGTGTGTGTGTGTGGGTGTGTGTGTGTATGTGTGTGTGTGTGTGTGTGTGTGTGTGTGTGTGTGTGTGTGTGTGTGTGTGTGTGTGTGTGTGTGTGTGTGTGTGTGTGTGTGTGTGTGTCTTCAAGTTAGTGCTACTGGCACGGGCCGTGAGGCATGATGTCTCCTAGAGGGAGTCTACTGGTGATGTACTGCTCTTCTCTGTATCCATATACAGTTCCTGAGCCTCCCTGGTGTGTGTGTGTGTGTGTGTGTGTGTGTGTGTGTGTGTGTGTGTGTGTGTGTGTGTGTGTGTGTGTGTGTGTGTGTGTGTGTGTGTGTGTGTGTGTGTGTGTGTGTGTGTGTGTGTGGTGATGTACTGCTCTGCCCTGTAGACACTAAATGGATTTTGGCATCAGCATTTGCCAATACGGTTTTCTCGCTCTGTAATTTTGCTGTTAAACCACTTTGAGTAAACTGTCGATGGGCAAATCCCAAAACTCCCAAAGAAATGAAATGCAGCATCGTTTATCTCTCTCTCTCTCTCTCTCTCTCTCTCTCTCTCTCTCTCTCTCTCTCTCTCTCTCTCTCTCTCTTGTTTGGGGAAGAATATATTGTGAAATGAAATGCAGCATCGTTCATCTCTCTCTCTCTCTCTCTCTCTCACTCTCTCACTCTCTCACTCTCTCACTCTCTCTCTCTCTCTCTCTCTCTCTCTCTCTCTCTCTCTCTCTCTCCTCTCTTGTTTGGGGAAGAATATATTGTGGAGACAGACGGCCGGCTCCCGACAGAAGGGCAGGGCAGGGCAGGGCGGCAGTGGAAAGTTTATATTTCATTACAACGGAGCACTTCAATCAGTGGCGGAGCAATTGTCCACAGGGCCCCAGGGCAAGACACTTGTATGTAGGACCCTCCATACGCCTTGCTAAGGTCAGAATAGGGCCCTCAAGTAGCCTGGTAAACCAGCGCCACCTTAGGCTGGTTTATCAGGCTAGCCCTCAAGACCAATACAGGAGGGCCCCGGGCCCCGGGGCCAATGCCATGCTTGCCCTCCCTATAGCTCGGCCCCTGACCTTAATGGGGATGTGATGGCTATGAGGCCCAGACAGAGTGGGAGGGAAGGAGGAAGCAGCTTTAAACAGGGTGGAGATGAAGAGGCTGCTGATGTTGATGCTGATGTAGAGAGAGAATAATATCATGCTTTAGCAGTTAAAGGGGCTCCAGGTAGGATTAAAAGTTTAATTAATCACGGTCCCGAGTCAGCCGACGCTTATGCGAGTCTTAAGTAAGTGATCACTTCCACGGTCCGCTATCAGAAAACCCCACATGCAACTTTTGACAGTGTCGGACCGAACGAGTGTCGTGATAAACAGTTTTCATTTGAAACATCGCTTTACATACCGTATTCAGATTTGTATCAACTGCTGGCATTCCGGGATGAAAAACAGTCTCACAGCGAGTTTATTTGAACAGCATTTTTTCATTACGGTGTAGATTTTGAGACAGGCATGCCACGGGCACCACGCAAATGATGTCATCCTACCTTTAAAGGGACACTGTGTGAGTAGTTTATTTCCAGAATTCATGCTGCCCATTCACTAATGTTACCTTTTTCATGAATACTGACCACCACCATCAAATTCTAAGTATTCATTATGACTGGAAAAATTGCACTTTTCATACATGAAAAGGGGGATCTTCTCCATGGTCCGCCATTTTGAATATCCAAAAATAGCCATTTTTAGCTGCAAAAATGACTCAACATGGACCGTACTAGAAAATATTTGTTTATTACTGAGTTAACTTTCATGTAAAGATCAAATTTGGCAATAGGAAGCCCAGTTTCAATGAGCAGCATAGTTGCAGTACCTTTTTTGTCCATTTCCTGCACAGTGTTCCTTTAAACAGAATAAGATGGTGCTACTGTAACTCAGGCCAACTAGCAGAGTGGGGTGTGGAACGTTAGTAAACCTTCCTCCTGAAGCCTCATATTAAAGACTGATCCTTTAACTCAGCGGTATCGTGCTGTGCCTGACCATGCCCGAACTGGACTGTTGACAGTTTTGACAGTTTGAGCCCAGAGTGGCGGACTACGCAGGAACACCTCAGTTACATACACTGGTGCTATTGACTTGGGATGGGAGAGAGGTTTAGGGGGGGAGTGTAAAGGAGGCCAACAACCAGAGTGTGGTATGGAACATTAGTAAACCTCCCTTGTACAGTATGGGTAGCGCTGAGCTACTGGACTGGTCCTTTAGCTCAGCGGTATAGTGCTATGCCTCCCATGGCCGATCAGGAGCGTTGGCTAGGAGGTGGCAGGTTCGAGCCTCGAGTGGAGGATTGCGCAGGAACACCTCATTACACTACTAAGGGATGATGACGTTTTAGTGACAAACAGCCAGTAGTAGAACACATGAAAACAATGAGGGAGAATAAGGCAACGCTGTAGGTACACAGTCTGTAAGACAATCAACATCCTCAATCCCGATATACAGTACAGTGGCTATACACATGCGTGTGTGTGTGTGTGTGTGTGTATGTGTGTGTGTGTGTGTGTGTGTGTGTGTGTGTGTGTGTGTGTGTGTGTGTGTGTGTGTGTGTGGCTTCAAGTTAGTGCTATTGGTGCTACTGGCATGGGCCGCGAGGCGTGATGTCTCCTAGAGGGAGTCTACTGGTGATGTACTGCTCTACCCTGTATATCCATATACAATTCTTGAGGCTCCCTGGTGTGTGTGTGTGTGTGTGTGTGTGTGTGTGTGTGTGTGTGTGTGTGTGTGTGTGTGTGTGTGTGTGTGTGTGTGTGTGTGTGTGTGTGTGAGTGAGTGCGTGCATACGTGCATGTGTGCGTGCGTAAGTGTGTGTGCGTGTGTGTGTGTGTGTGCGTGCGTGCGTAAGTGTGTGTGCGTGTGTGTGTGCGCGCGTGCGTAAGTGTGTGTGTGTGTGTGTGTGCGTGCATAAGTGTGTGTGTGTGTGTGTAAGTGTGTGTGTGCGTGTGTGTACCCACCTCCCCTCTTGGATGACTTGGATGATCTTGACGAGGTGGACCACTGCTTAGTCAGCTCCCCTTTGGCCTGCAGAGTGTCGGTCGAGCCCCGCACATCCCCCGAATCGGCCGCGCTGATTGGCTGCTTGTCCTCGCCGCTGATGGGCTGTTGGCTGTCGGGCGTGTGGGCGTCGGCCTTGTTGTCCCCGCCCCCCTCCTCGTTGCAGCTGTACTGCGCCATCTTGGCAGCTAACGCTAGCTGCGTCTCCAGCTCCAGCTGACGGATGTCCTCGATGGTCAGACCGTACCACTCGTCCTGCCAGCACCAGGCCTGCCTGTGGGCACGCACCATCACCTTACGAAGACCTACACACACGCACACACACACACACACATGCACACAAATGCACACACATACACACACAGGTACAAACACACACACACACACACACACACACACACACACACACACACACACACACACACACTGGTTACTGCATGGTCAGACTGTACTACTCGTCCTGCCAGCACCAGGCCTGCCTGTGGGCACGCACCATCACCTTACGAAGACCTACACACACACACACACACACACACATGCACACAAATGCACACACACACACACAGGCACACACACACATACACACACAGGCACACACACACACAGTATGCACACACATACAGTACACACACACACACGCACACACACTGGTTACTGCATGGTCAGACCGTACCACTCGTCTTGCCAGCACCAGGCCTGTCTGTGGACACGCACCATCACCTTACAAAGACCTACACACACGCGCGCACACACACACACACACACACACACACACACACACACACACACACACACACACACACACACACACACACACACACACACACACACACACACACACACACACACACACACACACACACACACACAAACAGGCACACACACACACATGCGTGCACACACATACAGTACACACAGAGGTACAGACACACACACACACACACTGGTTATTGCATGGTCAGACCGTACCACTCGTCCTGCCAGCACCAGGCCTGCCTACACAGAAACACACACAACACAACAACAGTTTGTGTGTGCGTGTGTGTGCATGCGTGTGTGAGTACGTGCATGCGTTTGGGAGGGCGGGCGTGGATGTGTGTGTATTTGTGTGTGTAATGTGTGTGTGTGTTCTCAGGAGAGAGAGAGCAGAGCTCCAGGTAGGCCCTTCCTCATGTCTCAGGAGGCTTCCCCACCCGCAAACTAACTAATAAGGCTCATTAACACCAGACATTATAATCAATTACAACCCGCACTGAGACCCACCTCAGACACAAACTGTGCAAACACACACACACACACACACACACACACACACACACACACACACACACACACACACACACACACACACACACACACACACACACACACACACACACACACACCCTTCACACCTCAAAGCAGCCTGTAAACACACTCTGATGTAAACAAACAATATATAAATATATATGATGTATACAAACAATATATAAATATATACAGTATGACGTAAACAAACAATATATAAACATATATTATGATTGTGCAGCCATATTATGATGCATATGAACAATGACACATTTTCTAACCATAATGCATCAAACTGGCAAAGTGCGCATGCTCGCTGCCTAGCAAAAGCAGCACTGCTTCATCACGATCGTGCCCAATGACGGTGCCCGATTAGGATTATTATTATCCTGTTATCCTCATTTTTAGCCCATGAAACAAATACTCTGATCCCTCCTCCTCTAGTGAACTGAGACTGGTTATGGTATATACTATTGGTATAGTATATTGTAGTAGAGTATAGTATAGTATAGTATAGTATAGTATAGTATAGTATATTGTAGTAGTACAGTATAGTACAGTACAGCACAGTATAGTAACATAGTATAGTATAGTGTAGTAAAGTAGAATAGTATAGTATAGTATAGTATAGTATAGTATAGTATAGTATAGTATAGTATAGTATAGCTTAGTATAGTCAGAGATTCTTTAAGTATATAGAGATATGCCAATGTAATAGGTTGCTATGAGCACCTACAGTAACATGACCAGGTTGGTTCCGGTCTGCCTAAAGGGGCGTGTCATAATACTCCTAGCATTGAATAGAACAGTCCTTAGGTCTGCCTAAGTCTGCCTAAAGGGGGATTTCCCCCCCTCCCCCTTGCAATAATAGAACCCGGAAACAATGGGCCAATGGAACCTCTCTCTCTCTACTCTCTCTGGTATAGTATAGTATATTGCAGTAGTACAGTATAGTAGCCTACAGTACAGCACAGTATAGTAACATACCTCTAATATAGTATAGTATAGTATAGTATAGTATAGTATAGTATGGTATAGTATAGTATAGTATAGTATGGTATAGCGTGT
>NC_085867.1:27847219-27854719 GCF_034702125.1 Engraulis encrasicolus | reverse complement strand
ATGGAAATTGCATTTGGAATAAAAGAATGTTTATAAATGTTCTTCTTAGCAATGAATGATCTGTAGCGCCTCCCTGAGGGCAGCAGTTCAAACTCAGAGTGAAGAGGATGGGTGGGATCATCTAAAATGTTCGTTGTTTTCCTGTGCACTGCAGTCCTGTATAGGCTGTCCAGTGATTTTTGGGGTCTTCCTATGATCTTTCCTGCCATTTTCACCACTCTGGACAGCATGTTCTTGTTCAGCAGGGTGAGGTGGTCATACCAAACAGAAATGCTGTAGGTAAGGACACTCTCTAGGCTTACATATGTCCTCTCCAAAATGTTGCAGCTTACTCCAAAGCCTCTCAGTTTCCTGATTAAAAACAACTTACATGATTGCAATGCAATGTCCCATTGGAAAGTTAGGAAGTTGCTAACTAGTTGGCAATGATGTTTTCGAGAAACGGGCTTGTTAAACTGGTTCTGCAGTTCAAGAGAGAGATGGGTGTCTCACATAAGCTACAGACACATGAATACACAGCAGGGACTGGATGGAGTAGAGAGGGCACCTGGCAACACCAACAAAATGGGGATTGGGGACCATTCCAATGACCTAGAAGTAGAAGTAGTATTAGTAGTCAGGGCCGCTGACAGCGTTGGCTGGGCCCGGGACAAAGACATCTGAAAGGGCCCCAAACCCAGTCAACCCCAGCCTCTCTCCCTGGGCCCGGGACATGTGACCCATTTGTTCCCCCCTGTTGGCTTCCCTGGTGGTAGTAGTAGTAGTAGTAGTAGTAGTAGTAGTAGTAGTAGTAGAAAACCAGGTGAAGTTAATCTTGACGTAGTGGGAAATCATGTATTAGAAGAGTCTTGGGTCCTCGTTTTCTTAATTAAATGACCGCCCAATCTGGCAACATTGTATGCATTTGCTATTATGCATTAGATGACAAACCAGTAACTTGCAACTTCGGCAAGCATCGGAAAGATACACGCAGACAAGGACAACATCTGCACAAGAAAGCTACAGAGTTTCAAACGTTGAGAATGTTCAATACAAGTGTGTGAGTGTCTATGTGTAGTACGTACTACATACTACATTTGGTACAGATTAAGTATAGAGCACTAAAAGGCAGACAGGTTTATCCTCTGGCAGAAATGTAGATAAAACAGTTTATAATAGAATTCTAAATATATGTGTTTATTACATTATTATTAAGCGGGCTTGCGGAGCAAGGACCATGCAGAGCATGGCCCTTGCAGAGCAAGGCCCGTTTATAGTAATCTCTAAGTCCTGTTTCTTATTATTAAGCGGGCTTGCGGAGCAAGGACCATGCAGAGCATGGCCCTTGCAGAGCAAGGCCCGTTTATAGTAATCTCTAAGTCCTGTTTATTATTGGTTCTCTTGTACAGGGACAGTAAAAATAGAAAATGGATCTCCTCCTAGGCCTTTCGAGATAGAGACACCGTTCAAACACTAAAACGACCGGCTCGGCTTGGAGATCGCGTCTCGTTATAGGCTTCTCCGTGTCTCTTGTCGTTTTCCCGTTTTTGGCGATTTTGTTAAAGCCTGGGTCTCCATTGAAAACTATGGTGGAACCTTCATGAACCAAAGTTCCACCACTCTAGAGATTAGAGTGTAGGAGGCTTTTTCGGTCATAAAACATCAACACTTTCACCTAGAAGTTTATTTGACGCGTTGTTAGCGAGCTCTATGGGATGTCTCCAAATTGTGAAAGTTTCATCTCCCAACTCCCAATACTTTTTAAATGGCAGGTTTGTAAAAAAAAACAGCCTGGCTCTATGGAGAATCCCATTCTTTCGAAAAGTGCATTTTTCAAGAGATCAGCGCATGTCCCACACGGAGGTCCATTTGTGCCTGAAAATTTTAACCTATAAACTTCATTCAAAGACTGTTAGAGAGATCACAAGCATGACTCCGATCTGTGAAAAGGACACGTGCCAACTCCTTTTAGTTTTTTTACAACGATGTTGTAAAGAGACAAAAAACTCATTCTCATATTTTCTCCCCTGTTAAAGGCTCAATACTAACTGTCTTTCAGTCAATCACAACAGGTGCAGCCAGTGAAGGATTCCATTTCAACTGTCACTGTCTCAAGATTCCATTCTTAACGAGCAGGTGCGAGCAAGCATTCTAGAAGTCTATTGTTGAGCTCTGCAATGCAATGTAATATAGTCTTGCTGGACTGTGCATGACAATTAGCTGCTTGGCTTAGTGGTAATGCATGCCGCTGCATTAGAGATATGGAGGTTGAGGGTTCGAAACCCACCTGAAGCCATGTTGATTTTCTAAATTATATCATATGCAGCGTTCCTTGGCCGACTTAAAATGCCATGTATATCATTTAGTATGGATGGCAAATGTGCTGAATTACAGATATTGAGGTTGGGGGTTCGAAACCCAGTCAAAGCCATGTTGATTTTCAAAATTATATCATATGCAGTGTTCCTTCACCAGCCTAAAATGCCATGTATGTCATTTAGTATGCATGGCAAATGTGCTGGATTACAGATATGGAAGTTGGGGGTTCGAATCCCAGTCAAAGCCATGTTGATTTTCAAAATTATATCATATGCAGTGTTCCTTGGCCAACTTAAAATGCCATGTATGTCATTTAATATGAATGGCAAATGTGCTGAATTAGGGATATGGGGGTTGGAGGTTCGAACCCCAGTCGAAGCCATGTTGATTTTCAAAATGATATCATATGCAGTGTTCCTTAGCCAACTTCAAATATCATGTATCGTATGTCATTTAATATCAATGGCAAAGGGGTTGGATTACAGATATGGAGGTTGTGAGTTCTAATCCCGCTCGAAGCCATGTTGATTTTCAAAATTATATCATATGCAGTGTTCCTTAGCCAACTTAAAATACCATGTATGTCATTTAGTATATCCCCAAAACGCAGAGCTACAACACTTTCAAGATGGCTGAATCCAAGATGGCTGAATTGTTTGGCCCATAACTTCTGACTGGGTGGATGGAGTTTTTCCAAGATTTCTTTTAGCTTTGTTTTCTCAATAGTACTTTGTTTCATCTCTGCCCCAAAAGGCAAGCCCGCTTCCAGCATTTTCTGTGAGAATGCATTTCTAGTTATTATTGGTTCTCTTGTGCAGGGCAGCAGTAAAATAGAAAATGGATCTCCTCCTAGGCCTTTCGAGATAGAGACACCGTTCAAACACTAAAACGACCGGCTCGGCTTTGAGATCGCGTATCGTTATAGGCTTCTCCGTGTCTCTTGTCGTTTTCCCGTTTTTGGCGATTTTGTGAAAGCCTGGGTCTCCATTGAAAACAGTGGTGGAACCTCCATGAACCAAAGTTCCGCCACTCTAAAGATTAGAGTGTAGGAGGCTTTTTCGGTCATAAAACATCAACACTTTCACCTAGAAGTTTAGTTGACGCGTTGTTAGCGAGCTCTATGGGATGTCTCCAAATTGTGAAAGTTTCATCTCCCAACTCCCAATACTTTTTAAATGGCAGGTTTGTAAAAAAACCAGACCTGGCTCTATGGAGAATCCCAGTCTTTGGAAAAGTGCATTTTTCAAGAGATCAGCGCATGTCCCACACGGAGGTCCATTTGTGCCTGAAAATTTTAACCTATAAACTTCATTCAAAGACTGTTAGAGAGATCACAAGCATGACTCCGATCTATGAAAAGGACACGTGCCAACTCCTTTTAGTTTTTTTACAACGATGTTGTAAAGACAAAAAACTCATTCTCATTTTCTCCCCTGTTAAAGGCTCAATACTAACTGTCTTTCAGTCAATCACAACAGGTGCAGCCAGTGAAGTGTTCCATTTCAACTGTCACTGTCTCAAGATTCTATTCTTAACGAGCAGGTGCGAGCAAGCATTCTAGAAGTGTATTGTTCAGCTCTGCAATGCAATGTAATATAGTCTTGCTGGACTATGCATGACAATTAGCTGCTTGGCTTAGTGGTAATGCATGCCGCTGCATTAGAGAGATGGAGGTTGAGGGTTCAAATCCCACCCGAAGCCATGTTGATTTTCTAAATTATATCATATGCAGCGTTCCTTGGCCAACTTAAAATGCCATGTATATCATTTAGTATGGATGGCAAATGTGCTGAATTACAGATATTGAGGTTGGGGGTTCGAAACCCAGTCAAAGCCATGTTGATTTTCAAAATTATATCATATGCAGTGTTCCTTGGCCAACTTAAAATGCCATGTATGTCATTTAGTATGCATGGCAAATGTGCTGGATTACAGATATGGAGGTTGGGGGTTCGAATCCCAGTCAAAGCCATGTTGATTTTCAAAATTATATCATTGCAGTGTTCCTTGGCCAACTTAAAATGCCATGTATGTCATTTAGTATGAATGGCAAATGTGCTGAATTAGGGATATGGGGGTTGGAGGTTCGAACCCCAGTCGTAGCCATGTTGATTTTCAAAATGATATCATATGCAGTGTTCCTTAGCCAACTTCAAATATCATGTATTGTATGTCATTTAATATCAATGGCAAAGGGGTTGGATTACAGATATGGAGGTTGTGAGTTCTAATCCCGCTCGAAGCCATGTTGATTTTCAAAATTATATCATGCAGTGTTCCTTAGCCAACTTAAAATACCATGTATGTCATTTAGTATATCCCCAAAACGCAGAGCTACAACACTTTCAAGATGGCTGAATCCAAGATGGCTGAATTGTTTGGCCCATAACTTCTGACTGGGTGGATGGAGTTTTTCCAAGATTTCTTTTAGCTTTGTTTTCTCAATAGTACTTTGTTTCATCTCTGCCCCAAAAGGCAAGCCCGCTTCCAGCATTTTCTGTGAGAATGCATTTCTAGTTATTCTTATTACACTTAGCTGACGCTTTCATTTGTTCAAAGCCACTTACAACTATTATTTTTCAGGGTATTGGTCACAGTCCCTGGAGCAATGTGGGGTTAGGTGCCTTGCTCAAGGGCACTTCAGCCATGGATGGAGATGTAGGGAGAGGACAGGTGGGATTCGAACCGGCAACCCTTAGATTGAAAGACCAACTCTCTGACCACTATGGTTAGATGTATGTGAAATGATGTGTGTATTGTCTCGTGTATTCTGTATTTATGTATGTATGCTACTGGACACATTCATTTCCCTCAGGATTAATACATGATACTGTAGTGTACTCTAATCTAAAGGTCATAGGGCTATATCCACTTCTAGAGATATAGTGGAGTACTAATAGACAAAAGCCTTTATCCACTGGCAGATATACGCAGACTGCTAACTAATAGAGCAATGGTTGCATCCACTGGAAGGGGAGAGGGCACTAAAAGACTGAAAGACAAAGGGTTTCGGCTTATCATGTGAACTGTGACAGAGATAAAGCTTTACGGGCCAACAGGATTTATTGTTTACTTGAAGAACAAAGAACACAAATTAACAGGCAGACAGAGAAACACACACACGCAGACACAGAGACACACACACACACACACACATTCAGTCACACACACACACACACACACACACACACACACACACACACACACACACACACACACACACACACACACACACACACACACACACACACACACAGTACACGCATGTGGGAGGTAATGAATGGGGTGTGGAGAGGTCTACCAGGGGATGATAGTGGTGGGTGGGGGCATACATACTGCCATACAAAGGCAAAGTGCATTTACTACATATTAGTCAAAATTGAGGCTTGCGCAGTGGACTCTTCTGAGTTCTCTCAGTGCTGAATGCAAATTGACAGCAAATGAACTCAGGCCTGTCCGACAGCAGAGAAGAGAAGAGAAGAGAAGAGAAGAGAAGAGAAGAGAAGAGAAGAGAAGAGAAGAGAAGAGAAGAGAAGAGAAGAGAAATGAAGAGAAGAGAAGAGAAGAGAAGAGAAGAGAAGAGAAGAGAAGAGAAGAGAAGAGAAGAGAAGAGAAGAGAAGAGAAGAGAAGAGAAGAGAAGAGAAGGGAAGGGAAGGGAAGGGAAGGGAAGGGAAGGGAAGGGAGGGCTCGCAGCTGTTCTCTCTCTCTGCCTTGGAGCACTCAATAGCATCCACATGCCTCATATCAGAGCAATCAGCCCATTGCTACTACTCAAATTGTTTGGCTTACTGGGACTCCATTCATGACTTTTTGGTAGACACATACTGCATGAAGAACCGGCTGAAAAACAATTAACTGACAGACAGATTTATTAGGTCCATGAAATCTCTTCTAAAACAAAGAAAATACACGAAAACCAAACACCTCCCCACACGCAAACACAGAGACATAGACACACACACACCCACACTGCACACCCACCAGCTGCTAGGGGTGTAAATCACAGCCTCCATGACGATATAATTCAATATCGATATCTTATTATTCGATGCGATGCGATTAGATTATTTTCGATACTGAAGAATGCCCCACGATACGATACATAAGATACGATACGATTCGATTAAACCTTTTTCCAATTACTTTTCCACTTCTATTATGTTATGGAGCTAGGGCATTGGACAGGGGCCAATGATTTGATTATTTTCGATACTTAAGAATGGCCCACGATATGAAACAATTCTATTAAATTGTCTGCCATATGATCGATGCATCGGTACATTTTGATTATTATTTACACCCCTAACCTACCCCCCCACCCCCCCCCCCCCAACCACACACACACACACACAATCCCCCCCCCGCCACACACACACACAAACACACACACACACACACACACACACACACACACACACACACACACACACACACACACACACACACACACACACACACACACACACACACACACACATCACAAAGCTGCCTCTGGAGCTCATGACTTTGTGCTGTTCCTCTGAAAGTCATTTTGGAGCTTCAGCGTCGGCAGGGGAGGCCTTATGGGCTCCCACAACAATTAGTGACACCATAATTGCAGCGGCTCCATATGAGCAAGGATGGCAAGCATTTACCCACCGGGCAAGTGTGTGTGTGTGTGTGTGTGTCTGTGTGTGTGTGTGTGTGTGTGTGTGTGTGTGTGTGTGTGTGTGTGTGTTTGTGTGTGTGGGTGTGGGTCTGTGTTTAAAATGTCAGTTTGTCTGTGTCCGTTTTCGTGTGTGTGTGTGTGTGTGTGTGTGTGTGTGTGTGTGTGTGTGTGTGTGTGTGTGTGTATTTGAGTGTGTGCGTGTGTTTGTGAGCGGGAAATGGGCATTTTGCTGTGGTCCACAAGGCTCTTCATGAATCTTGCATGAGGCCCATTCTGCCTCTTATGTATGATGTCATCTGTGGCCACAACCAGACCCGCAGCTCGGCTCTGGGAAAAATGGCGGCCAAATGTATCCACATATTGTCATAAAATAGACCATCTCCCAATTTTAGGCAGCCTTCAAGATGTTCCAAACAAACCTTTGGTTTCGCGTGTGTGTGTACTGTGTACTATAGCGCCTCCTACCTGTAACATGTAGAGCTGTGCTATGCAGTGTGTGTGCGTGTGTGTGTGTGTGTGTGTGTGTGTGTGTGTGTGTGTGTGCGGCATCTCT
>NC_085867.1:27832219-27839719 GCF_034702125.1 Engraulis encrasicolus | reverse complement strand
ATAGAGATGCATAGGACGCATCTAAAAAAGTGTAAAAATATAATGATTTGAAATGATGATTTGAAGACAATTCACATGTACACATGCGCACACACACAGCAGATGCACCTGGAGCCTCATTCCCTTCAAAGATATCAGTAAGTCCGGTGAGTGCTCTCCTTGGCACAGGCTGATCAGGCCACACACACACACACACACACACACACACACACACACACACACACACACACACACACACACACACACACATCCATCAGCCCGGTGTGCTCTCCTTGGCACAGGGTGATCAGCCCGCCCACACACACACACACACACACACACACACACACACACACACACACACACACACACACACACACACACACACACACACACACACACACACACACAGGTTGTGGCACCCAGACATGTTAAGCTTGGTGTGGCCTGGTTGGCACATGCCCTCAGCTGATGAGCTAATTGGCCAATCCCCTATTCTGATCTCTCCTCTCAATCCCTTACTAGGTGGGTTTACACAAACACACACACACACAGACCAGATATCAGGTAGACCGACAGACAGACAGACAGACAAACAGACAGACACAGTCAGACGCCAGGCTGACAGACACACAATACAACACAACACAAAACACAAAGCACAAAGCACAAAACACAAACACACACACACACACACACACACACACACACACACACACACACACACACACACACACACACACAAACACACACACACACACACACACCTCTGAGCCAGAATGTACGGTACGCAGACTGTGTACCAGTCACACTGTGTACCGACATGCAAAACAACAACAGGAGCTCCATGGCCCTGAACATGACATCATCTCCCTACGACATCATTTCCTGTCAGGCCAGATTAGCGCACCGCTAACAGCAGTGCTGCAACTTCCTGTAACCTGTCAGCTCTCACATGATGCCGCTCTTATAACCAGCACAGTCATCACATGTCTCCTATGATGCTCTTCCTAATAACCAGAGGTGTCGAAAAATAAGAGTGAAAGTAAATTCATGGTGCAAGTACAACACTAGCATGTGATACTACAAAGCTGTTACACCAGTAAGTCAGTAACGAGGAAGATAGACTGCGTTGTTACTGAAAAACACTAAAATCCTCACAAGAACCCACCTCAAATTTGATCCAAACAGTGCAGAGTACATCGTAAGACAAGTACACAGGTATACTGGTTACTCAGATAGGCTACCTGTGTTTTAAGGAAACGGTTTCTTTTTTTAAAGTTTTACTTTTATTTCAATTTTTTCTTTTGACATCTCTGCTAATAACAACATAGGCCAATTATTACACACATGCTGCTCCTACTTACAACCACGTCAACCACCTCATCTCCTATGCTGTTCTTCATCACAATAATAATAAATCCAGCATTGCCGTTTCCTATGCTGCTCTTCCAAATGAGAGTCTACATAGTTATTACTGTACTACTGTTACTTGACAAGATGACCGTGCCATAACATGGTTCTTCAGCAGGTTCCCCACAGTATGAGAGTTGCATGTTGTTGACCTCCTGAGGTGAGTGCTTAAATCCCTCATCCGCATCCTCCTGTCTGCATCCCACATTAGCTACAGCTGAACTTGGCACTGCTTCAGAAACTAAACTCTTCTGAGACTTGGTGCCTCCTCTCACAGCGAGTAGAGAGACTGTCCTCTCACAGTAAGACCTGTGCAGTAAAGAAGGATACAGCTACAGCTGGTAATTCAACACTTGCAGCGTCAATTTTAAAGGTGCACTGTGTAGGATGTGGTGGTCAGAGTAGGTATTGCAACTATGCTGCTCATTGAAACTGTGCTGCCTATTGCCTATTATTTACTAGTATGACCAAAGCATTTAAAAATGTCTATTTCAAAATGACGGACATGGAGAAGATCCACCTCCCTGTCATTGTGAATACTTAGGATTTGATGGTAGTGGTAAGTGTTCATGAAAAGGGGATCATTTTTGAATGGGAAGCATGACTTTTGGAAATAAACTACTTAAAGTATTACACAGTTGCAATTGGTACTTACTGTTGCCCAGAAAGGTGCCTCAGCTCTGCTCAAATCAGCTGTCTACACAGCGAGTTCTTACAGGAGACATCCAGCCATCCCAGTGCCCACTCAGCACACTCTCCCAGGAGACACTTAACCAGCCCTGAGCTGTCTACTGCTCCAGTTGTCCAGACAGGTGCCTCTGCCCAAGCCAAGCCCAGCCCAGCCCAGCCCAGCCCGGCCCACTGCTCAGCAGGCCGGCCCAGCCCAGCCCAGCCAAGCTCAGCAGGCCGGTTCTCCCCAGAGACAGTCCAGCCCAGCGCAGTGCCCACTCAGCAATCTCTCACCTCAAGACATGTCAAGGTGGAGCAGCACACTGTCTCAAACTGTTGGACAGGTCCCAGACCTCTGATTTAACAAGGCAAGGGTACCGTGATGCCGAGTGGCCATCACTGGGGTTGTGGGCGTGCTCTGACTTGTCATGCCATCTAGGCCTGCTCTTTGGTGAAGAGGTGAAAGAGCCATATTGGCATCCCAGGAGGCCTGGGTTTGGGTCACGGCAGGGCAACTCCACTACCTGTCACTGCAGGCGCCAACAAGCTCACACTACCAGGCATGGCGTCCACCGGCGCCAAAAGTCCTGTCACACAGTCTGCCACTCAGTCACAGTATCTTTAACAAGGAGGCCGGTATTGGCACAGTGTTCGTAACGAAGGGGCAGATCTGCTGAACTGTCACACACAGTGTCCCTAATGACCAAACCAAACGACATCTACTTGTCTTGGGGAACTCCAGTCAAGACAGACTGGTAGAGACAGGGGAAGATGGGGAAGAGGTGGGGGGAATTTGGCAAGGAGCGTGTGCAAGCTGTAAGGGATGTAGCAATGACTGCTTTGGCTACAAGACAAGTGATGGTGCAACTGTCACTTGAGCAAGCTGTGGCTGATGAACAGAGCAAACGTTGGCAAACTAAATGACTACGGCCGTATGTGCCTCAGATCAGGAGAGATTAACAGTCACAGTCATGTTTTGGGTGCCAACTAGCACCGTTCAGTGGTAGAACATTAGCAAGCCTCCCTCTCGAAGCCTCATACAGATACGGTAGCGTTGAGCTATCGTTCTGGACTTTTAGCTCAGCTGAATCGTGCTGTGCCTCCCATTCTGCACTGGACAATGGAGCGTTGACTGGTAGGTCGTGGGTTCAAGACCCGAGTGGCAGACTGCAGGTAGACCTTGGTTACACTCATAATAGATGAAGACACTCCTCAAACTAGTAGTGTATTCTAGTTTTAAAACAGTGCACACAACTACTGCTGACTAAAAAACTGCTCAAGATAGTAGTAGATACATATCACTCAGGTCGGTCATGATTTTAGATATTCTAGAAAATAAGGAATCAACCCTCACCGTAGGCAATTACTGTACAAGATACAAATGGCACAATGTTGTCTCCACTTCTTCTTTTGGAAATGTCCCTAAAGCACCACTAAACCCACTAAATCCCAGTGCAGGTGCAGGTGCAGTGTTCTTCTCCTGTTTCAAGTCCTGCTTTTCTCTGTGTGTTCTTCTCCATGTGTTCCAGTTATGCATTGCACTATTGTGTGTCTGTTAGAGGTGGGTATTGCCAACGACCTTGTGATACAATACACACATCCTGATACACCTTCATGTGTATTGTGGTACATGTGCATCCCTATACGGTGATACGTACTTTTTATTGGAAAGCAAAAATTGCATTGTAGTGAATGTAAAACACGGCCTTCACAAAACTACAGGCCTACTTATTCATGATGCGATGAAATACTGATACTGATGTGCCTCTGATACGACACATGTATCGTGACGAGGACCGTGACAATGTATCCCGATAGCGATATTTTGAAGCCTCCCCAGCACTCTTCAAGAGGGTCTATTGTGCTGCAGAAGTCTCCCAGCCACCCCTGGTCCTGGTCAGGTCCTGATTTTGATGTACTGTACCAAGAGTGTGTTGTTGTTGTCCCCAAACACCACCGCTAACTTCATCTTTCACTAGTCTCGCCTAGGGATGCACGATGTATCGGCCATATGTATCGGTATCGGCAGATATTTGACATTTCTCAACACATCGGACATCGGTCCGATGGGTAAAACTGGGCCGATGATAACGCCGATGTTATTGTCTATTTTATGTCTAATTTTATCACAGGGAGTTAAAAAGTGTTTTTGGAAATAAGAGGACATTCAAAAAATCAGTGTGTTTGCATCATTACCCGTCTGTATTAAATGTAATCTCTTAAAAAAAAAACAACAACAAAAAAACATCGGTATCGGTTAATATCGGTTATCGGCCAAAACCGCAATATCAATATCGGATATCGGATATTGGATATTGGTATCGGCCGAAATGTTTTCACATCGTGCATCCCTAGTCTCGCCGACATCCGTAGTTACAGTATACTACACAGGATTTCCCCCAGCACCTTATTGCTAAGGCGGCCGGGCCACCTTTACTAGAAGCACCTACCACCTTGACTAGAAGCACCTACCACCTTGACTAGATCTTCTGAAAAGATTAAGATTTCATGTTGTGGAAGTAATTTTTAAAGCTACTTAACCAAAAATATACACTGCTAAGAGTTCAGATCATATTTCAAATGAAACTGCACAGCACAGCATGTCCACTGATGATGGTGACTTGTCTCTGATGCTGACTAACGCCCCACCACCTTGACTAACGGAAATTCTGCGTGAAACACTGCTACAGGTGACAATGGTGACTGGTGACACAGTCTCCCTCAAACAGGGATGTCTGCCCTGCCGAGGCTGATTGGTCAAAACAGCAGTGTGTGGGTTTATTTGAGAGCCTTCTGCCTGGGGTGCCTGGTCCTGTTTTAGACCAGTAGGCTAGTCAGACACATGACAGGACTTCAGGGCAGGCTGGATACGGACATACGGATATACGGGCACACACACACACACACACGCACGCACACAGCCACCCACCATGGGCTTATTCTAGCATCAGCTTCAAACAGGGAGACACTGGACTGGTGTGTGTGTGTGTGTGTGTGTGTGTGTGTGTGTGTGTGTGTGTGTGTGTGTGTGTGTGTGTGTGTGTGTGTGTGTGTGTGTGTGTGTGTGTGTGTGTGTGTGTGTGTTTATGTGTTTGTTGTCTGTGCCTGCGAGGTGGATTATGACAGCAGTGTTGGATCCACAGAGGCTGTGTGTACTCTAAACAGAACCGAAGACTATTGTTTTAAATTTACAATGAAGGATAGCCCTGCAGACATAATGTCCAAGAATATAACGGAACATAAGAGGCTGCAGGACATCTAGGCTATCTACTGAAAGAATAGAACTACAGTCAGTCACAGCAGCGATGTCAGATGTATCTCACATACAGATTTAACTGACAACTCACAGCAGCGATGGCCATCTGCCTTAGTGCCTTACATTGGCTACTGTATGAATGCAACAACTCATATGATCAGCAATGGGCATCTATCTCACATATATGCCATTCTATAAACTACTCACTACAGTATAGGCCATGTGCCTTTATTGACAGGATAGTATGAGATGCTGACAGGAAATGAGTGAGTGAGAGAGATGGGGGAGGATTGGGAAATGACCCCGTCCGGACTCGAACCGGGGTGCCCATGGGCATGCAAGCCCAACTGTGGGGGGCTTAGCGCGCTGCGCCATAGCGCCCCCAATGGCCATGTGTCTTACAGGCATATACGAATTATAATAAGTGAGCAATGATTTACAATTGGATAAATGAATAATTTTCTTATAGGCCACTTATATCTTATTACATATCAATACTCATGGCAAGAATGCTGTAGTATGTAGTACTGTGTGTATCTTACAGGTCTTTATTATATGGTTGTGACGTCATCGGTCGAATGCTCCATTCATTTCAACGGGGCTCCCCAACGTTCGCACGTCTGTTATTTTTCGATAACGGACGGGTTGGTCTATAACAGACCGCTGTCAATGGCAACAAGACTTTTCACTGCTAAAGCGACTTTTCAACAAGACTCTAATCAGCTGCTGTGATAGACAACACCTGTTGTCCTGGCTACCTAGCTGTTGCCTAGCGTTTCACAACGGCACTGTTTTGTTTTGCGCAGCAACAATCTTAACATTAAATAGGCCTAAAGAAATGTCCCCGCCATGTGTGAATCATTTAAGTATATCCATATAATAAGCGGGTTAACTTTCGGCGAGTCGGTCGCTTTGTGGAATAGCAGCACTTCAGAGAGAACAAGACCCCTCCGCTCCGCGTCGGGGTCTAAAGATTCTCTCTGTCGTGCTGCTATTCCACGGTAGCGACCTTCTCGCCGAACGTTAACCCTTACATAATGGGCATCTTCTGCATCTTACAGCATATGAATATAATAGTATCAGGAATGGGCATGCACTGTATGTAAAAGTTTAATGCAGCTACTCACAGTAGCCATGTGGGACTGTGCCTAATGCATGGATATAAATCCTAACTGAGGCAAATGGCGTGGTGTGTTTAATGCAATGTGTACATGTACATGTATGTGAGAGTGTAGCTCCTGACAGGTGCAGTGTAATGTACTAGTGTTGCAATGTAATGTAGTCAGGCTGTGTGTGTGTGTGTGTGTGTGTGTGTGTGTGTGTGTGTGTGTGTGTGTGTGTGTGTGTGTCTGTGTGTGTGTGTGTGTGACTGTGCAGTGTATGGTGAATGAGATCCTATGCGGTTAACATGAGGAGATGTAGGCTATGTGTGTGTGTGTGCGTGCGTATGTGTGCAGCAGACCGTAAAACATGGCCATAAAACAGCAGCAGGACAGCGAGGAGACGCAGAGGTGGTCGAGATTACATCCCTCTAAAACGCCATACACACACACACACGGGCACACACACACACACACACACACACACGCGCACACACACGCACACAGGTAACAGCTCCTTGGTGTGCATGCAGGGACACACGCACACACACACACCATCTTACACATCTTACACTTAGACCAGACAGCACTACACGGCCAAACCAGCACAGCACAGCACAGTACAGTAGCCCAGCACAGCACAGATGAGCCCCATCACCATTCAACAAAGCCCAGCCCAGCCCATCCGAACCCACATGGTCATAATCGAGCCCAGCACAGTCCAGGTGACACAACCTAGAGCCGTGGCTGTGACACAACCTAGCCAAGTGAAGCGCCTGTCACAGGTTTTATTACTGTGGACTCACTGGCCATTGCATTCAGTACTGCTGTGCATGCAGGTACCAAGGCAGATGCCATTTATTTCTGCATACATGTTGGACAGCTGTATTGCCTGTCTGCCTGCCTGCAGACATAGTGAGCTACGGTACGGTATATTACCTGTCTTTCAATCTGCATGTGAGCTATATTACCTGTCTGTCTGCAGATATAGTGAGCTACTGTAGATTACCTGTCTTTCAATCTGTACTATACATAGTGAGCTATATTACCCGTCTGTCTGTCTGTCTGCGGACATAGTGAGCT
>NC_085867.1:27779719-27827219 GCF_034702125.1 Engraulis encrasicolus | reverse complement strand
GGTACCAGAGGTAGTGCGGAGCCAAGTCTCTTGGCGGAAGTACGTAGGATGGTGCGTGAGGCTAGTATTGAGATACGTCACGCAGGCTTTTGGGAGACTGCATTACCAGTGAGCAGAAATACATGCAGACTTCATTAAAGACAGACCGCGATAGGCTACACACAGATGCATTAGGCTAGGCTAGAGCTAAGCAGAGGCAGGCAGCATTAAACACAAGCTTCAGTAGCTGCCTGGAGGCTGCGTTTGGCTAAGCAGTATGCGCAACACAAGGCAAGCTGTGTTAATAAACACAGGGCTGCATTAGGCCATTTTTGCAGAGAGACTCAAATGCATGCAAGAGCGGGGGGAGGGGGAGAGGGGGGTGGAGGCCATAGTGGGGGGAGGTGATGATCGGGGGACGGTATAGGCTACGGTGGCGGCACAGGGAGGACACAGATGAAGTCATGTGGCCAGCAGTGTGACATCATCAGTAGAGGATCAGATATGGCGACCTCATTATGTCGACCCCGACCTGCTCATTCATCCCTCACGGCCAGCCCAGTAAACAACAAAAACAACAACAACAGGAAACAACAATAACAACAACAGGAAACAAAAGGCATCAACAACAATAAAAACATGGCACACACATTATAATCGCACACAGCTGAGCCCTCACAGATATGGGCACATATCATTGTGTTATATATTATTACTATCAACAACAACAAAAACATCAACGTGTCTGAGGGGAATGTACTGTGCTTAACGTAACCTACCTTTTGGCAGTATAGACAAATGACAAAAATATTGTTTCGATTCAATATTTTGAAATTTGATATTGTTAGACGCAATATGGATATCACAATATACATTCGAGATATTGCACAGCCCTATCTGTAACACTACTGAAGCGATCTCAGAAACATTGTGCATTGTTGCCTGGTGTGTTGTTTACTGTGAGATGGTAATCGATGCAGGCAGTGCCCTAAATGGAGAGGCTCACCCACACTACAGCCCAACACTGACCTTCTCCATCTCACTCCCCATCACTCAGCATGCAATGGCCTTCTCCACCCATCCACAACCCTCTCCATCCACAGCCACCACCCAACACTGACAAACACCGCCCAACTGGGCCCCTCCATACAGCCAACACGCAACACGGGCTCTCTCCATCTCCATCTCCCTGATGGTTCACCCATAGCCTGGGCGAGAGGTACTGTTGACTCCGTCAAACAGTCTGGCAAAAGCCAAGAGGAAGCCGTCTCAGTGGAGGGTGGAAGATGTTCTGCCGATTAAATTCATTTCCGAATTCAAATTAAAACCCATATTGTGCTTTATTAGCATGACTGTTACGATATAGCGTCGCAAAACCATACAAATAATTAAACGAAAGTGTAAATATAGTTCCCTTAACCAATCAGTAACGGACTTTGCGGGTGAGTTCTGCATCACCAACTGTTTGCTGATTGGCTAAACACTGAGAGAACTGAGCTGGAGGCTTTTGCCAGACAATGTGCGGAGCCAAAATCTTTGAGTGGAGTACACAGGATGGCGTCGCCAGGCTAGTTCACCCACACCCTACCCACAGCCTAGCACTGTTCCTCTCCCCCCACAGCCCCAAGCCCACACTGGCCCCCTTCATCAGCAATAGCCAACACCCAGTAGGCTACTGACTCTCTCCATCTCCCTAGGCTCCAGTTACAGAACCTCACACCTGGGAGAAATGGATCTACACAGCCAGCTAGTATTAGGGCCGTATTAAGATGGGCCGGAGTCCCTAGGCTACAGGTTGATGATGTAGGCCCCCGCGGAAGGCAAATTCCAAAACAAAACAAACAACAACAAAAGCGTGATTCGTGATAATTCCAAGCCAGAGATGACATGACCGCCAACTGGTGCCCCGGTGTAGGGACCACAATGTAAATTAGTGACCACAATGGAAATAATCCTTATATAGGTTTTTTTGTGTTATTCCTGACTATTGCTTTCTTTTAATGTATGGCTGCTTGCTGTTCCATGTTTTCTATCAAGAATGGTCAAATAAATTCATTCATTCATTCGTTCAACTGTAATGGACTACTACTTCAAAACTCTACTTTTCAGCGCATCTTGCTACATCTTTGCAATTATTGACACCCGGCAGTCATATCCAGCCTGTGCATTAATCCGGGCCTCAACACAGCACCGTGGAGCCGAGTGGAGTGAAGAGGAGTGAAGAGGAGCTGACTGCTGCTGCTGCTGCTGCTGCTGCTGTGGCATTTAAACTCAATCTGCAGACGGAGGATATGCAGAAGAGGGGGCCTCTCTCTTGCGTCTCCTCAGCCCAGCCCGGGCCGGGACTGAAGCCATCCATCCATCCACGTCAGCACTGAAGTACTCAAATGTCAGCAAGATAAAAGCACCCTCAGAACACAATTAAATCAAAATTCAGCAGCGTGCCTGAGATAGGAATAGGTGCAGAATATCAGTCCATCATAAGGGTTCTCCCTCTTTCCTCTTCCCCGAGTTGGATGTCATGGTAGGTAAGCTAACCTGACTCTCCCCAGCTGGTATGTTTCGCCTCCCTCTTCATGAGATCATCTGGGTGTCCCCCACAACCGACATGTTTTCGAATGAGGCTCCTTATTAAGAATCCTTGCATGGGATCGGATTGAAAACCTGTCCTCGTCTTTACTGACGTGTCACGCCAGCCACTGACATTGAACTTGGCAAGGCAAGGCAATATTTAGAGCAAAGAGATAGAGATACACTATCCTACAGCACTGTAAGAAGAACAGGGAGATATCAGCTTAATATTCGCTGAAGTTCAACTACGTACAAACTGTTGCTCAAATGGCCTCTTGCAGCAGCGAGTAGTCATAACCTATTGCTGCTGGCACAGCCTTCTCTCTGCCACCACCACACCCAGTCCTTACCAAGATTAAGCAGCTATTAGGTCCAAAGGCCCATTTCCTGATTGCTTTCATTAATAATGTCACTCTTTCTCTCTGTCCCAGCTTCTCTCTCTCTCTCTCTCTCTCTCTCTCTCTCTCTGACTCTCTCTCTCTCTCTCTCTCTCTCTCTGTCTCTCTCTCCCCCTCTTTTCCTCTCTCCCTCCCTCTCTCTCTCTCTCTGTGAATCCCTGCTCTGGGTGAAAACAGCACCCACGCACTACTGCTTGGCAAGTACAACACAGTCGGCCTGAGCTGAGCTGATGGTGGGCTCTTTCCAATACTCTGACTCTCGTCCTCGGCCTGTGCTAGTGGCCTCCCGTTTCACTGACGTCCCGCCGACGTCCCGCCGCCTCCGTGAAGAAAACAATAGTTTGCTCGCTGTCAGTCTAGTTGACACAACTTTTGGGGGTCTATTCTTCATCCACTGCCCCGGTACCAAATGAGAAAATGACATTAGAATTGCGCTTTTGCGACATATTGAAATACACTTCTGTCATCAGTGACGTCATCACGAGGCCACAAGCAGGCAGAGAAGCAAGGGAGGATGGGAGTTTGGATCTTAGAAAGAACCCAGTGAGTGACTACCCCATTGCCATCCATCCACACCCCAGCCAGAGAGAGTAGAGAGAGAGAGGTTCTGCTGGCCCATTGTTTCCGGGTTCTACAGTTGCAAGGGGGAGTGGGGGAAAATCCCCCTTTAGGCAGACCTAAGGACTGTTCTATTCATTGTAGGAGCATTATGACACGCCCCTTTAGGCAGACCGGAACCTGGTCATGTTAGGTGCCCATAGAAACCTATTATGTTGGCATATCTCTATATACTTAAAGAATCTCTGCCCCAGCACTGAAAAACCCAAAAGTGGCCCAAGCTTCCCAGCCTGTTGCCTAGTCCTTACAGAGTAACAGCAGCACCCACACAACGCCACTAGCAAATAGGTCTACCATTCTACCGCCGTGTTGTTGTGGAAGATCTAATCTTTTTGCATGCATTTTCGCCACCCCTGGTAAAAATCGCTTCAGTCCCGACGATAGCGGCATGTCTGGTGTGAAAAGGCCCTTACGGTAGGGCAATAAGCAGGAAAACAGTCACTTTGAAAATGAGCGGCCTTTAAACAACAACAACACACAGACAGGCCCTGTTTAACACACAAGTGCGCACATGCACGCGCGCACGCGCGCACACACACACACACACACATACTGTCCCTCTCTAATCACGCAGGGCCATCTCGGGAGGCGGCGAGGTCTGGCTGTCATGGTGAGGAAGTGGTGTTCAGCCTCATACACACACACACACACACACACACAAAGACACACTGGCACTCAGCGTGAGGAAGTGGCGCTCAGCCTTACACACAAACACACAAAAACACAAAACACACACACACACACACACACACACACACACACACACACACACACACACACACACACACACACACTGGCCATCAGGGTGAAGAAGTGGCGTTCAGCTTCGTTCATATTTGATGAGGCTGTGACACAGGACAGGTGACTACAGCCAGCTCTGCTCTGCACTGCTCGGGGACAGTCGACAGGCCTAATCGAATGCTTACTTTTCCTCTTGATTAGAGCACTTGGCCCGTCATCACTCAGGGACAGGAGGGTGGCAGGGGAGTGTGTGTGTGTGTGTGTGTGTGTGTGTGTGTGTGTGTGTGTGTGTGTGTGTGTGTGTGTGGAGGACGAAAGACGAGCTCTGGCTAGACTCAAACCACAGACACCAGACACAGTCACAGGCAGGCAGGCAGGCAGACGACACCGCTACCGTTCAACCCTGCTCTGCCCTGCCCTGCTGTGTTTTGCTGTCACTGTACTTTGCTGTGCTGTTCCATGCTTTTCTATGCTGTGCTGTGCTGTGCTGTGTTGTTCCATGCTGTTCTATGCTGTGCTGTGCTGTGCTGTGCTGTGCTGTGCTGTGCTTTTCTATGGTGTGCTGTGCTGTGCTGTACTGTGCTGTACTGTTCCATGCTGTTCTATGCTGTGCTGTACTGTGCCCTGTTCTGCCCGGCTGTGCTGTGCTGTTCCATGCTGTTCTGTGCTGTGCTGTTCCATGCTGTGCTGTGCTGTGCTGTGCCCTTCTGTGCTGTTCCCTTCTGTGCTGTTCCCTGCTGTGCTCTACTCTGTTCTGCCCTGTTCTGAGCAGCCTGCCCTGCACTACTCTGACTGATGAAGGTGGCGGTGGAGGCCTGTTCTGGCCCAGAGGCTGAGAGAGGTGCGGAGAGGCTGGAGGGCGACGGGTGGGGGGTGGAGGGGAGAGGGGGGTGGGGGTGGGGGTGGCGAGGGGTAGGGTGAGGGTGGTGGAGGGTGGGGGACTGGACTGGTGAGGGGTGGGGGTTGGAGGGTAGTGGAGTGGATGGTGGTGGAGGGTGGCAACGGGTAGTGAGGGTGGGAGGACTGAGCTGGCGACGGGTGGGGGTGGAGTATAGGGGGGTTTGGGGGGCTGGGGTATAGGGGGGGGTGTAGAAAGCTAATGCTATGCTATCCCAGCAGGTCAATGAAGCTGACAGCAACAAAGCAAAGATGGATGGGCAAGGCTGGACGAGACAGGAAGCCGGCGGTAAATAAATCATGCGTTGGCACAGGGCTGCACTCTATCTCCAAAAACGCTGGCTGGCTGGCTGGCTGGCTGGCTCCCCTCCTCAATATTCCTCAGCAGTAGGCTACAAGATGCTGAGCCAAGACTACACCTCATTCTCCTGAACAATACAATCCTTACCAAGCACCGAAGGGCCATTGTGACTGAACTAGCCACCACCGCATTTTAACAATACAATTCTTACCTCTGAAGCACCAATCCATATACTACTCCATCTCTCTCTTCTTAACATACAATTCTTACCAAGCACTGAAGCACCAATGTCACAGAAACTATCCAACATCCCATTTTAACAATACAATTCTTACCACTGAAGCACCCATGTGCACTAACTAGACTACACCTCTTGTCTTCTGAACAATCCTTATCAATCACTTAAGCACACATACTGTATGAACTATAAACTGTAACTATGTTGCATCGAACCGAAAAATGGTGACACACAGAGTTGCGATACTGTATCGTGATGCAGGAATGCCGTATTGTGATACGCCCTTTCAAAGTTCTGTTACCCTTCAGTCCAGAAAACAACCACATGATGTGACACCACTCCGACAATAACAATGCACTTCTTCTACCAGAGCACCGGATGCACCAGTGTACGCTAGTTCAGCTGAGTGCACAGCAGAGGTGGCCTCTATTTAGAGAAACTAAACGCGCCCGTGGCTCCGGCTTCTATTCACAGCACCTACGCCCTGCTCCTCCACCTGCCCACACATCACATCACTCTCCTCCACTTCACTCCAGCGCAGTGCACACAGCACAGCACAACTGACTTATATTTACAACAATGCGCCCACACACCTCGCTGCTATTTACAGTGCCGAGGCGAGCCCACCACTGGCTTATTTTTGTGTGGTGACAGGCAGCCCTGTCTGGGCCACCTGCTCCTACAGCTGATGCCTGCCTGCTGGGGGCAGTGTGTGTGTGTGTGTGTGTGTGTGTGTGTGTGTGTGTGTGTGTGTGTGTGTGTGTGTGTGTGTGTGTGTGTGTGTGTGTGTGTGTGTGTGTGTGTGTGTGTGAGTGTGAGTGTGTGTGTGTGTAGGGGAGGGGAGATGTACCAGACCCATACTCCTTCTCTACTGTATGCTGCCTGCTAAGGGGACGTACGAGACCCATACTGCCCTACAAAGGCAAAGTGAAGTAACTACCTTAATTTTGTTAAAATTTAGTTTAGACTGAAAATGGTCTTCAATACACCTCCTTTATCTTGTGATAAAGCAATATGGTCCAAATGTTTTAGAGATCATGCTATGTGAAATTTGCAGTAACTACAATAGCCAACCCAATACAAGGCTTTGAAGGCTTTTCTCTCAGCTTCAATGTTGGCGTAGTTAGTGCACTTTGCCTTTGTAGGGCGGGACTCACTAGTTTCACGTCGGTCTGGGGGTTGTACTTACTTCTTACGTCATTTGGTTCGTCGCCATGACAGCCGACCCTAACCCTAATCCTAACCCTAACCTTAACCCTAACCCTCGGCGCAGGTACTGTTCAAACTCTAAGTTGGAGCCCTGTACTCCCGAGCCCGAGAATCGTTGAAACCGTAGCCACTCTGGAGCTCGGCGGTACTTCAGCACCATGGCCAGCGACCTTGCCCAATCCGCTATTTCGCATTTCACCTTAGCTCCTCGGGTGCAGCGGTCGCCTGACCCCATGAAGCACTTTTTATGACAGCTGTTCTCCTGCGAGAAGATGTATGCATACACAGGCTACTAAATTCTAATTTCAGATAGCGTACTCATGAACTATCAGTTATTACAAAGCAATTACACCAGTTATTCCATCGTAGACGAGGGGGCTAGACATTGTTGTGACTGAAAAAAACAAAAAAACTAAAAATAATTTTTGATCCAACCAGCGCAGAATCAGGTACATTGCTGTATCTATACTATAGTGACTGTAGACCAGTTACTCAGTGAAGTTACTTGTGTTGGAAGGAAACTGTGACAGGTTTTGTTTTTTTACTTCTACTTTTTCTTTGGCTACCGGCGTCCCTCCTCAGCACCGTCTCTAAGTGGTGACTTCCTCTCAGTGGTGACTTCTGGGGCCAGAAAGGATTATGTTACTTGACATTACATTGCACTTAGCGGACGCTTTTATCCACAGCGACATAGTTATTATTTTCAGGGTATTGGTTACAGTCCCTGGAGCAATAAGGGGTTAGCTCGGTGCCGTGGTCAAGGGTTCTTCAGCCATGGATGGAGGTGTAGGAAAGTTCAGATGGGATTCAAACCTACAACCCCCAGATTGAGAACCAACTCCCTAGGCAACGGGTGCCTTAGGGATAACTATTACTGGGGCCCTGTCCTCTCACTGTGATAGGCCACAGCCCCCTCTCGTCTCGTTCAGCTGGCTGTGCAGAGGGCCAAGGCCGTGGCAGAGTGGTTGTCACTGGGGGTCCGTCCCTTCCTCCCTCCTATCCCTCCCTTTTCCTCCCACCATCCCTCTCTTCACTGTGACTGGCTCTTTCCTCCGGGGGCCATTGCTATTACTGGGCCGCGTCCATCCATTCTTCACCTCCTATCCTCTGTGCTTCTCTCCCTCCATCTTTCCCTCCATCCATCCTAATCCCTCTCTCCTTCCCGCCCCGCCTAAGCTCTGGGGGCCACGGTGAGGGCGGTGGCGGTGGCTATTACTAGGCTCTGTCCATATACCCTCCCTATTAGTGATGCACAATACCACTTTTTTGGAAAACCGATATGAGTATGAGTAGATCATGTCTGTACTTTCCAATACAGAATATTGGTTCTTTAACCCCCCCCAACATACAATAATAAAATAAATGCACAACCTTGCTGTGACATTTATTTTATTGCCCATTTCCATTTGGTTTCAAATGTTAGTAAATGTACGAGGTGACGCTGCTTTCCCCATGATGCTTTCGAGTCAATGAATAGAACGTGATGAGATGTTGCATTGTTTCGTGCAATAGCAGTATCGTGCCTATCTGGTATCGGCAAGTGTAATAATAGGCAAGTATCAGGGCCGATAACGATACCAGTATCTGTGCGCCTTCTCTAATCCCTACACCCCTCCCTCCCTCGTTCCTTCCTTCTCTCTTGCCTCCTCCAGGGGCCATGTGGAGGGCCGAGGTGGTGGCCATCCCCCTCTTCCTTGCATCACTCTCTCCTTCCCTCTCTCCCATCATCCCTCGCTCCGTCCCTCTCTCCCTCACTTCCATCCATCCCTCCCTCCCTCCCTCCGCACCCGAGCGAGCGGAAGACAGATCAATACAGTGAGTCATTCTTTCTGCCCGGCCTGCAGCATAACAGCATTCGCTCGGCATAAACCTAATCATTTTGGAATGATCATTAGATATAGAGACGCTTTTTCTTCATTGCAGCGCACCGCGTACACACCCAGCAACACACTAGCCCAGCCCAGCCCAGCCCAGCAACACACCAAGCCCAGCCCAGCCCAAGCCTGATTATCATCGACTTTCAAATCTCTTCGAGACTTGGTCTGGCATAACAATTAACATTTCTCAAATGGCATGGTTGACCCGCCTCCCACGGTTTGCTACTGGTTGACTGGTGTCCGACAAAGTGGGTGGAGTTCACGATTTTTCAGGAGATCAGAAATTAAATTTGCATTGCTCTTGTCCTGACTAGAACAGAAGGTGTTGCATCACTAGGAGGGCATGGCCTGGCTAGCCCAGCCCAGCCCAGCCCCACTGCCACCTGCCAAATAACCTAGTTCAGCCCAGCCCGGCCCAGCAACATACCAGATCAGCCTGATCTCCTAGCACAGGGGTCAGGAACCTTTTTGGTGGAGAGAGCCATAAAAGCTGAATTTTTAAAAATATTTTTTTGTGAGAGCCTTACCATTTTAAAAACACTGAATACAATTATGAATATGTAATTCAATTAAGTCAAACAATTTTAGAGTGTACTATCAAGTTGTTAAGTTTTATTGATAACAGGTAAAGTATTGGGTTGCCAACTGTCAACTTCATTATGGTGGGGGGTGTGGGGGTCCTCCCCCCGAAATATTTGTATTTCTTAGATGTAATTTCCAGCATTTTAACGCATTTTAACGTCCCGTCTCCTGTTTCTGCTCAATATGGAACACATCCATTTATAAATACGGGACTATTGCGTATTTCAAGGGACGGTTGGCAATCCTAGGTAAGTAAGAGCCAGATAACTTACAGTTCACAAAAGAGCCACATACAGTGAGTCCAATATGTATTTGATCCCTTGCTGATTTTGCCCGTTTGCCCACTAATAAAGACATGATCAGTCTATAAATTTATGATAATATGTATTCAAACATGGAGAGACAGAATATCAAAAAGAAATCCCAGAAAATAGCTTAAAATAATATATTTTTTAATTTATTTGTATTTAATTTAGGCTAATAAGTATTTGACCCCTCTAGCTAAAGAAGATAAAGTGCTTTGTGGCAAATCCCTAGTTTTCTAGCACTGAGGTTAGATGTTTCTTTTAGTTAATGACAATGTTTGTGCATATAGTAGAAACTATTTTTGCCATTTTTTCTTGCACATTATCTCTAAAACATTAATGGTTTGTGGCTGTAGCTTGGCAAATGGGAGGTTCAGTTCTCTCCATAGAATTACTGTAGGGTTAATATTTGGAGACTGTCTAGGCCACTTCACGGCTTTAATATGCTTCTTATTGAGCCACTCCTTCGTTGCTTTGACTGTATGTTGTGTATTATTGTCATGTTGGGAGATCCAAAAATGGCCCACCCTTCAGTGGAGTGGTGGAGGGAAGGAGGTTTGCACTCAGGATTGCACATTACATGTCTCCCTCCATCCATTCATTGACCATGTGAAGTTGTCCTGTGCCTTGGCCAGACAAACACCCTCAAACCATAATGATACCACTTTCATGCATGATGGTGAGGAGGGTGTTCTTGGGATCATAGACAGCAGTACTCTTTCTCAAAACACATTGAATTGTGATAATGCCAAACAGCTTGATTTTGGTTTCATCTGACTACAGCACCTCCTTATCATATCCTAAACCAGTCTGATGTCCGTTGGCAAACCTCAAGTGGGACTTCACAGGTTCCTTCTGAAGTAGGGGTACCATGTGTGCACTACAGGATTTTAAACCTCTGTGGCATTAAGTGCTACCAGTAGTTTTCTCTGTGATTTTGGTCCCAGTAGCTTTGATATCATTGCCTAGTTCATCCCGTACAGCTCTAGGGTGATTTCTTTCTGTTCTCATGATTATCAAATCCCTACAAAAGGTCAAATCTTGTATAGAACCCCAGACAGGCTGATGGATAGTAATTTTGTATTCCTCACATTTTGGAAGAAATGCATCAACAGCTGGGTCATTAATACCCAGTCTCTTTCTTGTGGCTTTGCAGCCCATTTAATCTTTGTTCAGGTCTAAAATCGTGTCCCTCATATCATTTGACCAATCTTTTGGTCTTTCCCATGCTGGTGAGGTTGGAGTGTGACTGATTCACTCATACTATGGACTGATTCTGCTGATTCAATGTGTCTTTTATGCATGTTAGTATGTACAGGTGTCTTTAATTCAGATGACAAGTTGATCGGAAGTGCCCATCTGGTCTGTGGGCCAGGAACTGTAATCAGTTGGCAGGGGATCAAATACTTATTTTGCTTGATGAAATGGAAATAAATTAATATATATTCTCTTCAGTTAATTTCTGGATTTTCTTTTTGATATTCTGTCTCTCCATATTAGAATACATATTATCATAACATTTATTGACTGATCATGTCTTTGTTAGTAGGCAATTCAACAAAATCAGCAAGGGATCAAATACATATTGGACTCACTGTATGGCTCCCGAGCCATAGGTTCCCTACCCATGTCCTAGCAGCTCCATCCAGCACCATTGGGTAGTTTAGAGGTAGCAACACAGGTCAATAACACACACACACACACACACACACACACACACACACACACACACACACACAGGGTTTAAATTTAGCCCAGCCAGCGTCTAAGGAGGTCATATAGTCATCCATCTCCAGAGATGGTGTGCGCCAACTGCACCATAACAAACAATCTCATCCAATCACTGTCTGTTCTAGATGTTGAAATGATATGTCAGTTATTTGTTTCTCTCTCAGTCTCAGCTTGCTGTCTGTTGCCTCTGCTTCTGCAGAGCCGAAAGAATCCCTGTCAAGTTGCTGACCAATAGAAACAATAGTCAAAATGGTCAGGTGGGTACCATTCTCCAAACACTATGCAAAATGTCAGTGCTATTGGTCTCACAGGTGTAGTTTCATAATGCAGGCCATTCCACCAGTGGAGCGCAGTAATAGTCACTGATTTACCACCATAGCACTAACTACAGTGCATTACTACGGCATTACACGGAACCTTTAGGAATGCATTACGACTTGAGTCAGTCATTGACATTCTGGTAACAGCACATTGATAAATGGACCCATGTCTGTTAAGTTAAGTTAAGCAGTGAAACCAGTTGCTTTAGCTTTTTCAGCCTTTCTAAGTCTTGGTAAAACTCCATGTCTACTTTCCCACGCCATGCAACTTTTTAAACACCCTGGAAATGAATAGCTTTTTTTCTTACCGCATTGTGACAACAGGACTCACAAAATGAACTAAATGACGCCCCACATTGAAGAGCAATGGTGCTGGGGTCCATATTGAGGAGCTGGTGTTATTCCAAGTCAAAATGGGACTGCCAATTCCCAAACACCCATCCCAGCTCATGACAGGCTGTCAGCAGCCACAAGCAAACCCAGCCAACACTAAAAAGCATTGCCCTGTCAGGCAAAACAGTTAGGACGACTATGCATGCTGTTTGCAGGGTGATCTTATGCTGATGTGTGGTTGCAGAAGTACAACTAAAACTAAACTAAACTAAAAAGCTACAACTAAAACATTTACCATAAGACAGTGTAAGGCTGCATTACCATATTGTGGCTTAATGAGTGTTAAGCTAATCATCAGTGAGACGTAGTGAGCTGACAGAACAGTAAGGATGGATTACTGCATGGGCCTACTGTCAGAGCTGGTTTGTGGTTTTACCAATCAGCTGGCAAGGCAGTTGCCTAGGGCCCCACTAATTCTGCCCAATTTTGGAGGCCCTGAAGCCTCCACGCTACAAAAAAAGAAGAAAAAAACACTTTATTATTGGTCTATATTTATGTTCTCTTATATTGTGTTAAAATTATACTTCAAACTATTCTATATTCACATTTAACCAAGGGAGAAGCTCCCATACCCCTCACAAAGAATATAAGATCTTCACTTAAACCCCCAAATTTTTTGGAACCTCTTATAATGCCATGGAGGGGGGCCCTTTCTTGATGTCTGGTCCAGGGGCCAATGGAGTCAAAATTGGTTGCTGTATGGATTTCAGTCTTCTTCTGACATGAGGTTGCAGCTATAGCCAATGCTTTACTTATTGGTGTGAACTGAAGAGAGGCGCCTACGGTGTCCAAAAGGCTATGTAAGCCTACTGCACCTGAATGAGTGTTAATCAAATCATCATCTTGGGGAGGGGAACCTGCTGAAGGTCTGGGTCAACAGCGAGCGAGGCAGAGCAAAGTTATAACCTGGTTCTCACGCAGATGGATATTCATCCCTCGAAGTGTAACGAAGATGCATGAAGCACTAAGGGTCTGCGCGAGAGCCAGGCTAGAGCAAAGTAGCCTAAGACCTAGTTCTAGTTGGTCTAGTCATTCACTAAGAAGATGGAGTGGTGTAGTGTAACTGTAGCCCCCTACAGTGTGACACCAGGCAACTTTAAAGGTAATCCAACACAAACAGGTCAAAAGGGCACTAGGACATGCAAGGGAGTCACTTAACACTGGTAATCGTCTATAAACCCAAAACCAGTGCAACAAATGTAGATAGGCCTATTGGGGTGGTGGGGGGTGTAGATCAGTGATGCACTGAGTCCTGTGATTATTACTATGTAGCTGATGTCAGTGATGGTGGATTGGGATACAGTGTTGTTATTATTCAGTGCATCAATGATGCGTTGGTGATGCATGTTATTACTATGCATCAATGACACAGAATATGAGAATAATAACAACAAATGGTGGGGAGACTTCCGTAATTGCTTCCTCTCACAGAAAAAGGAAACAGGCTGACAGACACGTAAATAACTGGATAAGACGAGATATGCAAGCGCTGTGCGTGCCAACACCACCCAGGATTAATCAAGGATGCTGTAGATGTATGCTGTCTCTGCCATGATCCCAATGTTTCCGTTTTGGTGACAAAAACATTCCGTACATCTTGCCAGTTGCCATTGCCATTTCCCCTTTCAAGATTATTCACTGCGCGTTCTCCCCAGATAGCTCGGCTCGCTAACACCCGTCTCCTAGCAACATCACTAGCTAGCTACAGTAGTCTATTTAACTGCTAACATCAGTGCCGTGCAAGTAAGTCCGCTATTTTGATTCTGCGTGGTGCAGCCAGGAAATTACTTACCTTTGTAATGTCTAGCGTACAGTCAGCCTGGAAAAACATGTCCTCTGACAACATTGAGATGCTGGATCATTTTCAAGAACACGACAGGCTGGACGAAGACAGATTAATGAAACGTTATGCTACAGCTCCTGGCGGTGGCTTCATCGGTAGCTTTGACATCATAGCTCTGTAGCCAGCAGGTAACTGTCCATCTGTCTGCCTTTGCGCTGTCCCAATGTTATGGTGCATGGGCGATAACTAACGTCAAAATAAAAACAATAAAGCAGCGCTGAAATCCGAATCGTGCCCGACGTATGACACACACCCGCCTTTGGTCTGATAGACCTAGCCTTCCCTCAAACTCATCGTCTTTGTAGTGGGATTAAGTTGGCAGACTAAAAATATTGGCAGTGACATCAGGGTGTCGTTGACTGAGCAGTCCAACTGAGCGCTTTGGTTGACTCACGGCATCAGCAGCACCCAGTGATGAGGTGTATGAATCGGACTGCCTTGTCGCCGTCTCTTCTGCTCCCCGCAGGTCGGTGAGCGGACGAATACTGTTGCATGCTGTCTCGATAAACCAAAATAACTATCTCTAATAGGATACCATGCCCCGTCAAATTCTGTCTGCCGACGAGTTGCGTAATCCCGACCATTCACAACTATAAACGCGGACTGTCAACCCCTAGTCTGTCTGCTCCAAAGCATGCTTTTTCTACAGCGTATTGCGGTTAGGGTTACAGCAGACTCTCCAGTGATTTCAACAGCAGAATCGTCTCGGTTTCTATTGCTGTGACGTCCTCCTCTTTGAGCTGCGTCACCCTGTAGCTTGATGTGATGCTTGCAGGCGCTCCATCACAAAAAAATCTCAGCATGCTCGGCTGCATCCATGCATTGCCACTTCAGTGGGTGCTATGACCAAAGAAGATTTGAAATAGTTGTACAACAAACAAAGCATTAAAAACACCAAATACTCAAATTATATTAAATGTTAACGTTTATTTGTTTGAGACATTTTTATAAGAGAGTAGATATTTCAAATGGTTAACAGAGTATTGGTTTCTTTTCTTTTTTTTAAATAAAAAAGTGGTATCATTTTATCTTTAGGAAAGTACGGTAGTAAAAGACTGCACAATCATTTGTGGTTTCATGCTTGACCATTGGCAGGGGTCGCATGCGTGCTGTGTGTCCTGTGTAAGTAAACAGTGGGCTGGTATTATTTTGGCATGCCCAGCGTGACAGATGTTACATACAACACGGTGCACATCATGTGTGAATGTGAAATTTAACAAAAAAACTGTGCAAAAAAAATGCACCACGTCGTTGCTGGTTTTGGTGTTGGCAAGAGGTCTGCAGGAATGGATGGATGGGGGAATGACTCCGAACTGCTTCCCTGGAATGGTGTGTGTGTGTGTGGATGGGGGAACGGCTCCAAACTGCTTCCCTGGAATGGTGTGTGTGTGTGTGGATGGGGGAACGGCTCCAAACTGCTTCCCTGGAATGGTGTGTGTGTGTGTGTGGATGGGGGAACGGCTCCAAACTGCTTCCCTGGAATGGTGTGTGTGTGTGTGTGTGTGTGTGTGTGTGTGTGTGTGTGTGTGTGTGTGTGTGTGTGTGTGTGTGTGTGTGTGTGTGTGTGTGTGTGGGGGGGAACGGCTCCAAACTGCTTCCCTGGAATGGTGTGTGTGTGTGTGTGTGTGTGTGTGTGTGTGTGTGTGTGTGTGTGTGTGTGTGTGTGTGTGTGTGTGTGTGTGTGTGTGTGTGGATGGGGGAACGGCTCCAAACTGCTTCCCTGGAATGGTGTGTGTGTGTGTGTGTGGCAGGTGGTATGGCGGTGAGAGCAACATAAAAAGGCCTCTACAAAAGTGGCGACTCCACACACATTACTCGTCTAATACATTGGCTTTTGCGAGTGTGACATTCATTCAAGTCAATAATATAAACATGAGGAAACACTTCATTTAACAGCAACAGAGAAAAAAAACAATGTTGTTTTTTTAAAATGAACTCAATAAATAAACAAATCAATGCACCATATGTAAACATAAAAAAACATAACAGGAAAACTGGCCATATTTTTTCACATGGAATGGTTGTGGTTACATCTATGGATCCCCATTCAGATGGCACCTGAGGACTATAAATACGACCCTCTTGTCACTGGAAGACACAAACCCAATGCTTTCAACTGGCTGTGATACTGATCAGAAGAACACAGCAATCTGGAGAATGCCGTCAAGAAACTGACCCCTCTTCAACTTGTTCAGGGAAAGCAGAACGTGGTAATCAGGTGTTGCCATATAATACAGCAGGGGAATGATCTTACCTGTACGTCAATGGCAGACTCATACTTTATACTGTACTTTGTATACTTTGTACAAACTCGTACATAACTTTGCATCAATGGCAGTCCACTTTTACTTTGTATTTTCCTTTTGAAGGAACAAGACAAACTTTTCCTGCAGTCCTTGCTCGCTGAGAATTCAACGCATTGAGTGATCATCCAACGACCTAGCAACCCCATGGTCAGAGTTTAGCAAATAATCTCTATAGTGGTGTGACATGGAGCGTGTCTAGAGGCTGATACTCATGAGAGTGGGGATCCGTGAGGAGTGGGGAATCATTGTTATAGTCTTTGCCATTCAGATGGATCTAGTTAGGGTATAAAAACTCTCTAAATGACCTGAAAGAGGAATAAAGCACAAAAGTTCATCATATTTCACAGACATAAAAAAGTAAAACGATAATCTGAAAATCTGAATTCTTACTAAAATATATTTTAAAATTCTCCATCTTTTTTTCCCATGTGATAAAAGATCCAAAATATATTCTACAGTAATAAAAAGTAGAAAATATGTACTTCACATATAGACATTGCATTTTGTACAGGGTGTGGGTTGGGGGAGAGAGACAGGAAGAGAGAGGCTGAAAATGGCACCACTTCCTGCTTCTGAGTGCCTGGGTCATCGACATATCTATGCATATTCATATACACAGACATACAGTACACACGTCTATGGCCGGGATGCCACTGCTTCCATCTCCCAAGGTGCGTTCAGGCCAACTGAGAACTGTGCTAGTGCCTGTTCCCCCACCTCATCTCGAACTGTCTGGCGTGTTCAAGTCTGAGCGTTCAAGAACCGCATGCCGACCTGAAAAAATACTTTTTCACCCTCCGTGAACCACGACGACAAAGTGGACATCCGCAGGTTCATCCAGGTGACACACACAGTTGTGTGTGGCCAAGTTCAAAGCTCGGTATGAGCGTGAACAGTTCGCAGGTAAGCATTTTAGTCTTGAATGTAACTGGTCCGGGAACGGCCACTGGCTTCGTTCTGGTCAGCCAGAAAACAGCACCAGAGAGCTCTGTGCTACGTGTTAGCCGAGGTGCGCAGGACGTTGTATCTCTTCAGAGTCATGCGTAGTGACCCCAGGTCACGGTTGACCCTATCCAGACGATTCTCCAGCGTCACCTGTTAGAGACACAGACAACCCATTTTTAACAACAGTGAAGTTTTAGTCAATTTGGCACGTAGCCCAACACAGCAGGCTGTAGCTCTGTGCTGTATGTCTAATGTGCTCATGGAGTTTCATATCGATAGAATTAATATCGAGGTCCATGTTGAGTTCACTAATATTCAGTAGTAATGATCATATCAGTGGTACATTTACACAAAAATACTGTTTCATATTGATATTAGTCATATCAAGTTCCACATTGGATTCACTAATATTATTTATTACATTACATTATTACATTACATTTCACTTAGCTGACACTTTCATCCAAAGCGACTTACAGTTATTATCTTGTCCTATGAACATGCCTCAGTGTTACAGGTGGCTAAAACTAATCATACAGTATGTCCCAGTGTTAAATATTGGTATTATGAACATGCTTATATGACTACAAACATGGGACATACTATGCAGTATATAGCTATACGCAATACTGTCACATGTCTTACTATAAGCATGTGGCAGTGTTGTGACTATAAACACGTCCCAGTGTGTGCAGTGTCTGTCAGTGTGTACCTCATCCAGCCGGGTCTGCAAGGTGACTCGGGCCCCCGCCCCTGGCACTCGACTCAGAGCTGCCTCAATCTGGCGGAGAGAGAGAGAGAGAAACAAAGATGGAGGGATGGAGAAAAATGGAGAGAGAGAGATGGAGGGAGAGAGAGAGCGAGAGAGAGAGAGAGAGACGGTAAGAGAGAGAGGGTAAGAGAGAGAAATGGAGAGAGAGAGAGAGCGAGCGAGAGAGACAGGACACAAGGACAGAGTAGAGGAGCAGCGTGTGAATAAACATGGCAAGCTAAATGTAATGCATTGACACATGAGGCATGTGTGTGCTATGTGAGTGGTGTGTGTGTGTGTGTGAGTGTGTATGTGTGAGAGTGTGTGTGTGTGTGTTCCACTTCAGGGCACTGGGGTGATGAGGATATGTGTGTGTGTGTGTGTGTGTGTGTGTGTGTGTGCCACTTAAGGGCACTGGGCTGAGGAGATGAAGCCAGCGTGGCAGCCCTGACCGTCACATCAGGACAGAGGGCGCTCACTGATCCAACCCTGTACACACACACACACACACGTACGCACGCGTGCACACACACACACCTCTAAAAATAGAAGTAATTATCTGGAGCTACATTCAGAACAATAAAGTCCCATTATGCAACTGGCCACGTTGTGCTGTTGTCAATATAGTTGTCATGGAGACAGGCCCTGAGAACACCCCTGCCTTCTCTCTCTCTCTCTCTCTCTCTCTCTCTCTCTCTCTCTCTCTCTCTCTCTCTCTCTCTCTCTCTCTCTCTCTCTCTCTCTCTCTCTCCCTCTCTCTCTCTCTCTCTCTTGTGATCTCTCTCTCTCTCTCTCTCTCTCTCTCTCTCTCTCTCTCTCTCACACACACACACACACACACACACACAGGTCAGTGCCTATTAATAAGAAGGCTTACACCAAAATCAACACGGAATCCTGGCGAGAGGCCAACACATGCCAGTCCATTATGCACCGCCCCACCCCCTTCCACCCCCAAGAGCCAGGGTTTGTTCCCCCGTCAGGGCCTACCCTAACCTGATTATCATCGCCTTCAAATCTCTTCGAGACTTGGTCTGACCAAGAGCATAGCAATTATAATTTTCCAAACGGCATGGTTTATCCGCCTTCCTTGGTTTGCTTATGGTTGTTTGCTTCCCGACAAAGTGAAAGGAATTCCTGTATTTTTGGGAACTCAGAAAGTACTTGCATTGCTCTTGACCTGACTAGTGGCAACGCCGAAGGCAAAGAAGGTGAATCTAACAAGAAGCGTCATTTTGTTTCTTTTCCGGTATCCACTTTATGTCGGATGAACGCCCCTTTAGGAGACCGTCGGTTAGGAGACCTTCGGAGTCCTGAGGATGAGAATCAATGAAGTCCCCTTAGCGCTGTAGATGGCGGTAGCGCACCTCTTGCGCAAACACCTCAAAAAGAGAAGAAGAAGTAGGGGACAACGTCCCCTTAGGAGACCCATCTTGAGCACACGCTTTTGCATTGAGTGGGTGTGTTTTGCGACATCTTGCTCTGATTCAGTATTTTTGCCGAAGGTGTCACTACGGGGGCGCGGCCTGGCTAGGCCTACCCAGGCCTAACAATCTCCAATCCATCTTGTCTCTACTCACATTTTTCCTTCCTCCCTGCCTTTCTCTTTCACACCTGACCATATCACAAGTGAGATATTGCATGTGATTTCCCAGGTTGCCTTTTGCCTACCCCCAGTCTAGTCCCTGCCATGGCTCCCTTCGTCCTCCTCCAGTCTCCACTGCGGGTTCCTCCCCATCTGAGTCAAGCCTCTCCTGCTTCTTCTGCCCTGCTTGCTTGCCCATTTCTACTGCCTCTGCTGCTTCTGAGCTGCCTGCAGTGCCCCCTTCTCCCCTCTAAAGGCCCATATCCCATCTCAGCTGCCTCTGCGGTGCCTCTGTAGTACGTCCTCTACAGTGGGGGTTATCCAGCAGTACTGGGCATGCTGTACTGTACTGTACTGTAGTGTAGTCCACCGCTCGACATAAAGGGGGATTAGGGAGCTGGTGGCAGTAATGGCTGTTTCAGTGAATTATGAACTACACTACACTACACTGGTCTCTGTGGAGGCTTCAGACGAGAGCGAGTTTGTCAACACCACAGCGGGATGCATCACACAAGGAGGAAAACAATGGGATTAGATTAGAGGAGCTCTAGTCTGCACAGAACCATTAGGGAGAGAGTGAGAGATGGAGGGGTGAGAGTGAAAAACATATAGGGAGATGAAGGGAGAGAGAGATGGAGGGCTGAGAGTGAAAAACATAAGATGGAGGGAGAGAGAGATGGGGTGAGATTGAAAAAACACAAGATGGAGGGGAGAGAAGGGGAGATGGAGGTGTGAGAATGAAAAACACTTATGCCTCTTTTCCACCGCTGTTTTTTTGGTTGGCCTACAGCTCGACACAGCGCGACTCGGCCGCCACTTTTTGTTGTACGATTGATATTGAAGGTAGCCACCTTTAAAACATACCCCACCTTCTCTAGGTCCCCTGGATATATTTTTTATTGTATTGCAAATGTAATGTCTAAGATTTTTTTTACAAAATGTGTCATATTTCATGTGCTACATGACATTAAATCATGTTGGGGACGGATAAGGTTCCCCCATCCCTAGAGCGTGTTCCATTCCCCACACTGTACACAGTGCACTTTCCACCCTCAACTTAACAGCTAAATTTGAGGGTGAAGTGCAGGTCCAATTCACGTTCTGTCTGATACACTTCACGGAAATGATGGTTGTCGTGTGTCATCAGAGTTTACCAACCGTTTGTTGGTGGAATGGACAGTGTGCAGGATTTCTTTTCACCTCACTGTTCCTTATGTTAACAATTTTTTAAGTTACCCCTTTTCTCTTATACACATGGCTATTGTCTTTGGAATCAAAACTATGCTGTCATCACAGAGATTTGGCAGTTTGACCGATCTGACACTCAACCAGAGAGGAAACTATGTAACAAACATGGCGGCCGTTGAGTGCGAAAAGTGTACATAACTCCACACTTCAAAAAACGGCTGGGTTGAGGGCGTTATCCATGTAGTTTACAGTACACTTCACCGCCGCAATTAGAAATGGAACCACCCTGCGTACCCAAACACAGTGCGGGAAGGGCGGAAAGTAAGAACATTGGAACAGCCTCCTGATCTAGGCACGTCATGTCATGTCAAGAAGTCGGAGGCAGGGCAGTAGTCAAGTCCACCTTTGTAGAGTACGAGACAAGTCCAAGACCAGAATAGTCAAGTCCGAGTCCAAAGAAGAGGTTCAAGTCCGAGGCGAGACGGAGTCCAAAAAGATGAGAGTCCAATTCAAGTCCGAGTCACATGTCGGTCAGTGTTAATCAATGAAAAGGATGAGTTTCAATAATGAGAATGTTGGAAGGTAACCTATACGCCATGTATGTGAAGACAAACTTGTACATTGTTGGATTTCAAGCGCCACTCTAGAATCTATAATAACCAATGTTCTAAACAAAATAAAGACCCAGCTTAATTTGGCAAGACCAGTGTCTGAGTCCAAGATAAGTCAAAGTCCGGAATCGAGTGCTACAGCCCTTGTCGGGGCCGGGGGTGATATGTACCTGCTGCTTCTCCTGTGTGAGTTCGTCCAATAGCCTCTCTGCGTCGGTGAGGGACTGCACGCGTGCCTGGTAGGACAGTGGCACCTCATTGGGCAGCTCCAGCACTCCTGTCTCCTGATTGGACAGCTCCAGTCCTCCAGTCTCCGTCTCCCCTGTAACCCCGCCCTCTATGGTGCGCCCTGCCTCCTCTCCCCCCTCAGAGTCTCCGGAGACAGAGCCACCTGGTACACACACACACACACACACACACACACACACACACACACACACACACACACACACACACACACACACACACACACACACACACACACACACACACACACACACACACACACACACACACACACACAATTGCATCTTTTCATGTTTGGTATCATGAGAAGCTGAAGGTCATAGCATAGCAGGTATGGTAGCACAGCTGTAAACTTCTGAAGAATTTCAACACACTTGAGTTACACGTGCCTCACAACAGTTAAGTGCACTGGAGCTATAGTCAAGAGTGCGCACACTGGCATCAGTGACGGAGGGAATATTGCAGACTGGTGAAGCAAAGCCAGACACCCAATTGTAATAAAACACTGCTTGCTAATGGAGACGGGAGCTCAGTGTCACGCCATCAAGTTCCAGTTACTCAAAAGCCTGTGCCATCCATCCATCTGGGGATAAAAATAACAATATTTATGATGTCAGAGAGCACCAGCTTCCTGTCTGTCAGGGCCTGAATAGCAGAGATGGTAGTGACTAGTGATGTGGCACTGGAGTCTGGTAGTCAGGGTGACTAGTGATGTAGCTACTTGAGTCCAGTAGTCATGGTGATGGTAGTGACTAGTGATGTAGCTACTGGAGTCCGGTAGTCATGGTGATGGTATTGACTAGTGATGTAGCTAATTGAGTCTGGTAGTCATGGTGATTGCATTGACTAGTGATGTAGCTACTGGAGTCCAGTAGTCATGGTGATGGTAGTGACAAGTGATGCAGCACTGGAGTCCAGTAGTCATGGTGATGGTAGTGACTAGTGATGTAGCTACTTGAGTCTGGTAGTCATGGTGATGGTATTGACTAGTGATGTAGCTAATTGAGTCTGGTAGTCATGATGTAGCTACTTGAGTCTGATAGTCATGGTGATGGTAGTGATTAGTGATGTAGCTACTTGAGTCTGGTAGTCATGGTGATGGTAGTGACCAGTGATGTAGTAACTTGAGTCTTGACATAGGCAGGCTTGTCCCCACCACTACTGCTTACTGTACCTTCCTGTCTAGACTAGCATAGCTATGTACCTTCCTGCCTGTCTAGTAGAATAGACTAGCATAGCTATGTAGGATATAATAGGATAGGATGAGCCTGACAGTCTGAATATCACACAATTTTCACACATCAACACAAATGGCAACACAAATGACAATAAACATGCTAGTATAGACCAAAGCAAGTGGAATTGGGGCTCTACGCATCATCCCTCAGCTTGCAGGTGCATCACAGTGGGACAAACTGGACATCACTGGAAAGGAGAGGCTGCAGCACACTGCAGCTTAGTTTTTAAGACTTTATTACTGTATGTGCACACACCCGACTAATGTTTCGGTGTTGCTACACCTTCTTCAGAGTCAAGGAGGTGAATTTGAAGAAGGTGTAGCAACACCGAAACGTTAGTCGGGTCAAGAAGGTGAATCTTAAGAGTCAAGACGGTGAATCTTCAGAGTCAAGAAGGTGAATCTGAAGGTGTAGCAACACCGAAACGTTAGTCGGGTGTGTGCACATAATACAGTCTTGAAAACTAAGCTGCAGTGTGCTGCAGCCTCTCCTTTCCATAGACCAAAACAAAAAAATGTAACTTCCTGCCTCTCTATTAGTGCTAGACTAGCGTAGCCACTGGTCGAGTTGTAAAATCAAAGCAGGGGGGACGGTCAGAGATTGATTGCAATTATTGGGGGTTCGAGGATTTCTCCCCCAAGAAAATTTTCGAAAATTTAGTAGTTAAAAGTACAATTTTAACACTATATGTGAAGAAGGGAGGTCTGTTTTAGAGGGGGATGATTTTTGACTATTTTCATTGAGGGGGTTGATTCATTTGGGGGGATGGCATCCCCCCTCATCCCCCTACAACTCGAGCCCTGAATGTAGCTGCCTATCTTCCTACCTTACCAGTGCTAGATTAGCGTAGCTGCCTACCTTCCAGCCGGTCAGGGCCTGAGTAGCGGAGTTGTTTGCGTGGGCTGGGCCTGTTAGAGGACGAACAGGCTCCCCTCTGGTCCGAGTCACAACTGAAATCAAAGAGGAATGTTTCATTAATCACATATAATAAATCAGTTATAACTTGGTCTAATTACAATTATAGCAGACAAAGGTAAATCATGCTAGTATAATTGTATACTTACATGCAGGAGTGAAGGTAGACGGGTGCGCACAGGTGCGTTACAGCACCGGTATTAAAATTTACAGCAGGTGCGGGAGGACGCAAGGTAGCATATTGGGACGCACCCACTGTTTGTGTATGTGTGTGTGTGTGTGTGTGTGTGTGTGTGTGTGTGTGTGTGTGTTATACCTGGTGGATGGGTGACTAAATGCGGTAGAGTAGTTCTCCGTAGGGCAGCGTTTGGGGCTGGACTTGGCAGACAGTGGCATCATTAGAGTGTGGCGCGCTGGCACATGAAAGCAGGCAAAGAGAAATAAAACATTTGCAAGTCATGAATGAATGCAGAGATATAACACAACCATTACAGGCAGAGGTAAGAAACATTTTATTATTATTATTATTACAGTGTTTCCCATACATTGAGGAAACTATGGCGGCCCGCCATAGTTTAAATTTGGCCGCCATGGTTTCCGAAAATGTTTAAAAAAAATTTTTTTAAATTTAGTTTTGTTTTTACTTTTTTTAACGATTTCCGTTTTTGTTAAAAACGATTTCAATTACGATTTCCTTCGCATTTTCCTCCTGGAGTAAATACATCCTATAGAGAAAACTACAAGTGCTTGAAAGACAGAGGGATCAAAAGCCTAGTGAAGTTGTTGTAGTTAACTTGGGTTTGGGAGCAATAAAAAACCTTCAGAGAAGGGACAGTTGGGATGAGTTTACTAACACTCCCCAGGCTTTGTTTTACAGTTGTAATGAGTTAGGTGACAGGCCTTCATTGACACGGTAGAGGACACATCGAGCTGTAAATGAATGTGAATATAGACATAAATGTGTAATATGTTGTTCAGCCCTTTCAATGGGAGGAATTTTGAAAAACTGGCCCTGTGACCAGCACCCCTCATGTAGAATGTGTACGCCTGTGTGTGTGTGGGGAAAAGGCATAGCCTACCCTCTTAGACCCTTTTTGTCTATGTGTTAACAATTTCACAGTACTCTTAAATTCTTATCTCTGCTCCTATTTTGTTTTATTATTTTTTTCATTACATAGACCCCTGCATGAGGGACGAATTAAACTGTGTTGTAAACAGAAATTATTCACTGAATTGCATTTTTTTTTTAAAATATATAAATGTACTCCCCCCCAAAAAAAGGCCCGCGTGAAAATACCGGCTGCCCCCATAGTTTCCAAAATTTCTGTGGGAAACACTGGCAGTGTTGAGTGTAATGGACAGTGTGCAGACAATAGATGTACAACACAGTACTTAAGGTAATGGAAAGCATACAAAATTCATGTACTGAAGAAAAGCTGCACACATGTGTGGTCCAAGTGAAAGTGAAAGTTAGCTTAATTAGGGCCCGAGCACCGAAGGCGCGAGGCCCTATTGTTCTTGCTCGGATTATTATTATTATTCTTTTTCATCCACGTTCGGGCTGCCCATTTTGTCTGGGAAGCACTTGGTGACTTGCCCTTTTGCAGGTTGATTGGACATGATGACCGCTACTCAGAACCGGAAGCTCGGGTCGGGGTGGAACACAGGGACGAGGACACGCCCCCTAACGCGTATAGGGGCGGGGCCAACATACAGTTTCAGCTACGGACTCGAAATTTCTTGGGGGGGTGTATCTTGATAAGACGAACCTAAAAGGTCAATACAATGCCATGGCCACGCCCAACAGGAAGTGAGATAATTGGGCTTTTTCCAAATTTACATGTAATGGGATTTGAAACACTCCTCCTAAACCATACATCACACTCACTTTATATTTGCTGTACATGAGCTCAAGGCATTGACGATGACAAATTGCGAAGGAATTTTTGATATCTCGTAATTTGACAATATGGCCGCTCGATGAATTTAGGTATCTAATTTCAAAACAGGAAGTTGGTCACCATTTCAGTTTGGAGTGTTTTCAAACGGTGCAAACTCACACATGTATGCATATAATGACTATAAACTTTTGTATATGCCTGAAATGGGGGCCACGCCCCCATGTACGGTTAGGGGCGGGGCTAACATCTACTTTGAGCTACAGACTCGGGAGTTTTTCTAAGTTGTGTATATCAATAAGGCCAGCAATAAAGTTCACACAACGATATGGCCACGCCCAACAGGAAGTCAGATATTTTGACTTTTTTGGCATTTTAAAACAGGAAGTTGGCCACCATTTCAGTTTGGAGTGTTTTAAAACAGTGCAAACGCACACATGTATGCATATAATGAATACTAACTTGTGTATATGCCTGAAATGGAGACCACGCCCCCAAATACATTTAGGGGCGGGGCCAACATCTACTTTGAGCTACAGACTCGGGACTTTTTTTAAGTTGTGTATCTCACTAAGGCGCACAATAAAGTCTATACAACGATATGGCCACGCCCAACAGGAAGTGAGATATTTTGACATTTTTGGCATTTTAAAACAGGAAGTTGGCCACCATTTCAGTTTGGAGTGTTTTAAAACAGTGCAAGCGCACACATGTAAGCACATAATGAATACTAACTCTTCTAGATAAGGTATAGCGCCACCATGTGGTAGGCAAAGGAACTGCAGGAAAAGTGTAATTCTTCAATATCTTAGGAATTGAAAGTCGTACAGATTTTTGTTTAAGTGGGTCATAGCAACACGCTAATCATGACAATGTTAATGCTAATTTTGTATGCTAATTCATGCTAATTAGTTTTTCTTTATTATCTCGTGAAACGAATGTCGTTCAGACTCCATTTTTTGCATGCGTCCATTTTGCATGCGTCTCTATATGATTGAAATGGCAATGCAAAGGGATACCGAGAGGGGAAGTGGACAAGACAGCAGTGCTACGACAATGACGCCTTCACCTTCCTCATACTTGTCAGAAAATTGTTACGCTTCATCCGTTTTTCACAGGTAGGGGTGTATTAGGGCAGGGCGATGTGCCATGCCCCCCGGGCCGCAGGTGCGAGGGCCCGCCAAGGCCGCTTGCGGCTTTAATTGTCAATTCCTCCTCGTAGCAGATGTTACAGAAAGGGATGCTTGGGTGACCGGCCGTGTGTATTGACCCTATGGAGCCAGAGCATCGTGTGTGTGTGTGTGTGTGTGTGTGTGTGTGTGTGTGTGTGTGTGTGTGTGTGTGTGTGTGTGTGTGTGTGTGTGTGTGTGTGTGTGTGTGTGTGTGTGTGTGTGTGTGTGAGTGGACATGTGAATACTTCAATCCTGCACTCACACTGAATTATCGGTTGAGTGTACATTTTATACTTTTTAGCTTAATATTTTCTATATTTTATTATTATTAGTTATACTGTTAATATTATCTTTACTTTTGTGGGCATCTGTGGGTTACTTCCAAACAACATATCACTGTATCTATGTAATGACAATAAAGCAGTGAAATGGTGTTACAGTCCATGTTATTTTATAAACGGAACTTGGTGATGATGTCACATTGGGGACTCCCCTCAGCAGAGAGGCTATAGAATCTTGGGCCTCCAATACCCAACATGATGTCATGCACTGCTTTATGGGGAAAGAATAATGGCCACTTTTTCCATATAATATTACCTATGTTTTGTGGTACCCAACCAATTCAAATATGATGGATAATACCTAAATGTGTACAACTAACAAGAAAGTGGTGGAAGTTCTTTTAAATTTTGTTCTTTTAAACCTGCACAACCACCTTTAAACAAGAGAGTCTCTCTGTTTAGACATACAGCTGTATCTCTATTATGACATCACAATAGCTGAATATTCCAGTTTCACGAATCTCATGGTTCACTCAAGATTGATCATTTCTGAAAAGCATTTTCCTGGAATCGGTTGCTGTATTATGTATTTGTATGATGGTGAGTAGAGTAATTATTATATATTTTGAAATACTGAGTTCTTTTAATTCCTGCTCTATGACTTACTTATATTAGAAGTACTAAACCAGTACATTTTGTGTATTGAGTTTATGAACAATATAATTTCTTCTAGTTTCTAGCCTAAATGTGAATTAAATGTTGTGTATGTGGTTTGGCACAGGTGTAAGCTTACTGTATAACACCTGGGCTGGGTGCACTGGTCTTATTAATGTAGAAATCAAACTCTCTTGGCAAATATGTTTTCTCATTATTGTATGTCCTCTCTGCCGAATTCATTTGTCCCCTTCAGAGAACAAGATTTGAAGCCTACTGATACACGTGGCTGTGCACACACAAACCATAATGGCCAGAGGGCCAGGGGGTGACTGCCCTGCACAGCACCCCAAGACAAAGGACAAGAAGGCACGCAGATGGAGGCTACTAATCCTCAGCTTCCTCTGCTGTGCTGTGGCACCTCCCACGGAGGACAGTGTGGAGGTGGGTGAGGCCTGCCAGAAGACCCACACTGTTCTCAACACCCCCGACACTGACAACGGCCAGAACATGCTGACTGCCCGAGAGATTAACAGGAGGGTGAGGGAGGGGAAAGCCAGGAGGAAGCTGCAAGGCAAACGCAAAAGATCCAAGACTGCCCCATCCGCTGATGCACACACCACTTCCGTTCCACACACCCAGCTGTTGAAGGAAACAACCCCTGCCAGCAAAACCAAAGACACAGAACAAGACCAAAAGATCATGGATGCTGAGACACACACCAACCAGACTACTCTTCTGCATACCCAGCTGTTGATGGAAACTACAACTTCAAACAAAACCAAAGAGGCAGAGCAAGACCAAAAGATCATGGATGCTGACACACACACCAACCAGACTACTCCTCTGTACACCCAGCTGTTGAAGGAAATGACAACCCTTGCAAGCGAATCCAAGAAGATTGAACCACACCAAAAGATTGTGGATGCCAACAACCATAAGAGAGTGGGGAGCTTCCCACACCCACCTCTGAGGAGCAAGGAGGAAGCAAAGCCCAGCAAGAAGGACATGGAGACGCATCGGATTGTTGACGACGGCAGAAAAGAGCAAGAAGCAAAGACTACCAAGAAGCTCAAACAGCACCAGGCTGTGGACGAATTCTCACACTTTGAGTTCATGAAGGACCTCGCCAAGCTTCTCCTGTACACCCTCTTGGTGTTTGGCTTGGTCTTTGCCGCCCTCAGCTTGCTCTGCTGTGCTGTGGCACCTCCCACGGAGGACAGTGTGGAGGTGGGTGAGGCCTGCCAGAAGACCCACACTGTTCTCAACACCCCCGGCACTGACAACGGCCAGAACATGTTGACTGCCCGAGAGATTAACAGGAGGGTGAGGGAGGGGAAAGCCAGGAGGAAGCTGCAAGGCAAACGCTGGTACTACCGCTTTTTTAGAAGATCCAAGGCTGTCCCATCCGCTGACGCACCCACCACTTCTGTTCCACACACCCCGGTGTTGAAGGAAACAATCCCTGCAAGCAAAACCAAAGACACCAAACAAGACCAAAAGATCATGGATGCTGAGACACACACCAACCAGACTACTCTTATGCACACCCAGCTGTTGATGGAAACGACAACAGCTGCAAACAAAACCAAAGAAACCGAGCAAGACCAAAAGATCATGGATGCTGAAACACACACAAACCAGACTACCATTCCGCATATCCAGCTGTTGAAGGAAAGAACAACCCCTGCCAGCAAAACCAAAGAGACCGAAAAAGACCAAAAGATCATGGATGCTGACACACACACCAACCGGACTACTCCTCTGTACACCCAGCTGTTGAAGGAAATGACAATCCTTGCAAGCGAATCCAAGAAGATTGAACCACACCAAAAGATCGTGGATGCCAACAGCCATAAGAGAGTGGGGAGCTACCCACACCCACCTCTGAGGAGCAACTTGGAGGAACCAAAGCCCAGCAAGAAGGACATGGAGACGCAACGGATTGTTGACGAGGGCAGAAAAGAGCAAGAACTAAAGACTACCAAGGAGCTCAAACAGCACCAGGCTGTGGAAGAATTCTCACACTTTGAGTTCAAGAGGGTGTCCAGGAGAAGGTTGGTGAGGTCCTTCATGGTGTTTGGCTTGGTCTTTGCCACCCTCAGCTTCCTCTGCTGTGCTGTGGCACCTCCCACGGAGGACAGTGTGGAGGTGGGTGAGGCCCGCCAGAAGACCCACACTGTTGTCAACACCCCCGGCACTGACAACGGCCAGAACATGCTGACTGCCCGAGAGATTAACAGGAGGGTGAGGGAGGGGAAAGCCAGGAGGAAGCTGCAAGGCAAACGCTGGTACTACCGCCTTTTCAGAAGATCCAAGGCTGTCCCATCCGCTGACGCACACAGGACTTTCCAGGACTTGATAATTTGAAATAATAAATCCTGTAACAGAGTTATGCAACATCACCTCAATTATATTACCTCAAAATAAATATTTTCTGTTTTGATTTCAAATGGTGATCTGTTCTCTGTGGTGATCTGTTTTATTCATTTCATAAACATGGTATGACGATTGTCTGTAATCTTACAAAGCTTTAGAGTGAGGCAAACTCAAGTCTGAAATTTTTAGAATATGTACTATTATGACATCACGTTGGGGGTTCCGTAGGCTCATTGGAGTCTATGTAGAGCCTTAGAATCCTGGGGGAGTTCCCCCAACGTGATGTCATTCCTGCAACCCCACCTTTAAATGCTTACATAGGGCTACCTGAGAGAGGAAGAAGCCAAGGGAAATGGCAGAGGGAATGAATAGAAGAGAGGAACACATTTACATGTATATTATAGTCAAACTAAAGACCAGTGTAGATTGTTGATGTGTGATAGGATGCCTTTGTGCAGTAATGGTTTTGTATGAACAGCTCTGTAGACTTGGCATTCATGAGAAGGGTAGTGTAACCCGAAGAAAATTTAGGAGAAGAGTGCAACGGAAGTCTATGATTTTGATATAATCACAAGCAGTAGAAAGAAGAAAGCTTGGTGGATTAAGTGAATATAGTGTATAGGGAATAGAGCTCAATATACCCCCAAATCTCCACCAGCTGCATTGCTACCCAACTCATACTTCAGCTTTATTCATAAAGACTCAGCTGATGAATGACATGGCGACGCACCCGGGCCACTACTCGGAGCTGGTGGAAGCCTCCCTGGGCACCAGCTCTCTGGCCACAGATGAGATCGAGCGCGACCTGCACCGCTCCCTCCCCGACCACCCGGCCTTCCAGAGCGACACGGGCATATCCGCCCTGCGCAGGGTGCTCACCGCATACTCCTACCGCAACCCCAAGATAGGCTACTGCCAGGTAAGCGCACCTTACTGTATGTGACTGTCGTGGAACACACCTTTTAAAGTGCTGGCACCACAGTTTTTAGGATATTGGGATGTTAAGAATACTGAGCATCCCAAACATTTCTTGTTATTTACTCCCTTTCTCTTCTCTCTCCCTGTTTCTCACTCTTTCTGTCTTGTGGTTACTATGTGGTTACTACTTTGCGCACTCTCTCAGTCAGTCAGTCAGTCAGTCAGTCAGTCAGTCAGTCACTCACTCACACACACACACACACACTCTTGTCTCTTTCTACCTGTCTGTATCTGTCTTTTTTTCTTTCTCTATGTGTCTCTGCCTTTCACTCTCTCTTTTTTACATCTCTCTCCCTTTCTCTCTCCCACTCTTCCTCATGTCACTCCTCATCTGTGTGTCCACAGGCCATGAATATCCTAGCGTCCATGTTACTGCTCTATGCCAAGGAGGAGGAGGCCTTCTGGTTGTTGGTAGCGGTGTGTGAACGGATGCTGCCTGAATACTTCAACCGCAGGATCATCGGTGAGATATACAAACCAAATGTTACTGAACACGCATTCATCGCCTCTCAACACTTGTCATTACTCAACACTTGTCATTAGCCGTAGTCATTTTACTGTCTTCGGGTTTGCCTAGTTTACTTTGTTACGTCTCGTGTTTATGTGTATGTCTCTGAATGTGGTGCTGTGGTAGACTGTGGCATCTGTAAGGACTAACGTAGTGAAGAGTTATTTTGGTCCGTGTTGGGCAGAACCTAATGTGTTACTATAATATAATAATAGTGCAATATGTGATGGTGGACCATTGCTTCATTCAATACTATAGGAAATGGGGAAATGCTGTGCTGCAGTTCTCTCTCAGTGTTGCAGGGTAGTAACGTAAAGTCTTGTAATATTGTGGTGTTTGCATTGTTAGGCTCTCTGGTAGACCATTGCGTCTTTGAGAGCTAGTAGCAGGGGGGTTGGGGGGGGCACTGTGGCGCAGCGCGCTAAGCCCACCACATTTGGGCTTGCATGCCCAAGGGTTGCACCCAGGGTTCGAATCTGACCTGGGTCATTTGCCATCCCTACCCCGTCTCTCTCTCACATTCGCTTCCTGTCGCTCTTCACTGTCCTATCTGAAATAAAGGCGAAAACGCCCATAAAAATACATTTAAAAAGAGAGAACTAGTAGCAGTACATGCATGTAACAGCTTGTAACATAATGTAGGCTTACTTATACTGTACGTTAGAGTAATGGTAAGGCAGTGTTTCCCATACATTGAGGAAACTATGGCGGCTTTAAATTTGGCCGCCATACTTTAAATTTGGCCGCCATAGTTTCCGAAAATGTATTAAAAAATATATATATAATAATTATTTTTTATGATTTCCGTTTTTGTTAAAAACGATTTGAATTACGATTTCCTTCGCATTTTCCTCCTGGAGTAAATACATCCTATAGAGAAAACTACAAGTGCTTGAAAGACAGAGGGATCAAAAGCCTAGTGAAGTTGTTGTAGTTAACTTGGGTTTGGGAGCAATAAAAAACCTTCAGAGAAAGGACAGTTGGGATGAGTTTACTAACACTCCCCAGGCTTTGTTTTACAGTTGTAATGAGTTAGGTGACAGGCCTTCATTGTCACGGCAGAGGACACATCGAGCTGTAAATGAATGTGAATATAGACATAAATGTGTAATATGTTGTTCAGCCCTTTCAATGGGAGGAATTTTGAAAAACTGGCCCTGTGACCAGCACCCCTCATGTAGAATGTGTACGCCTGTGTGTGTGTGGGGAAAAGGCATAGCCTACCCTCTTAGACCCTTTTTGTCTATGTGTTAACAATTTCACAGTACTCTTAAATTCTTATCTCTGCTCCTATTTTGTTTTATTATTTTTTTCATTACATAGACCCCTGCATGAGGGACGAATTAAACTGTTAGTCAGGTTCATTACGTTTGGATCTGAACCTTTCGCTGGATTTTTATGGGGATTTGGAAAACTATACATTTTTGAAAAGTATATTGTATAAGCAATCAGAAAAACCATGTTTCCATTTGCACAAATGTCTGCATGGCGGCCATCTTGGATTTTTCAAAATGGCTTCCGAAAAACCATAATTTTGCAATATCTCAGCTTCTGAATGAGCTAAAACATTGATTCAAACAGCTAAACCTACATTTTCAGGGTCACTGAATCTACTGGTGGTAGTTTTAATGTTCTCAGACAGTTTGTTACCATGCTAATTTATTTGAACTGGTGATTTACTGTATAGTATCTACAAGTAGATGCATGTCTGTCAAGCCCACCATACAAAACATCCCAGCTAGAATGTGCAAAACAGTTTACGTGTCCAGCATTGTGCTGTATATATCCAGGCTTGCTTGTGCAAAGCTCATACCAGCTACATTGTATCCAGTAAACAGGAGCAGTGCCATGTAGTGAATATATTGATTGTCAACAGGCGTTAAATTTTTGCCTTTTGCCTTCCTTCAGCATGCATGTATTTTCTGTATGATGATCCTGGAAACTGACTGCAAGACACAGTTACAAATCAAGTAATAAATTGGTGTTATAAATATTGTTAATGCACATACTGTTTTAAACTGGTGTTGGTGATGGTGGTGGAGTGTAACGGTGAGGGTTCTGTTTGCTGTTTGTTCTGGTTATAATCATGGGTGAAGAGCATTGAGGTGAACAAGAGGCATTATCAAGCATTATGAGCTCATTAACTGGAAGCTGTGTGTTTTATGCCAGTCTGACGATGCCAAAAGGTGGTTCTGGTCCAGAATCCAAGATTAGACGCCGATGGACATGTACTGGAAGTAGTTCAAGAGGGGGCCAGTCTGAGTGATGGGGGCTATTAGGGGTGGGCGGTATGGACGGTATACTATCGTAAAAGGTATTTTTTCCATCAAGGTATGGATTTTGGCCATACCGTTCTACCGTGATATAGCGCATTGCATCCTGCAGATGGCAGTATAGACAGCGTTCTGAACATCCACCCGACTGACTGCTCAACTCAAGTTGTAGCAATGTGGTTGTAGAGAAACGGCACAATCATTTCCTTTGAATAAGCTTCAAGTGTAAAATGTATGGTTAGTGTAGTGAACTATTGTTTGAAATGGTATGTGATGGCAACACATTTCGATTCTGGACTCCACAATTTACTGGGCACAAAATGCAAGCTAACTAGCTAACAGCCCAAGTCATTCATGTCTATGCTGGTGTCTGACAAAATGTGCTTATTTGTGCTAACATTGGTTGCCTTACATTTAATACATTGCGCCAGCCGTAACAGCTGTATGTTACTGTTTCCAGTTGAGATAATACCATTCATGATATCTGACTGGGTGTTAGTAACTAAAATGACTGTTCACTGTTTAAAATGTGGCATTAGCGATTTTGCTAACGTTAGCACGCTAACCGCTGGTGCAGTGAAAGCTGCCATTGCCATTCAAATGCATTAGTTCTGCAATGCATTGCTAACTGCCTCATGTGAAAGTTCGTTTTTCTAAACTTTAACAATGACAGCTTAAACCATTATGCTTGGCATAATCACAGATGCAAGCACACATTTCAAAATTACCATAAACAACTCCATAAATAGACAAAAAGGTGCAATGAAAGATGTAAGCTTAGTTGATACAATCCACGTTCAGTTCTATTTACTCTCAATGTGTTCAGGTTGACACCCCTCCCCTTTCCCCTTCTCTACCGTAGTTTAACCCCTTCGACACTTGGTGATATTGACAGTGTTCTATTGGGGAGCATTGCATTGCATTGCAAAATGCATTTTACATAGGCTAGTTTTTGCTTGTTTTTAAAAAATGTAATGGCAAGAATTCACACATATATGAAAGGACATTGTGTCATTTCCAAAAATCAAATGCAAAGGTTAAAAAAATGTGGGTTTTTTTGGTCATTTTGCAACGCTTCAATTTTAAACAAATGTACAATACCGTGATATATATCGTGATATATACCGTGACTAAAATTATACCGAGGTATACATTTTTGGCCATATCGCCCACCCCTAGGGGCTATGTTAAAATCAAAAGACGACTGCAGAACTGCACTAGACAGGCCACAACCTCCCAGTGATGCAGCACCTTCTGCACTGCTTCCAGGCAGGCCAAGAGAAATGTAAATATTGTTTCTGATCTAAAAAAAAATCGGGAACTCCACTCACTTGGTCGGACAACAGTCAACCAGTAGCAAACCTAAGGAGGCAGATCAACCATGCCGTTTGGGAAATGTTAATTGTTATGGACTTGGTCAGACCAAGTCTCGAAAAATGACTGACCCACCTCAGCATCTGATTCTTCTCCACTATCCACAAGATTTCGTACGAGTCCACTCGATAAGAAACCATGCTTCTTCTACCAAAAGGACGATAGTGAACTGCTTTATCAGGTCAAAACTGCAAATGGCAGTAAAACTCTAAAGGCTGCTGTAAAGTCCCAGAATCCCACCCTGAAAACAAGAATGACCACCAGCATCTCAGCAGATGATGCACATTCAATTGCTGTCCAATATCACAAAGATTGCATTCAGTAGAAAGTGGCTGAAAAAGAGAATCCTCACAGTCTTGCCATAACTGAAATCTGTCTGTTCTAAATGACCTAAAGAAGTCAAAAGTCCCTACTATCCAGAAGCATGTGAAGAAGACATGGTTCATGCTGCAATGACAACTGATGAATATGATAGTATACAGCAACATCAATGATGTCCCATCTGAATTGTACAGACTAGCAAGGGTGTGTCTCTCTTTCGGCCACTTTCTACTGAATGCAAGTTCATGATTCTCCAAGGCTTCTGAATCAAGCATGTTGACATACATTTTTTTCAATGATGTCCATGCTTTGTTTTGTGTTTCCACATCAATACGGTTGATCAGCTCAAGCAGACATGTTAACGTCAAGGCTTCTTTGAGAGTTGTATTTCTGTCAGGCCTGAGTCTCGCCGTACATGACACATGTTTTGTCCCACAATCTTTGTGATATCATACATCAATTGCATGTGCATCATCTGCTGAGATGCGGGTGTTCAGTCTAGTTTTGAGTGTGAGATTCTGGGACTGTTCCAAAGCAGCCTTTGGAGATTTTCCGGCATTTGCAGTTCTGACCAGATAAAGTAGTTCACCATCGGCCTTTTGGCAGATGGAGCTTTGTTTCTTGACGAGTGGAGTGGAGAAGAATTAGATGTTGAGGGGCCTGGGTCATCCATTTCTGTTCATCCTCTCTTCTTGCCACGCTTCTTGGCTGTGCACCGTCCTGTAGAAATGATGTGCATGTTGGTTGCTTGCATGCTGTATTTGAACCTTGTTGGTTGCACCTGAGAGGCCGCAGCAATGCCAGACTGTGTCCCTAGTGTTTCAGCTGGGCAGTTCTGCAGTCGTCTTTGGATTTAACATGGTCCCAATCACTCAGACTGACCCTCTCTTGAACTACTTCTCGTACATGTCCATTAGTGTCTAATCTTGGATTCTGGACCAGAACCACCGTCTTGGCATCATCAGACTGGCATAGAATACACAGCTTCCAGTTAATGAGCTCATGGGCTTGACATGTCTCTTGTTCACCTCGATGTTCTTCACCCATGAATATAACCAGAACAAACTGCAAACAGAACCCTCACTGTTACACTAAAGCACACTCACCAACACCAGTTAATGACATGCTCATATGTGCATTAATAATATTAATAACACCAATTGATTTGTCACTCTGTCTTGCAGTCAGTTTCCAGTATTATCATACAGAAAATGCATGCATGCTGAAGGATTCCCCCAAATTAAAAAAAATTGAACACCTGTTGACACTCAAAACATTCACTATGTGGCGCTGCTCCTGTATACTGGATACAATGTAGCTGTGAGATTTGCACAGGCAAGCCTGTAAATGTACAGCAAAATGGTGGACATGTAAACTGTACCAGTTTTGCACATTCAAGCTGGGATGTTTTAAATGGTGGGCCATCTACTCATAAATACTATAAATCAATAGTTCAAATAAATTGGTGTGGTAACAAAATGTCTGACAACAATAAAACTAACACCATTAGATTCAGTGACCCTGAAAATGTTGGTTAAGCAGTTAAAATCAATGTTCTAACTTATTCAGAAGCTGAGAAATGACAAAATATAGGTTTTTCGGACGCCATTTTGAAAAATCCAAGATGGCCGCCACCTGTGCAAATGGAAACATTGTTTTTCTGATTGCTTATACTATCTACTTTTCAAAAATGTATAGTTTTCCAAATCCCCATAAAAATCCAGCAAAAATACATAATGAAACTTTAACTGTAAACAGAAATTATTCACTGAATTGCATTTTTTTTTTTTAATATATAAATGTACTCCCCCCCAAAAAAAGGCCCGCGTGAAAAGACGCCCCCCCCTCCCGGAAAAAAAATCCCGGCTGCCCCCATAGTTTCCAAAATTTCTGTGGGAAACACTGTATTATTATTAGGGGCCAAGCAGCGAAGCTGGCGAAGGCCCCTATAGAGTTAGTAGGTTTTCTTCATTATTATTCTCTAGTCACCATTCCTATCCCTCTGCAAGTCTATGGCAGCCCATAGAACCGTAGGCAGGAAAATGCTGTAAATTGGCACACACATTCGGGCCCAGCTCAGCATTACCCACAGCAATTTATAGGACCCCAGCCCCAACGCTCTAGCGCCACCAGCAGGTCAAAGTTGCAGGTACATTTCTGCTTGTAACTTTTAAACCGCTTGGCCAATTTTCATAAACTTGATATCCCTGGAATCCTTGAGCCAAGACGAATCCAACGCACCCTATGACGTCATTTTCCGCCAGGATAGTTTTCCCGCCATTTTGAATTTTGTAAAATTCAATAAAAATGTTAATTTTCCCACAATTTTTTACCAATTCGCCCGAAACTTGGTTTATAGTATCTCTGGACTGAGTTACACATGGGGTCTCAAGGAATATTGGATATCTTTTATCGTTTAGCCGTGACAGCCAATCAAAACTGTTGTAAAAGTGGTGAAACAGGAAGTGAGGTCATATCTCAGCAACCGTTTGTTGAATTGGGCTGGGATTTTGTACACACATAGTAGTCCATCCCATGACCTACCACAAAAAAAATCGAATCCCCAGCTCAAACTCTGTAGCGCCACCAGCAGGTCAAAATTTTAGCTACATTTTTGCCTGTATCTTTTGAACCGTATCCCAATTTTCAAAATATTGGTACACAGGTCATCCTCACACCATGTTGCACCCAGGTATGGATTTTCGTAACGATTGAAAAAACTATCAGCTCACAGCTGCCATTCAAAATTGTGGAAAGAATGGAGGGATTTTTTCTCATCTCTCTGTCTCCTCTGCTCCCCTTGCGCACGTTCACTGACACCATTCTCGGCAGGGGGTCAAGCCCCACTGCCCCAGCCCCTGCACCCCACCCTCCACCCCCTCCTCACACACACACAGACAGACAGAGGGAGAGGGAGGGGGGAGAGGGAGAGGGAGAGGGAGAGGGAGAGAGAGGGAAGAAGGGAGGGAGGGAGGGAGAGGGAGGGGGGAGAGGAAAGAATTTTGAACACCTCTTGTCGTTTGCCGGTGACAGCCAATCAAAATTGTCATAAAGGTGGCAAAACAGGAAGTGAGGTCATATCTCAGCAACATATCTCAGCTCTTAGTCAATTTCTGTTAGGATTTTTTGCACACATTCTAGTCCATCCCATGACCTCCCACAAAAAAATCCAGACCCCAAGCTCTCTAGCGCCACCAACAGGTAACAGGAAGTGAGCTCATATCTCGGCAGCTCTTCAACGGATTCAAACTAAACTTGGTTTACGTGATCACACTCTCGTCCAAGGAATGCACACCAACATTGGCGAGATTTGGACCAAAGGGGGCGCTGCAGTTCCTTCTGTTGCCGTGGCGGCTCTGGCAAGTTTACTGCTTGGCCCCGCATTGCTGCTTGCAGCTATATTTACTATTATTATTTTATGAAACACAGCAATTACAGGATATAATAACTACTCAGTGACAATTCTAGCTTCATCAATACGACTTAAACTTCACCTACAGACATGATTCATTTTGATTAACAAATGCAAAATAGTCTCATCACTAGTCATCATGTATTTCTCCCACCAATTGTATGGGCTTACTGAAACGTCATGACGGCACAAACACAAGTGCAGTAAGGGATCACGACCAACTGACTTGATGTGAAGGCGCATTATACACACGCAGAAGCGAACACACATACACACAGAGGCTTATACACACACACGCACACACACACACAGGCTTGGTAAGCCCTCATAGCCGACTCACTAGGTGTGGTGGGGGTTGGCGGCTTCTGCGTTCGGGGGGGTAGAGAGGAGGAACGGTGGCCCTCGGGGGACAAACTTCTCTGGGCCCTCAGATAGGCCCCTCCCCCTCTGTGACCGGACCCACCTCTTTGACCGAGGACATCGGCTATTGCTATTAGCTCAGGCTCGGGCTCGGCTATATCGGGCATTGCCATTGGCTCAGGTGAAGCTCCTCCCATTCCTGTGCCAGACTGGCAGGCGCTAGTGTCAACAAATCCCACCGTAGGCCTACTGCTGCCTGGCCCTACACACATACACACACACACACACACACACACACACACACACACACACACACACACACACACGCACGCACGCACACACGCACGCACACACAAGCACAAATGCACACACATACACAAGAAGCACAAACGCTCGCACAAATAAGTGCATAGACACATGCAAATAACATATACATACGACACTACTTGACAATGGCAGATACGGGCACATGGCAAGCACACACAATTACGCTTGATGAAAAAGCAACATGCAACACCACAGAAAACAAAACACTGTGTGCCTGAAATGTGTTTGTGTTGTGTGTGAGTGTGTGTTTGTGAGTTTCTGAGTGTGTGGGAGAGAGAGAGAGAGAGAGAGAGAGAGAGAGAGAGAGAGAGAGAGAGAGAGAGAGAGAGAGAGAGAGAGAGAGAGAGAGAGAAAGAGGGAGGGGGAGAGAGAGAGAGAGAGAGAGAGAGAGAGAGAGAGAGAGAGAGAGAGAGAGAGAGAGAGAGAGAGAGAGAGAGAGAGAGAGAGAGAGAGAAAAAAAGAGAAAGAGTGTGTGTGTAACTTGTGTGTATGTGTACCATTGCCTGGTGCGAGAGAGATCTCTGGGTGGCTTTGATGCCCTTCACATCTCTGAGCTACTGTGTGTATGTGTTTATGTGTGTGTGTGTCGTACTGGCGGCTCCGCGGTTGGCTTTGGACAGGGCCTTTCCCTCGGTGGCTTTGGTGCCCTCCATCTGGATGAGAGCCCTCATGACGGGCGTCAGGGTGGAATCCCCTCGTCGCCCTTGTGGCTGTCCTTGTCCGTGCGTCATGGTGGCATCTCGTTGTCCCCGACCCCTCTGTCTCCCCTGTCCCTCTCTTCGTCCTCGACCACCTTGACCTTGTCCTTGTGTTTGAGAGGCGGGGTCAGCCTGGAGGTCACGAGCAGGAGGGGTTACGTGCCTGTCACACACACACACACACAAGGGAAGACACCAATGAGAGAGAGAGAGAGAGAGAGAGAGAGAGAGAGAGAGAGAGAGAGAGAGAGAGAGAGAGAGAGACTGATACACATGGAAAATACACCAATAAGACATTGCAGCAATGAGAGAGTTGAAAAAAATCAGGGATGCGTTTCTCAGCAACATCGTTGCTAACTAAGTTGCAACTTACTTAGTTGCAATGCAATTTCCCATTGGAAACCAAACTGATTGGCAACAATGCTCTCAAGAAATGGGGTTCTGGATATCAGCAAAATGCAACAAATGTGCAGTAAGGCCCACAATGCCTTTGAAACCGTAGACTCTAAAGCCATTGAAGTTGCACAACGTGTAAACATTGAAATGCTGCAATGTCTGGACCATCTGATTGGGATCACAGCACAAGTCAGACTAAATCATCCCATGGGGCCTGGGAAGTTAAACAATTTGACTGGGCTCTAACGAATTGCTCAAACCTATTTTCAGATCTACCTAGCTTTACCCGTAGATCACACATATGCTGTACCTCAGAATTAGTGATTGTCAACTTCACTTGTTAAGCGATGTGTCAGTTGTGTGAGTGCAAAAAATACAAAATCGTTTGGACTACACAAGAGAAGGCGCATGTCTGACGTGCACCCAAGTCAAGCTGCGGTGTGGCGGCACGGCTGGCGATGCGCCTTCAGCCTCGGCTCACTGTCACATACCCGAGGAGCATGTTGTCTGTCACCTTGTCTCGCACAAAAACTAAAATCACGTTTGTTGCCTTCCGAAAAGGAGTGGTCTTCAAACGCCAATCCAAATCTTTGACATCTCCTGGCATCATTTGTGAAATCCAGAGCACATGTCAAGCAGAATCAGGATTTAGCTTGAACCCGCTCCATCCAAAACATTTTTAAGTTAAGGCCCCATGGACCGGAAGTGGAAGGGCGTGACTTAGATGCCCTATTCCCACTTCACTCCAGTCATCCCCTTCATGTTCAACAGCGCCCCCTGCCTGGTCAGGAGTGGCATTACCTCTTGTCTGGTGCTGCAGCTTTGGCAGGGGAGTGCGTGTTGGTCTGCTCTGCCTGGAGCCCTGTGGGGACAGGGGACCTCCTGGCGCCTGCATCCGCCTCATGGTAGCGCCTACTGGGGGACATCAGCAGGTCCGGGTGGTGGAACAAGCTGCAAGAGGACCACAACCAACCATGAATACTCAGTTTAATTATTCAGCCATTTTGTTATTACCACGGCTCTAAATTAACTTTTTTCATCACCAGTCAAAATGGCTAGCAGATGTTAATCTTACTAGCCAAACACGCTCACCTATCGGTCAAAGTGGCTAATAATTTGGTCTTTTCTACCAGCCAAACTGAAATTTCACTAGCATTTGGCCAGTTGGCTGGTATTAATTTAGAGCCCTGGTTATTACCATTAATAATTATTGCATATATTTGTGATTCCGTTGTTGTTAACATTGACATTGTTATAATTATGATGATTCTTCATTCGTAATATCCTCCTTAATCACTACTATCAACATTATAAGCTGCACAGGCACACAGCGGAGGCATCTCAGCATCAGGCATCATCTTTCATGTGGAGTGGAGTGCCCCCCAGGGGACAAGCTGAGCATTGCAGGCCATTGCTTGGTACAACCATCTTATCTATTGGGGCCAGTACACAGTGTTCTTAAGCACGTACAATGAATGCAGCATTTGTATTAAAATAATGCGAAACCGGGGACACAGCACGCGTGTGTGCGTGTATGCTTAAGTCTCACCCAGTAGTCTGCGAGTGTGTGTGTGAGGCCATTCGTAGTTTGGCTTGGCTCTCATGCTCCAGCTGTTTCACCTGGGACTCCAACTTCATGATCACTCTGAAACAAACACACGCGAACACACACACGCACGTGCACATGCACACAGACACGTACACAGACACACAAACACACACACCCACACCCACACACACGCACGCACACACACCTGGAGTAAGCAGGCACTCTCCCTCATACCTCTGAAACAAACACACCTCTAGAAAGCAAGTATCATTTAATTCATCTGTCTGATACCACACATACTATACAACACATTTATCCAACACAACAACAACTGCTACAGTCTGTGTTCTGGCACTACACTAACAACACCAAAGGAAGACTTAAAAAAAGGATCAAGTCACCTCTTGAGATCGGATATCTGCTCGCTGGCCTCAAACAACTTGTTGTCGGTCGAGAATAACTTCTCCTGTTCAGAGGGGTTATAAGACATAGCGTGCCGTTATAAAGCAGGAATAGACTTTCTCCTAGCATGTGTTACATTACATTACACTTTAACTAACGCTTTTATCCAAAGCGGCTTACAGTTATACAAGTTGTTTTACAAGTGTGAAAGCATTCAAGAGATTTTAAGGAGAGATGGATGTATATATAGTGTTTTCGAAACTGATGGGACACTTACCTTAGTGCCATCATTCTCTTTCCGGAGTGAGTCGTACTCAGTCAGGAGCTGCATAGGCAAACACACACAAACAAAACAAAAGCGGTGAGCAATGGGTCTGATTTTGTGACTTAATGATAACATTACATTCTTCAGACAACTTGAAGAAACTCCCGCACACTGACCATTTCGCTGTTTTTCTTAATTGAACGATGTTTTGGGTCTAGTACAGAAACGAAAACAGAGAAATGGTCAATGTGCAGGAGTTTCTTAAAGTTGTCTTAAAGTTGTGTGACACACCGTTGCAAGACGTCATTGACGATAGAAATTTAATCCAAAATCTTGCGAATAAAAGGTCATTTTCTCATTTGCAATCGGTAAGTTGAATAGGGAAAGGTCGCTCAAAAGTTGTTCAAGGAAACTACTGTTTTTGCCACACTCTCCTGACCTCAAGCAAGATGTTGTGTTTCTGTCTCCTGCTACCATACACTATTATAATCGTTAACATCCAGTGATGTAGTCTACTTTTTTATGGTGAGTATACTGTATATTTGAGCATTTTTTGAAGTGGGTATACTGTATATATTTGTGCTATTCAAAACAATGGATCAATCAATTTTAAGTGGGTATACTGAAATCCCTGAAATTTAGAAGTGGGTATCCATGATTTGCATGTGACGTCAAACGTTCTAGTGGACGGCTACTGGACGGCAAGAGTGCCGCATTAATGAATGGATTCCTATGGGACTCGCAACGTTTAGTAACTCATAACGTAACTTAGATCGCCGATAAACTAAACACCGTGAACACCCATTGTGCTGTTTGTTACAAAAACAGATAGGGTTACAACCCAGGCGTGACTTTTCACTAGATCTCAAAATAAAACGAGAAAGCTGAGGTGAATCGCGGCAACCAACTGGAAAACCATCAAACTAGCCTACTCAAGTAGCTGGATGAGCACCACGGTAAGTTTCTCATTTGCCATCCTTTGTATCATCATTTGTCTCTTAATTCGTGAACGCTAGTTAATTTAAGTCTAATGTGCAATTTCAGTGGCTTTTTCTGTGAGGTCAATGTAAGATGCTTTCCATGATTAACGTTAATTATCAGCATCATTACGCTATGATGGACGTATGCTAAGATATTGCAGGCTGTAACATAAACACGGAATTCATAAAGCTCTTGGTGAAATAGCAAGGCTATGACGTTCATACTGTTAAGGTTCAATTTCAAATGTAAAAATAAACCATGTGTACATCTCTAGCGCTGATTTCCCAAGTAGTAGGCCTACTCTCCAGCATGATGCTGTCATGAAATGCCAATCACCTTATCCATGCTGGCCTATTTATAATGACATGCATAGGCCCACCAGTGTCGATGTTGTTGTCAATAATATGAAGTCCACCACTTTGTTGTGTTGTCATCCAAATTGTCTGCCCTCTGAAATCAGTCACACACATCAGAGGCTTAATGGTTTGGGAAGTGGTATTACGATTGGAGGGTTGCAGGTTCAAATCCCATCCTACACCTCTCCCTTCACCTCCCATCCAGGCTGAAGTAGGCCTATGAGCTAGGCACCAAGCCCCATGCTGCAGGGACAGTTAACAATTCACTGTGAGTAACAAAGTTGCTTTGGATAAGTGTCAGCTAAGTGTTATCTTTCTGTTTCTCCAGATGAGAAGAGCGATGATCTGATGTCATGACACATATGTATGGAAGAGCCAGAGGTCCAGCACACCAAGTCAAGTTTAGCCTATTTCAACCTCTTAATCACACCAACTCAATGTAGTAATCAGTTCATTCAATGGCTCAAATACTTTATTTTTAGACACAAAGTACAAATACATTTCAAGGTTTTGTAGGTGATGGGAGGGGATATCTGTTGTGGGGTGGACATGTACAATAGACGTGCAAGTACTTATTTATATTAATAAATGGTTATCTGAACTAGGCCTGTAATAGTCAACCCATTGATGCTGGATGCTGTGTACTCGTTGTATTGACCTAGGTGCCTGGAGCGACAGCATTTAGGCATGACATATTGGATTTTTTTAGATTAAAAATGTGGGTATGTTAGAGCTGAATTAACATGTTCTAATGCAAGAGGATGGTCTTAGCTTTTAAAACTCATATCATGTCTGTATGTGCTTCAGAGACTTATTTAGTTATTTGGGTTTTTTTTTATAGGATGAGGACCCCTTTCTTAAAAGGGGCATAGGCAATTAGCTGGCATTTTGGTGCCGGCTGAAATGGGTTAATATTATTTACATACAGCACTATCCCCATACCAGTATACCCATGTCACCTGAGATATACATTCAGTGGAGACAATATAATTAGTTAGACTAGACTGAAGATTGACAGGCGGTCATGGGTAAGTGGTTAGAGTGTCAGCCTTGTATCCCAAAGGTTGCCGGTTGGACTCCCGACCCACCAGGTTGGTGGGGGGAGTTAAGTAATCAGTGCTCTCCCCCATCCTCCTCCATGACTGAGATACCCTGAGCATGGTACCGCCACACTGCTCCCTTGGGGCGCCATTGGGGGCTGCCCCCTTGCACGGGTGAAGCATAAATGCAATTTCGTGCAGTGAACACTTGTGTGCTGTGTCACAATGTCAATGGGAGTTGGAGTTTCCCAGTTGGGCTTTCACAGAAAATGTTCTACGTTGTTGTATTAGTGCAATAAAATAAGCAAGACATGTCTGGATGGACTTCATCATTTCAGTTATTTATTATCACAGCTACTCACCATCAATGACAACCAGGGCTCACCAGCCAACCAGCCAAATGCTGGGAAAATTAAGTTTTGCTGGTAGGAAAGAAAACATACTTGGCACTTTGACCCATTATTTAATGTACCGGTATGTTTGGAGATTAACATACTAGCCATTTTGGCTACTAGTGAATAAAAAAAGTTAATTTAGAGCCCTTCTGAAAACTCCAACAACTGGTAGAGGTGATCAGTGCATCAGGGGAGGAATGTAAGGGTAGGCCCGATGGATGAGGGGAACAGCATCACTGATGGTGAGGTCCTGGTGCTGCTGCAAAGCCAAAGAGGAAGAAGCCTCTCTGGACACCTCTTCATGTTGGCTCCCCCATCTAATTAGAAAAAAAGAAAAGACAAACATGCTATTTAAAATGAATCTAGCCATGCATTGTAATGTACTGGTACAGTACTGAATAATTAACTCCCTTGGCAATATTGTCTGAATTAAAATGTGATGTAAAATGTCAGAAAATAACACTCATCCCAACTTACTAGTCATGTATTTACCTGTGCTGCTGGGATGCTATTCTTGGACGTCATCCTGGCCACCATGACTCATGGTTTTAGTTTGGGTGCTGACCACCTGACTGATGAACCTGCAATTACTAAACAATAAAAACAATACAAGATAAATAACAGGTTTGTTGTGCTTTTCTTTCTCTTGTGAAGGTCATCTTTTCAAATGATTTATTTAATCAAATCAAAATTATTTAATCAAAGTATGTAACCGACATTCTGTCCTATGTGTTTCTACATGTGCAATGTAATGCAACACCGATTTGAAACATTGAAGTATGTCAAGTCAGCTTTTATTGTCACTTTATTTATGGTCATACAAGGGAAACGACGTTTTCTCTCTACCATGCCAGGACATAGACAGGACTGACAATTACAGACAGACAGAAAGTGCAAGACAGGACAGGTAGCAGTGATGGACTGGTAACATAAGTGGTCAATAATAATACAGTACAAATGAACATATTGGACATGTAAACAGAAGATAAGATATATAATTATATTTCACAATAGCCTACATTGTGCAGACGTGGCTAAACAACAATGAAATCCACTTGGATGAAACGAAGCGAGAGAATTCAAGTTAACCTACAAGATACATCTGAGATGAAAAGATATGCTATTCAAAACACCACTTTGCGAAATGCCTGACACAAAATGTACCGTGCGTCTTGTAGCCTAGTAAGTTAGGTTAGCAGCATTATCTTACCTGTGCCATGCCACGAAGAAGAGGATGCAGCCGCGGTGCCCAGCCACCAATGAAGATTATTTTGCCAATGCAGAGGTTTGGTTTAAGTTCACAACTTTACTGAAGAAAATAAACACGGGATAAAAAAATATATATCGCAGGCAGAGTAAGTTCATGGCTGGAAGCAAGCAACAACTTTCTCTTCTTCTCCCAGTTTGTCGTACCGCCCGTCCCCGTTATGCCATCTAGTGGAGCAGAATACATTTGAATAAATCTATGATTTGAACACATCCACCGTGGCCAACCTAGCCTGATAACGCCAGGTACATATCCCGTTTAAAAAAAAAACAAGAACTACGTGTTTCTTTGGTATTTTATGGTCAAAGTTGTCTTCGTCTGCATATAATTCCTATGTACGAATGTGTACTTCTGCCGTCCAGCAAAATCGATTACGTAATATTGTGACGTCAATGCAAATGATGGATACTCCGTATACCCGTGTTC
>NC_085867.1:27757219-27774719 GCF_034702125.1 Engraulis encrasicolus | reverse complement strand
AAATCTAAAAAATTGCTCCGATAAGTTTTTTTAGTTTTGAATTTAAGGTGCACTGAGCAATATTTTCAGTAGTTTATTTCCAGAATTCATGCTGCCCTTTCAAATATGTTAAGTTCCCATATTTAAGCACATGCCCATTTTTGTTTAAATCCACATTAAATTGTTTTATTTACTCCTAATAAATAAAAAACCTCCATTCATAGTATTGTGAATGCAAGTATTTATTTCCTGAACTGTCATGCATCACAGCTGTTAAGCTGTTATGGGCTCTCATATTCTCACCTGGGTATCGATAGACATTGTAACCAGCACCATGGTAAGCTAACTCGCATATCTTTGAGCCCTGACTCAAACTTGCTAGACGAAAACAAAATCACACAACGTGATGGCTGTAGTCATCTTCAAAGCTACCACATCAATGTGTAACATTAACGTTTGGCGTTTATATCTTCAGTAGCCTAACAAAATCACGTCCATCAGCTGCTAGTCAAAACAATCCTGACGTGACCGATAGTTAACTTTGCTAGCGGTGTTTCTTCATTAATTAGGTCAGAAATCCAAAATCCTACTCTGAAACAGGTTCGTGGTTTGCTTACAACCTTACTGAAAAGTGACACGAATGAGATGGTGGCATGATTGGAGCACACAAAGTATGTTTTTGATCCATGTGCTTTCTAGTCGAGTGTGAGGCTGCCGAGACCCTTCAAGGCAGACTATCCAGCTGCTAGTAGCCTAAGCATTAGACCGGTTTTAGGGAAAGGGGAAAGCGATTACCTAGCGGAGAAACTTTTTTGTCACGAATACCCCAGGCACAATTTCTAATCATATTTTAATAATAATATGACCGTAATATCTTGCTAAAACCGACTTGAAAACATACGATTTCTGCATTGAGTTCAACGGAGCGCTGTCAAACTGTCCGTTGTCTGTCCGACCTCGTCCCTTTGCTGCACTGTAATTGGTGAAATAGCATTAGGGGGCGGGCCTTCGCCAAAGGAAATGAAGTTGCTGCTTCAAAAGCTCTACCAGAAATAAACTGATGTAATGATTTTCCAAAAGGGTGCCCAAACTTTCTAATACCACTGTATACGGTACAATAGACTGGATTAGAGTAGACAAGAGTAGACGTTTATGAACTGTAATTAATAGAGTTAATTCCCACCCCTGCAGTACTGCATACTTACGTTTAGGCTGCGGAGGGTGGGTGTGGTAGTGGTGGTGTGGGAGGTGTGGGGTCTCCCCTCATCCTCTTCGCTCAGGACGCCTCCCTCCTCCGTGGCGCGGCCACTGTCTCGGTCCCTGTGGCCAGAGACATTCATTACACTACATTACACAACATTACATTACACTTAGCTGATGCTTTTATCCAAAACGACAGTTATTTAGAGGGTATTGGTAACAGTCCCTGGAGCAGTGTGGAGTTAGCTGCCTTGCTCAAGGGCACCTCCGCCATGGAGTAAGATAGGGAGTGGAGGGGTGGGATTCGAACCTGCAACCTTCTGATCTTAAGTCCATCTACTTAAGCGCCAGGCCACGGCTGGACCTTTATTTAACTTTCTTAGAGGGCAACTCTCTTTTTCAATACAGATGAGAACTAGTGCATGGTACAACATATCTGTCTAATACAATTAAGCAATCAGGCAAAGTCAAATTTAAACTCAGATTAACACGAGCGGAAACAGTTGCGGACCTGTCTCGGTCCCGGTGTCCGGGGTCCGGGTGCAGCAGCCAGGGCCCCTGGGGACTGCTGAGGGGGGAGGGGCTCGGGGACGCCAGACCTGACGTCACCTCCGACCTGACCTCTGGAGGAGTCACCTTGGGACGCATCACAGAGCCACCAACCGGGTCAAGGGTCAAGACCTGCGAGTCGTCAACATCATCATGGGGTCAGATCTCACTACACAGAGGGACATGGGGTTACATCTCACTACACAGAAGGGTCATAGGTTTACAGCTCTGCGGTGCTTTTCTGAAAAGCGTAGTTGTTAGCCAGTTAGCAGCTTGGGTAGTTGTCAATGGGAAACTGCATTGCAAACAACACAGTAGCTAACGTAATTAGCAACCATGGTTTCGAGAAATGCACCCCAGAACAGTTACACATTACTCAGGAGGACAGTCACAGTCATAACAAAAGATATGCCTAAATGGTGCCTACACATACTTACAACCTCAAACCAATGAAAAAACAAACAGTACACACAGATGACGTTGAGATCAGCGGTCCGTGTGGTTATAGGCCATGCAACTACTGAGAATGTTGAAAGAATGATTTTATTCGACATTCTCAGCTCTTAAAAAATAAAATAAATACATGATCAGGCTAAAGAAAAAGAAAGTCCTAGATAGAGTGACGTGAGGGCAGATACAGGAGACGACGAAGTGGGGGAGCAGACACTGTCAGTATGCTGTTTCCACAGTGTATTACAGTGAGTTAGTCATGAGACACTGACAAGAAACTTTCAAATACAATAGAGGCTTTGTGGAGACCCGGTCAGGATGCTGCATGGAGATGCTTGGACAACACTGACATTGTGCAGATCCCATGGAGTGTTTGCAGGGGGGACTCGCACACAGAATGACGAACTCAAACCGAGTGTTTTTTCAGAGTGTTTTAAAACAGTTTTGAGTTGTCCACCGCACCAGGACTAAAAGGACTTGAAAAGAGCGCAACTCATTTTTTGCTGAACTCTACTGAGATCCCATGGAGAACACTGGCTCACTGGCTCATGTGACGTCTGTCATGTGACTCATGTCATGGTAGTCATGTTAGATTATGCGTTTTGGTGTTTTTTGGGACCCCCTCGAAAAAGAGGTCTCATCTCAAGGGGTCATCCCTTAATAAAGAAACTGAAAATTGAATGTGACACATTTCTGGTCTGCACTAAGACAGTAGGTACATTTGACTTTGCGCAACATACGTGTAAGTTGCTAGACAGCAATGCATTCTTGGCTGGAAATGTCGCATGATTGATAGAAATCGTGTTCGACTTGACCAAATTCTGTCCTACTGTGACGAAGACATGACGTGTGCCATGGTGTCAAAGCGATTACAGACAGTCTGCACAACACCCGCAGTTGCTTATCCTAGCTGATTCTCATTGCGAAGTCCAAAGGTTCACTGACGTCTGTGTAGATTCGTTGTCCCAGACCCCTAAAAAGTTTGCAATGCACCCCACCTCAAGTCCTCCTCCCCACCCGTCCCCCCACACCTCACATGTGATGTGCTACGTGGCTCAAACTGGTGCGAGTTCATCGTCTCGTGCAAACTTATGTCGACTTTAAATACGCCGTGTTAGCACCGCCCACGCCGTGACAGCGAGTTCTCGCTGACGTATGTGGTGTGCATTCATCAACAAAAGTTGGTCCTGAACATGCCTAGTAGTCAGTTTCAGGCCCTCTCTCTTGTAGCATGCGGATGAGAGCAAGGTGGGGAAGAGAAGTGTGTGTGTGTGTGTGTGTGTGTGTGTGTGTGTGTGTGTGTGTGTGTGTGTGTGTGTGTGTGTGTGTGTGTGTGTGTGTGTGTGTGTGTGTGTGTGTGTGTGTGTGTGTGTGTGTGAGTGAGTGAGTGAGTGAGTGAGTGAGTGAGTGAGTGAGTGAGTGAGTGAGTGAGTGAGTGAGTGAGTGAGTGAGTGAGTGAGTGTTTGCGCGTGCGTCTTGCAATGACAAAATTAAAACCCTCAAATAAATATCATAGGCAAGGCTGTTTCTATCCCTCTTTCTTGGAGAAGAGGACTGTTTCCACCTGGAAACTGCTGAAGTTGCCATGCCATCACCAGTAACACGTGGCGTAGGCCTAAAGCTCCTCCATCTGCCTCAAGTGTTCTGGGAGCAGAGCCAATGTCCAAAAACAGAAACCAAGTCTGTGACACTGTGCTCTTACAAAAAATGCTTGTTTAAAACCTGATGTATGATTAAGAAAAAGTTTCTGTGTTTTTTCCATCACCAATATCCTCTAGGGAACTCCATGGGCGTGTCAAGGGCATCTAATGCAGTACTGTCAAGCCACACGCACGCACACACGCACAAACGCGCACACGGCCACACACACACAGACACAGCCACACACACACATGCCATGTTGCCAGTGCGGTGTGTTTGTCCAAGAAGACACTATCCCATACTCCGGCTGTACCCAGTGTCCTGTAGCGTAAGTGAAGAGATAAGCACAGGTTTGTGTGTGTGTGTGTGTGTGCGCGTGTGCGTGTGAGTGTGCGTTCAGAGTGACACTGTCTGTGGCCAAATAACAAAAAAAACAGCTGTACAAGAAGAAGAGCATCAACTGTGACTGTAGGGTCCTAAGAGCCACTGTGTGTACATGCACAACTGCGTATATGTGCGCGTTTGTGTGTGTGCGTGTGCGTGTGTGTTAGTGTTATTGTGTGTGTGTACGATTGTGTGTGTGCGTGTGTGTGTGTGTGTCTAACCTGTGGCAGGTGAGAGCCGGTGCCAGCCAGTGTGTCCCACTCCTTGACCCTGCGCTCTCCGCTCTTCCTCGTCTGGTAGATCTCCTTCAGAGACACGGAGAGTCGGCTCTCAGACACTGGGGACTGGAGAAGACAAAATAGAGGGGGGGGGGGGGGGGGGGGGGGGGGGGGGGGGGGGGGGGGGGGGGGGGGGGGGGGGGGGGGGGGGGGGGGGGGGGGGGGGGTCGGAGGGGGGGGGGGGGGCAGGGGGGGGGGGGGGGGGGGGGGGGGGGGGGGGGGTGGGGGGGGGGGGGGGGGAGAAAGATAGAGAGAGAGACAAAGAGAGAGATGAAGAAGAGGAAAAGATAGAGAGACAGAGAGAGCAAGAGAGGAAAAGAGAAACCAAGAGAAAGAATGAGAGAGGAAGAGAGAAAGATGGAGAGACAGAGAGAGAGAGAAGAGAGATAGATAGAGAGAAAAGAAAGAGAGATGGAGAGAGAAAGAGGGGAGAGATGGCCAGCATTATATACACTTTTTAAAACAAAGCATGGTGTTTAAATACACAGTGAGGCAAAAAAGCAACCCTATATTGATCGATATTCAGAGCCATGATTGCACACTGTGTATATGTGTGTGTGTGCGTGTGATTATTGTCAATGTTTTATCTATATGTTCAGTTTAACTGCACATTGCAGACCGGTCAAATACAATTTCAATCTCCTGTGCAAACCCTTTGACAATTAAGTATACTTTGACCTTGACTGCTGTTAGTCGTCTAACCTGGCAGGGTTGGGGCAACAGAGAGACATCCATTGAGAGACAGACAGATTAAGACAAACAGATAAATCAGAGGTTCTGAACCTTTCGCCCCCTTGACCTCATCATGAGCCTCCCAACGCCCCCCTAGACCTCCTCATAAGCCTGCCAATGCCCCATTGACCTCATCAAAAATGATATAGACTAATGCCCTCCAATTGGCAAATGAGAAACCGCCCTCTAAGCAGTCTCCTTCTCAACGGCCCACGAGAGCTCCCCAACGCCACCCTGGGGCACTGTAGAGCACCCATTAAGACAAACCAATAGATAGACAGTATGCACACAGACCCATTGGGACAGAGAGCCAGACAGCCAGCCAGACTGCCATTGAGACATGTAGCTGGCAGGGCTGTGGCCAGTGTGTAGACCAGGGGTGGGGAACTTATGTGTCGAGGGCAGTTTCTTGAGGCCATTTTAGCATTTTAGTATTATTATTAGGGGACCTAGAGAAGGTGGAGTCTGTTTTAAAGGTGGTTGCCTTCAATATAGGCCTAAAGTGCAGGGGGAAATCCTGGTTTGTGTTCATAGTACGGCCCTCGGAGGGCTTTTACGGCCCTCAGAGGAATTTGAAATGGCCGCCCGAATGAAAAAGGTTCCTCACCCCTAGTGTAGACTGATGAACAGAGACAGAGAGACAGACAGACAATAGAGACAGACATAGAGACATGGTACCTGGCAGGGCTGTGGCCAGAGCATGGTGGTGGTGGTGGGGCTCCTGTCTGTGCCCATGGGGGTGACACCCGGAGAGGGCACCGTGGCACCTGGAGATGGCAGCCCAGACGCACTGCAGAAAGCGTCAGGCAGGGGGCGGTAGAGATCCGACTCGTCCAACCGCCAGTAGGTCAGACCTGACCAATCAGAGTCAGAGAACATTCAGACTAATGATGATGCACACAGGACGACTGATTCAACAAAAACACATTCACAGTTAGCTAAGTAAAATCATATTTCCACACAAAGAGTGGCTGAATAGATTGTCATAGAGTGTCTGAAAGACACAACATGCACTACAATGTTATACTGAAGGAATGAAGATAACACACAACATAACCACAAGGTTTTATTTTCTTTTGGCCTGATGAGGTTATATAGTGTGGTGCATCTCAGGTTCAAGCTCCTAGTTGTAGGCAGGGAAGATGGCGGCAGATGTGTGTGTGTGAGTGTGTTTGTGTGTGTGAGATGAGTCCTACCTGAGGCCTCCGACACGAGGCTGTCGCTCCTCTTTAGAGAGCTGGGACTGGAGGAGTCTACAGGGCAGCCCAGCTAGGAGGAAGAAGAGGAGGAGAGAGGAGGAGGGGAGGAGGAGGAGGAGGAGAGGGGGAGAAGGAGAGGAGGAGAGAGGAGGAGGGGAGGGGGAGAAGGAGAGGAGGAGAGAGGAGGAGGAGAGAGGAGGAGGAGCAGGGGGAGGAGGAGAGAAGAGGAGGAGGAGAGGAGAGAGGAGGAGGAAGAGGAGAGAGGAGGAGGAAGAGGAGAGGCAATGAGAGGAGGAGAGAGGAGAGGAGAGGAGGAGAGAGGAGGAGGAAGAGGAAGAGGAGGGTGAGGAGAGGAGGAGGAGGAGGAGAGGAGAAGGAGGAAGAGGAAGGAGGGAAAATACGAGATGAAAAAGAGATGAAGAAGAAGAAGAAAAAAGAGAAAGCGAAAATAAAAAACTGACGCTCAACATACGGATGCTGCATAAAGGCACGAATAGATCAGATGCGATTTGAGTGACTCCGGCGACAGAAGTAATTGGCTTAGTATTGAGTCGCTGGATAGAGAAGAGCTCACCAGTTCCAGGTGTTCTGCTGGTGGTGTCCTGGCGGCGGGGCCTCCTCCCTCACTGCTCTCCTGGGGGGCTGAAGAGGACGGCTGCTGCTGCTGCTGCTGTTGGGAACGCCGGCCCCCCTTTTCCCCCTTCTTCTGGGTGCGGCTCTGCTTCTGGGCCCACGAGGTCAGCGCTTGCCTGGAGACCACAGAAGGGCATTAAGGGTCATCAGGGTCAGAAAAAAAAAATAACGAAAAATAAATAAAAATAAGCCTAATCCCACGATTAAATTATAAAACAAGTAAATCCAGCCACAGCAACTCTTACAAAGAGATAGCGGCGGTTTCACTTCTGAAGGTCACTTCAGGTCAAAAGAACATTTGGTCGGCCGCCTACCTGCAGGGTGCATGCTGGTGTGTGTGGCCAATCAGGGTGGAGGACGTGTGTCTGTGCTGGTGCTCCTGACTGGTCAGACATGGTTCAGCAGCCAATGGGGAGGGCAGGAGGTGTGACTCCGCCTCTAGCTCCGCCTCCCAGGTAGAAAGCGTTCCGTATCCACTGACGACGCCCTCCTCTGAACTCTCATTGGCAGGGGCAGAGGGAGGGGAGAGCAGCTCGGACTGGATGGCCTTAGGCTCCGCCCCTAGTGTGGCGTCAGCATCAGGAGCTTCATGAGTGGCTGGGCACTCTTGAGTGACAGCTGGTTGTCCCGCCTTCTGCTCCGCCCCCTGTTTCTGCTGCAGCTGCAGTAAGGCCTTGATCTCATCTTGGATGAGCTGCAAACACATACACACGCACATGACCATTACTGTGTGTTAACAGCAGCCAACCGGCCAAATGCTGGTGAAATTTCAGTTTGGCTGATAGACAATACTAACTTACTAGCCACTTCTATCCATTAATGCGTGTGAATTTGGCTAGTAAAATTAACATCCATTAGCCATCTTGGCTGATGATGAAAAAGTGAATTTCGAGCCCTGACTGTGTGTAACAAAATCACAGTTCACCCACACATACAGCATACATGCCCAATGGGAAGCGCAAGGAGACACAATGACACACACACACACACTAAAGGCCATTTGTGGTGGGCTGACCTGTATCTGGCATTGAGCCAGGATCTGACTGACACACACACACACACACACACACACACACACACACACACACACACACACACACACACACACACACACACAAAGAGACAGAGAGAGAGAGAGAGAGAGAGAGAGAGAGAGAGAGGCAGAGAGAGAGAGAGAGGCAGAGAGAGAGAGAGAGAGAGAGGCAGAGAGAGGCAGAGAGAGAGAGAGAGAGAGAGAGAGAGGCAGAGAGAGAGAGAGAGAGAGAGAGAGAGAGAGAGAGACGGACACAAACACAGACACAGACACAGACACAGACACCCCTACCTGTATCTGGCACTGGTACTGCTCCTGCTGGGCCAGGATCTGCTCCTGGTATTGCTTCTCCACCAGCTGGAAGAGGTGCAGCCATCGGCCCTGTTGATGGAGCAGAGACCACGCACGCACGCACGCACGCACGCACGCACGCACGCACGCACGCACGCACGCACGCACGCACGCACGCACGCACGCACGCACGCACACACACACACACACACACACACACACACACACACACACACACACACACGTTATACTGTGCAGCAATCGCAAGGAGGACAGACAACACGCATGCACCCTGTAAGAACCCAAAACGTAATAACTGCCCATAACGTAATAACTGCCCATAACGTAATAATTTGGGCGTAATAAAACCCATAACGTAATAACTTGCCCATAACGTAATAAAAATTCCTTACCCATAACGTAATAACGTTCTGCCCATAACGTAATAAGTTATTACGTTATGGGCATGTTATTACGTTATGGGCCTTACACTAAAAAAAAGTTTTGATAATGTAATAATGATGCCCATAACGTAATAACTGCCAGTAACGCAACAGATGACTTCAGTATTTGCAATGCACTTTACTATTGTACTGTTCATATTTCGTCTGACCTCTATTGTTGCAGCAAATAACAGTGACTGGATATTTAAGCGGGCTTGCAGAGCAAGGCCAGATTCTAGTAATCTCTAAGTCAGCGGTTCCCAAACTTTTTTCCCCGCGCACCCCCTTTCACATTTCAATGTGGTTCGCGCACCCCCTAAGCGAATGTTGCACCACCGCACATTTTGGGTAATCCTGATTTCCAATCGATCTGATGTTTTTTTTCTGCCATAATTAAAATGGAACTTATTGCATGACAAGTCTGTGAGTTAAAAATTACACTTCAAATGGATCCTTCTAATTAAAACGAACTGACGTTCATTCATACTGGATAAAAAACACACATATCCACCCTGCTCTATTCAGCTCGGGCACCCCCTGGTGACAGGCCGCGCACCCCCAGGGGTGCATGCACCACAGTTTGGGAAACCCTGCTCTAAGTAAAGTTTATGCTTGCTTGCTTGCTTTATTCTCTTGTGCAGGATGGTAAAAATAGAAAATGGATCTCCTCCTAGGCCTTTCCAGATAGAGACACCGTTCAAACACTAAAACGACCGGCTCGGCTTGGAGATCATTTGTTCTGCTATAGCGTGTCCGTGTCTCTTGTTGTTTTTCCGCTTTTTGGCGATTTTGTGCAAGTTTGGGTCTCCATTGAAAACAATGGTAGAACCTTCATGAACAAAGGTTCCGCCACTCTAAAGATCAGAGTGTAGGAGGCTTTTTCGTTCATAAAACATCAACACTTTCACCTAGAAGTTTAGTTGACGCATTGTTAGCGAGCTCTATGGGATGTCTCCAAATTGTCAAAGTTTTATCTCCCAACTCCCATTACTTTTTAAATGGCAGGTGTGTAAAAACGACAGGGCTTTTACATTGGTTTTCCCATTGAGGCTTGAAGTGCCTTTTTCAAGAGGTCAGCGCATGTCCNACAAGAGGTCTNTTTGTGACTGAACCGTTTAGCCTATCCATCATTTGCATGTGACGTCAAACGTTCTAGTGGACGGCCACTGGACGGCAAGAGGACGGCAGAGTGCCGCATTAATGAATGGATTCCTATGGGACTCGCAACGTTTAGTAGCTTAACTCATAACGTAACTTGGATCACCGATAAACTAAACACCGTATACACCCATTGTGCTGTTTGTTACAAAAACAGATAGGGTTACAAACCAGGCGTGACTTTTCATTGGATCTCAAAATAAAACGAGGAAGCTGAGGTGAATCGCGGCAACCAACTGGAAAACCATCAAACTAGCCTAATCGAGTAGCCTGGATGAGCACCACGGTAAGTTTCTCATTTGCCATCCTTTATATCATCATTTGTCTCTTAATTCGTGAACGCTAGTTAATTTAAGACTAATGTGCAATTTCAGTGGCGTTTTTATGCGAGGTCAATGTAAGATGCTTTCCATGATTAACGTTAATTAGCAGCATCATTACGCTATGATGGACGTATGCTAAGATATGCAGGCTGTAACGTAAACACGGAATTCATAAAGCTCTTGGTGAAATAGCAAGGCTATGCCGTTCATACTGTTAAGGTTCAAATGTAAAAATAAACCATGTGTACATCTCTAGCGCTGATTTCCCAAGTAGCTTAGGCCTACTCTCCAGCATGATGCTGTCATGAAATGCCAGTCACCCGACCTTATCCATGCTGGCCTATGACATGCATAGGCCCACCAGTCTTGGTGTTGTCCTTGTCAATAATATACAGTGCACCACTTTGTTGTGTTGTCATCCAAATTGCCTGCCCTCTGAAATCACACACATCAGAGGCTTAATGGTTTGGGAAGTGGTATTAAGATTGGAGGGTTGCAGGTTCAAATCCCATCCTACACCTCTCCCTTCACCTCATCCAGGCTGAAGTACCCTTGAGCAAGGCACCAAGCCCCATGCTGCAGGGACAGTTAACAATTCACTGTGAGTAACAAAGTTGCTTTGGATAAGTGTCAGCTAAGTGTTATCTTTCTGTTTCTCCAGATGAGAAGAGCGATGATCTGATGTCATGACACATTGGATGTATGGAAGAGCCAGAGGTCCAGCACACCAAGCCAAGTTTAGCCGATCACACCAACTCAATGTAGTAATCAGTTCATTCAATGGCTCAAAGACTTTATTTTTAGACACAAAGTACAAATACATTTCAAGGTTATGTAGGTGATGGGAGGGGATATCTATTCTGGGGTGGACATGTACAATAGGCGTGCAAGTACTTATTTATATTAATAAATGGTTATCTGAACTAGGCCTGTAATAGTCAACCCATTGATGCTGGATGCTGTGAACACGTTGTATTGACCTAGGTGCCTGGAGCGACACAGCATTCAGGCATGATATATTAGATTTTTTAGATTAAAAATGTGGGTATGTTAGAGCTGAATTAACATGTTCTAATGCAAGAGGATGGTCTTAGCTTTTAAAACTCATTTCATGTCTGTATATGTATATTCGGAGACTTATTTAGTTATTTGTTTTTTTATAGGATGAGGGCACCTGTCTTAAAAAGGGCATAGGCAATTAGCTGGCATTTTTTTGCAGGTGCCAGCTAAAATGGGTTAATATTATTTACATACAGCACTATCCCCATACCAGTATACCCACGTCACCTGAGATATACATTTAGTGGAGACAATATAATTAGTTAGACTAGAGTGAAGATTGACAGGCGGTCATGGGTAAGTGGTTAGAGTGTCAGCCTTGTATCCCAAAGGTTGCCGGTTGGACTCCCGACCCACCAGGTTGGTGGGGGGAGTTAAATAATCAGTGCTCTCCCCCATCCTCCTCCATGACAGAGAGTGCATCTTAATATGCGACCTTGCCTCCTCCACTTGCGCTTGTCTCCTCGTCCCGCCTCCTAGCCCCTCCTCCGTGGAGAAAACGATAAAGTTTCCCAGCTGTCAGCCTAGCCACAACAACTTTTGAGGGACTGTTTTTCATTCACCATCCCAATTGCAAATGAGAAAAAGACTCTACAATTGAGCTTTTGCAAGATATTGAAATATAATGATGTTGTCCGTGATGTCATCATGACGAGAAGCAAGTGGAGGAGGCAAGGTCCCATATTAAGACGCACTCTGAGATACCCTGAGAATGGTACTGCCGCACTTGGGGCGCCATTGGGGACTGCCCCCTTGCACGGGTGAAGCATAAATGCAATTTCGTGCAGTGAACACTTGTGTGCTGTGTCACAATGTCAATGGGAGTTTCCCAGTTGGGCTTTCACTTCACGTTCACAGAAAATGTTCTACGTTGTTGTATTAGTACAATAAAATAAGCAAAACATGTCTGGATGGACTTCATCATTTCAGTTATTTATTATCACAACTACTCACTATCAATGACAACCAGGGCTCACCAGCCAACCAGCCAAATGCTGGGAAAATTAAGTTTTGCTGGTAGAAAAGAAAAAACATACTTGGCACGTTGACCCATTATTTAATTTACCGGAGATTAACATACTAGCCATTTTGGCTACTAGTGACTAAAAATAATTTGGAGCCCTGCTGAAAACTCCAACAACTGGTACAGGTGATCAGTGCATCAGGGGAGGAATGTAAGGGTACGCCCTATGGATGAGGGGACCAGCATCACTGATGGTGAGGTCCTGGTGCTGCTGCAAAGCCCAAGCGAAAGAAGCCTCTCTGGACACCTCTTCATGTTGGCTCCCCCATCTAATTAAAAAAAGAAAAGACAAACATGCTATTTAAATTAATCTAGCCATGCATTGTAATGTACTGGTACAGTACTGAATAATTAAGTCCCTTGGCAATATTGTCTGAATTAAAATGTGATGTAAAATGTCAGAAAATAACAGTCATCCCAACTTACTAGTCATGTATTTACCTGTGCTGCTGGGATGCAATTCTTGGACGTCATCCTGGCCACCATGACTCATGGTTTTAGTTGGGTGCTGACCACCTGACTGATGAACTTGCAATTACAAAACAATAAAAATAAAAGATAAATAACAGGTTTGTTGTGCTTATCTTTCTCTTGTGAAGGCATCTTTTCAAATGATTTATTTAATCAAATCAAAATTATTTAATCAAAGTAGGCCTATGTAACCGACATTCTGTCCTATGTGTTTCTACATGTGCAATGTAATGCAACACCGATTTGAAACATTGAAGTATGTCAAGTCAGCTTTTATTGTCACTTTCTTCATATGGTCACACAAGGGAAACGAAATTACGTTTTCTCTCTACCATGCCAGGACATAGACAGGACTGACAATTTACAGACGGGCAGAAAGTGCAAGACAGGACAGGTAACAGTGATGGACTGGTAACATAAGTGGTCAATAATAATAGGCCTACAGTACAAATGAACATATTGGACATGTAAACAGAAGATAAGATATAGAAATATATTTTACAATAGCCTACATTGTGCAGACGTGGCTGAAACAACAATGAAATCCACTTGGATGAAACGAAACGAGTGCATCCAAGTTAACCTACAAGATACATCTGAGATGAAAAGATATGCTATTCAAAACACCACTTAGCGAAATGCTTGACACAAAATGTACCGTGCGTCTTGTAGTAAGTTAGGTTAGCAGCATTATCTTACCTGTGCCATGCCACGAAGAAGAGGATGCCATCCGCGGTGCCCAGCCACCATTGAAGAAACGGTGCATAACGGTGCTAGTATTTTGCCAATGCAGAGGTTTGGTTTAAGTTCACAACTTAACTGAAGAAAATAAACACGGGATAAAAAAAATACATCGCAGGCAGAGTAAGTTCATGGCTGGAAGCAAGCAACAACTTTCTCTTCTTCTCCCAGTTTCCCGTACCACCCGTCCCGGTTATGCCACCTAGTGGAGCAGAATACATTTGAATAAATCTATGATTTGAACACATCCACCGTGGCCAACCTAGCCTGATAACGCCAGGTACATATCCCGTTTTTTAAAAAAATACAAGAACTGCGTGTTTCTTTGGTATTTTATGGTCAAAGTTGTCTTCGTCTGCATAATTCCTATGTACGAATGTGTACTTCTGCCGTCCAGCAAAAACGATTACGTAATATTGTGACGTCAATGCAAATGATGGATAAACTTCATTCAGAGACTGTTAAAGAGATCACACGTATGACTCCGATCAGTAAGCAGGACACGTGCCAATTCCTTTTAGTTTTTTTTAGCAACATCAAGCTAAAGACAAAAAAACTGTTTCTGATTCTGCCCTCTGCCTTAGAGCACCATACTAACTGCCATTCAGTCAATCAGAACAGGTGCAGCCAATATAGGGTTCCATCTCAACTGTCACTTTCTCTCAACATTCTATTCTTAACGAGCAACTGCTCTGTAGTTCTAGAAGTCTATTGTTCAGCTATTCAATGCAATGTAATATTGTCTTGCTGTAATGCTTTCCATAGACAGCTGCTTGGCCAAATGGTAATTGGGAGGGAAAGTAATCTCATCGCCCCCTGCTGGCAACGTTCCAAGCCCCTGCAACAAATGAATGTGTTTTTTCTTTGAAAAATTACATCTCGGCCCTGACGACGAAGTAGAAGTAGTGGCAGTCATATTATGGGCAAGTTGGCCCGTTTTATCGAATTGGGTGGTAAAATGTTCGGTTTTTCACTTATCTGAACTGATTTTAATATTCTTTAAAAAGCTAGTACAGAACTACACTGACTGGTATGTGTGACGTGTTTACTCCATGTAATTAGCATAGCCAAATTAGCATAGCCAAACATGAGCCAGAGAGGTGGTTACTCGTCACCACAGAAGCCACCATATCTACTAGAGAAGTTAAAACCAAACCAAAACAATCGCGTGTATATATGTGTAATAAGAAGACAATGTGGAACTCGCAGGATTACAAGAATGTGAAGATATGCGGAGAACTTGCGTTCATTCGCGTTCATTTGTTTCTCTGTGTTGTCAACGAGGCGCGAAGCAGAGCATGCTGGGAGCTGTAGTCCGCTTCCGACCAGATTGGCACAATTTCTATTTTTCTTAAAATAGCAAAAAACTACTCAGGATTTTCACAGGTAGTACTTCACCCTATTGTGTACCCTGAAAAATGTGTCTGGTGTTATAGTTCCTAGTCATATCTTTGTGGGATTTTTTTTAAAACTCGTCTATGGGAGTTTCAATAGGGTCGCCCTGTTGCTTGGAACGTAACCGCTAGGATCGCTGTTTTCCACTTTCCCTCCCAATAGTCCTGCAATATGGAGGTTGGGAGCTTGAATCCCACTCGGACTCATGTTGATTTTCAAAATTATATCATATGCAGTGTTCCTTATCCAGTTTAAAAAATACCATGTATGCAATTTAGTATCAATGGCAAAGGTCCTGGATTACAGATATGGAGGTTGGGAGTTCGAATCCCACTCGAACCCATGTTGATTTTCAAAATTATATATGCAGTGTTCCTTAGCCAACTTCAAATACCATGTATGTCATTTAGTATCAATGGCAAAGGTCCTGGATTACAGATATGGAGGTTGTGAGTTCGAATCCCACTCGGACCCATGTTGATTTTCAAAATTATATCATATGCAGTGTTCCTTAGCCAACTTAAAATACCATGTATGTCATTTAGTATATCCCCAAAACGCAGAGCTACAACACTTTCAAGATGGCTGAATCCAAGATGGCTGAATTGTTTGGCCCATAACTTCTGACTGGGTGGAGGGATTTTTTTCCAACATTTCTTTTTGCTTTGTTTTCTCAATAGTACTTTGTTTCATCTCTGCCCCAAAAGGCAAGCCCGCTTCCAGCATTTTCTGTGAGAATGCAATCTATCCTTATCCTCTGCATTTCCTATGTGTTCAATCCAATTGTCTAACTACAAAGTTTTTAGCTATTATAATAATGACAAATACATAGCCTACAGTATTCAAAATTTCAATTCCTTTAATGCAAACATTTGAACTGCAAATTTCATACATGAACTACACAAATAGTGAAATTAAATGTCTTTTGTTTGTTATACAAAAAATAATGTTAATTAAAATGACAGACTGCTATTCTGTATAAAATTCTATTTTACCAGAATACTTTTCATCATATTGAAATGTAAAACACACACACATACTGTAGCATCCTCAACATAAACATAAAATTGGCATTACTTTCCATAAATATCATGGCTGAAGTGTTGGAGTGTGCTGTGATCTTGCTTTGTTCTGACTCAAACTTTTAAATGTAAAAAATGTAAACAAACAAAATATGCATACTCAACATAAACACAAGGTAGAATAACATCCACATACTGTAATACTGACGTTACTTTTTCCAGTAAATGTCCTTGATCTTGTAAATTCCGTAGCCTACATGACTAAGAAGTATCCACGCTTTCATCCATTGGCTGTTCTCGCATAATAAGCCTTTCAGTCGTGTACTGAGAAGGCTGCTGCGTCCAGCAGCCTTGTACAGCTTCATGATGCTTATTGATATGTCACCTCCACAGTCGCCTTCAAGTAGGCTCTCCACAAGAGCATCTCATATATTTTTTTTGATTAAACATGGTGCACAGCTGATGGATCAGGTGTGACACTAAAGTGATGGTTCAGAGTAGATTCACCCTAATGCCATTTGAACCGTGACATCCATCCAGTAGTCCACCCAAAGTGTTTTCTGGCTTGGGCGAACATTAGCAGAGTTACCGAGTTATTGTATGGCTATTCCGAATAGCTTGGCTTAAGTGCTATTGGGCATTCACATACATCTCCAAACCTACCTCAGAAAATTAACATGTCATGACACCAAACTTCTACAGTAGTACAAATATGGTCTCTATTCACCAAACTAAGCATTTGGAAGTTTGGAAATAGTGCTGGAGTTTATTATTATCAACTCAAGCTGAATAGATTCTGTCCTGCTAAAGCTTTGCCATCAGGGGCAGAGGCAGGATCAACATCAGGGACATAGACTGAGTCACCATCAGACAAGGAGGCAGCTTCAGCACCATGGCAGAAAACTACTCCGAACCATCACTTTAAATGCCCCGAGCATGGCCATATCTTGTTCAAGGACAAAACCAATACTTTTCTGTAAAACCTCTGAAGGTTAGTAGGGAGCTCCATGACACATGGGTTTTTCAGCACCAGGGGCAGAGGCATCATCAACATCAGAGACAGAGACAGGGTCACCATCAGGGACAGAGGCAGGGTCACCATCAGGAACAGAGGCAGGATCAACATCCGGAGTAGAGGCAGGGTCACCATCAGGAACAGAGGCAGGGTCACCATCAGGGGCAGAGGCAGGGTTACCATCAGGGACAGAGGCAGGGTCACCATCAGGGACAGGGGCAGGATCAACATCAGAGACATAGGCAGAGTAACCATCAGACAAGGAGGCAGCTTCAGCTAAGGCCAAGACCTTTAGGTCTGAATACGTCGAACCGGACCGAACTGTTTGATATACCCACAAAAACTGAAAAGGGACTTATGCTTCCTATGAGGACTCTTGTGCTTCCTGTGAGGACTCTTTTCAGTGTGTTCTATTTTTATTTTCAAGCAAAATAGTAAAATGGCCCCTGCTGGAAAACAGCCCCCTCTATTTCTAATGAA